>NC_133461.1:109243916-109567130 GCF_048565385.1 Saimiri boliviensis | reverse complement strand
TTTGAATAGATAAGTTTATCATAACTTTATTCAATTTGTTTGCTGTTCATAACATAGAGATCATGAGAAAACCAGAATGGCAATCATATTTTAAAAGAAAAAGTGTTCTCATAGTTGGGCAGGTCAAACTAGGATGTCACAGATGAGAGAAGAACCAGGATGTGAACATGCCAGCGAAAATGAGAGGACGGGAATGTTGCACGGGAAGGAAATACAGAGACCTACAGACCCCTTGTCTACACAGCACATTCTCACCTTCTACTGTCTAAGCAGAAGTCACCCCCAAAGTCAGTTAATTTTCCTTTACTGGACATAGCTGAAAAGACTGAGAGAAGTTGAGGACATCTTAAAAAGTCTCATTAGAGGGTCAAGCTTCAGTGCAAAATTTAAAGACCTTTTCAACATCTCTATGTTAGCGATATGCACTGCATTTTAAAGCACTTGACTCTTTGAGAGTGTCTTATTTTAATGCATATGCATTTATGAACACAATCATAGTATATATTCTGAATGAATCCACCACTGTAAAGTGCGTATGTTCCACGTCCTTCCTACTTGAGCCATCTCTAGTCCAAAGTAGGATCTCTCTGGCTCTCCTATATACAGGAGCAAATACAAAGTCATAATATATTCCATGCATTTGCATTTTAGAAATATTTAAACTAAAAACAAAAACAAACAAAAAACAAACAAACAAAAAAATCTTGCTGCCTAGGCACATAAAGTGTGAAAACCCCTAAATGCAAGCAAGAAAATATGATTATAGAATCTGTATCATATTCAAGACAAGCTTGTAGTATATCTTTTCGAGACAGAGTCTCACTCTGTTGCCCAGACTGGAGTGCAGTGGGATGATCTCAGCTCATTCCAACCTCTGCCTCTCAGGTTCAAGGCATTCTTATGTCTCAGCCTCCCAAGTAGCTGGGACTACAGGCTCGCGCCAGCACGCCTGGTTAACTGTTCTATTCTTAATAGAGACGGGGTTTCACCATGTTGGCCAGGGTGGTTTTAAACTCTTGACCTCTAGAGATCTGCCTGCCTTGGCCTCCCAAAAAACTAAGATTACAGGTGTGAGCCACTGCGCCTGGCCAGGCTTGGTATATTTTTGATGGGACTATCGTGGACTTGTAAGAAATGACTTTACAAGCAGAGAAAAAAATGCCAGGAAAGATTCATGTATAGACCATGAGAAATTGAGAGGGTATCTCCTTCAGAAAGCTATTTTAGGACGCTTTCAGGAGGCCAGCATTTTCTTTAGCTCGATTTTCCTCTTTTGGCTGAGAGGACACAGCCTGCATGAAGCACTCACTTGTATTATTTCTGCTTCCTCTCTGATGCTCTCAAATTGAAATACACCCTGTTCATTGGGGGAACTGTTTCCTTGAAGCTGGGAGCCAGCCACAGTTTGTTTGTTTGTTTGTTTGTTTGTTTGTTTGTTTGTTTTATGCTAGTGATTTCTAAAGGAAAAAGTAACAGATATTGGTTATAAAGTCTATAGAAGGAAGTAGGAGTCCGACAATTGTTGTCACTCTGAGCCTCCTGTTGAGGGTTTAGTGTGAGATCAATACAACATTTGAGCTTGGGAAGTTGTGCTGAAAATAACATTGAGAGAAAACTGTCTGATCTTAAAACGACTGTAAGAAGGAGGTCAAGAGCTAGACTCAGGGCATGGAGCCAAGGAATTCCAATTAGGGTCAGGACGGCAGGGGGCAGGGTGAGGCAGGGCAGGGCACCAGCCTGGTTCTGAGGAAGCACTCTGCTGTGGGCTTCATGCCAGCCCTTCAAAGACTGTCCCCACCCTGACCTACCCTTCAGGACAAGGAGGCCCCAAAGAAAAGATTCGAAGGCTTTATTCACTTAGATATCAACCCTGAAGCCCTGTGCAGACTTCTGAATTCTGTTCTAGTTAATACTGCAGGTTAAGCAAGAAAGATATAAGCAAGAAGAAAATTGAGTTAAATATTTGCCTTTTTGATTTTTGATTACTTTTAGTAAATTCAAATACAAACAAAGTGAATCAAATTTCTCTGCCAAGGGATATGTGAGTGTATTTATTGTGGTAAAGCAAGTAACTGATTCATATTCTAAGAAATATCATATTCTTTTTAAAAAAATTTGTGAATTAAAGTGAATAACATTTTTATATAGCATTCATTCCTTTTGAACTTACTTAGTAAGCAACTATACATTTCAATTATATTTCACCTAATATTATACAATGAAAACAAACTTGTTTGTTCTAAGTGCTTAGCTACTCTACGTGTTTCGTAAGGATAAATTGGCAATAGACTTTGCTGACTAATCACTTAAAATGAGCAGGATGGGGGAAAGATGAACAAGTAAATCTTAAACAGAAAAAAAAAATCAATCACTCAACTTCAAATTTGGTCATTCACCTAAAGCTCATTTAAAATCCTGAAAACTCTGGGAAATCTCATTATTTATAGTTCTCTATGGCATATGAATACCGATGGTTTCTCATCAAGTTATTTTAACAAACTACTTCTGTGGATTCGCTACCTGAAGAAAAAAGAATAGACGTCAACTAATAATCTTACTGATTGTTGACACTTAGTTTCTCTTCTCAGAAACCAATGATTAAATAAAATGATTATGTCATTTCCTTTTGAAAGACAATGTAAAATAATGACTAAAATGATTTATTGGTGAAATTTGGTCATGCCTAGTATTGTGGGAAACCCACTTCCTTCCTGACACAATGCCCAATGTCCCCTCCCACTCCTGGTCACTTCAGCTGCTCTGGGACTCCCTGGCCTCTGTGGCTGCCTCTGTCTGGCAAAATAAATAACAGTCTCCCCCCTCTGCTAGTTCCAGTTTATTTCTTTCAGCTTAGGCTTCTGAATAGAAAAATAATGTAGATAGACACATAGAAATAGTATAGACAGTTATAGATATTGCTGCAAATCAGAGATTTTCACCCTTGGCATTTCTGACACTGTATGGCAGATGCTTCTCTGTCATGTGAGATACCCTGTGCATTCCAGGACTTTGATCAGTGTCTCTGGATTACACTCGTCAGATTCTAACAGCCACTATCACCCTGCTGTGACAATAAAAAATGTCTCTAGATATTACCAATGTGCCCTGGGACATCAAATTACCCCCAGTAAAGAAAAATTGATAGAAGCATACACATATACATATATTATGTATACTATATATGTATATATATATATGTATATATATACACACACACACTTCTACATGTGTATATATTTACACAATATCAATTTTCCATTGAATGATTTATAAAAATTTTCTTTCATTTTTTTTGTAATTTTCTTGTAATTCTAAAAGTACATCTTATAAATTAAGAGAACTAATTATTGGCCTTTGATACCTATTGTAAATATTTTAACTTGTCATTTACCTTTTGAGTGCTAAGTTTTAGGAATACAATTTTTCACTCATACACACACACACACACACATATATATATACTTCTAGTGTATGTGTGCATATATATACAGTATCACTATATACAGACACATAGAAACATACACACATGTGCACATACCCATAGATAGAGAGATAAAGACCTAGGATAGGCATAAACATAGATATAATTCAGCATAAGAACTTCCAGGACAGGGAACAGAAACAGGAAAAAGAAAATGTAAAAATAAAACTGTTCTCCTCACCTATGGCCTACCAGGGACACTAAAATGGCCTATTTTTTTCTGGATTAAGGCAATATTTTTTACCTTGATTAAAATTACACTGGCTGGTAGAAAGTCCTCTGTGAGCCCCCAGGTGAGTTAGATACTCTCTGTGAGCTTCCCAAAGCCTTTGCTGAAATCATGACAGCTTGTTAAAACTATATATAGATCAGGAATCTCTGAGCTTCCACCATCATCTAGAAATTCATTGATGGTATTTTATTATGAGTTATTACACACCATTTATTGAAAGAGCATGAAACCTTGGAAGAAACTGATTACTCTGACACTATGTTTATTATTAAATGAAAAATGTATATGAGACATCTTTTCAGTTCAGCAAATAAAATCCCATTCATTGTTTGTTTGTTCGTTTGTTTGTTTTTGAGATGGAATTTCACTGTTGTTACCCAGACTAGAGTGCAATGGCGCGATCTCGGCTCACCACAACCTCCGCCTCCTGGATTCAGGCAATTCTCCTGCCTCAGTCTCCAGAGTAGCTGGAACTACAGGCATGCACCACCATGCCCAGCTAATTTTTGTATTTTTACAAAATACAAAATACAAAATACAAAATACAAAAGACGGGGTTTCACCATGTTGACCAGGATGGTCTCGATCTCTTGACCTCGTGATCCACCTGCCTCGGCCTCCCAAAGTGCTGGGATTACAGGTGTGAGCCACCGCGCCCGGCCCCATTCATTGTTTTTAATGGCAATTTGTATTGTAGAGATGCTCTAATTTACTTAACTAGCGATACTTATTGATAGTCTCCATTGATGTACTTAGATATCCTTGAATTTTAACATAGTATCAAAATGAAATGAAAACACTCCTTTACATATATTTTGTCATATTTGAATGTATATTTGCAGAATACATTCTTAATGAGAATTTCTGAGTCAAAAGGTTTGTACTTCATTTTAATGAGAAAAATTTTAAAATGTCTATACGAAAATGTTGCAGCAATTTAATATTCTATGAAGAAGACATAGAAGCATTTATTCAATATCTTTAAAAACTCTCTTATTAAAATGTTAAAGTGTTCCCATTCAGAATGGTGAGCTATTATACTGCACTGTTTTAAATTGGTTTGAATATACTTACTGGCACAAATGTATTATATATGGAATTCCTATTTATGTTTTACCTGCTTTTCAATTATGTGATTTAAAAAAAAAAAAACTTTCTCGTAGCTCTAGAAGTGTATCTTATAAATTTAGAAAAATAATTATTTTTCTTTCATATCTACTAGAAATATTTTAACTTAGTCATTTGCCTTTTTAATGTTAAGTTTTAGGAAGTCAAATTTTTCAGTCAGTTTTATTTGGGATTTCTAAATTATGCACCCTGCCTAGAAAGACACTCAGATACTATTTTAGCATTTTTGTTTTCCATATTAATATTTAGATTGGTGATCTGACATTTTTATTTTGCTACAAACAGCAAAGACTAGATTTACTATTTTATAAAATAGTGCTAACATTCAGATTTTCATGACCAAATCAAAAAAGTATCTTTGTCTGCTAATAACAGTGTCATGCTGCAAACTGTCTGGCTGTCTTCTCGTTCTTCTCTTCTCTTTGTGCAGATCTGAATGCATTTCCTTCATCTTTAATTGTATAGGATAAATGTCCCGGGAAGCTCCTTCTCTCTAGCCAACTGCAATATTTGAATACTTTTTTCCCCACACCTGTATTTATGAATGTCTAAAAGATTTCTCTGTTTATATTAGTATGGTTTTGCTACTTAAAGAAAAAAAGCAGAGATATAGAAATGAACCATCTGTTTTTAGCTAGCACAAAACACACCGCTACAGCTGAGGAGATAGTGGTCAGAATCCACATGCCTGTCAAAACTTCCTCATAGTATTGCAAACGTAATTATTATCTCTCTTACACGTTTTCTTATTTTTATTGCTAGAATTTCTAATTAGTGGTCATTTTCCCCTTTTTCTTAGCACATGACAGTACAGCAAACACACACAGACACACACACACACACGCACGCATGCACACAGTTTTTCTCAACCAAGGCTGCATATTAAAATCACTTGAGGAGGAAGAGAATTAGGTATATCCATGGTGAGACCCCAATCTCACCCTTGAATCTCCATGTTGGTCTTCTCCTTCTCTCTAGCCAACACCAAAAAAAAAAAAAAAAAAAAAAAACCACACACACACTCAAACTTAACCAATAATGACTGAGCTTACCTAGGGGTCACTATTTTAAAGCATATGTTGACAAGAGCAATTTAAAAGATATATAGAGGAAAATTACATTTTATTTCATCATCCTGAAATCCGTATGTAAAATAGTGACAAAATCACATAATGGGAATATTACGGGTTTATCTGAGTGGACCAAACACCTCTGATGTCCTCACGAAGGTACAATAACCTGTTGAACCAGGTTTCTAAGCACTGATGGGTTTCTGTGATCTGACATCTGTGTTCCAGCTAAGAATCACCTCTGTGTAATAAGCTCTTCCACTGGTTCTTCCCTGGAGCTATCCAGGCCCTGGTTCTCCATCTTCTCTCACCCTGTGCTGGTCATATTTGCTGGTCACTCTCTCAGTCCTGACTGCACAGCTGGCCCAATGGCACCAATAAGATGTCAAGATGTGTGGTGTTCACATGAGGCTCGTGTCCCTATAAAAGCTTTTACATTGGCTTTATCCTGTGATTATCAGAGTCTTAACCAGGCATTAATCACCAGCCAAACTAAAAATAAAATGACACTTTGTGTGTGTTTTTTAATCAGTCTATTTATCTGTGAATGGCTCCCTTAAGACCTCATAGCAACTATGGAGACAGAAAAGCAGAATGCAGGCAATGCTAGGTCTCTAGTCTAATGTGATCCTAATGTAACTGAGACCCTTTCTTTAGCTCTTATACATCCCTAAGTTCTAAATATCACCAGATATGATTTATGTTCCATAAGTTTTGTCATGGTATATATCTTAACTATCCACAATAAAATTTGTTTTAAAAAACATTTAATGCACTCAAACACATTATTACAGTTAGAAAACTGGAAAAACCATGCTATTTTAACAAAATTTATTCATGATTTTCTGATTTTAATCGTCCTATCACATTCACCTCTAACCTCTTTATTATCAGCACTGCAGAAAATTAGGGGTAATCTTGTTAAAGTCAGAAAGAGCGAGGAACTTGAGATAAATGCCAAAGCTATTTCCCTAGGCCTTCTATTTTACAATCATCATGAAATAATATATCCTGATTTTCTATGTTGACTGGTAAAATTTCCCTTCATTGATTCACCATTATTCACTTTCTGAATTTCTAAGCAGTTTCTCTTCGACCTTTGATATTAACATTTTTTCACAGTTGAATATGGATGTAAACCTCAATTGTTTCCTGATTCACGACAAGTAAATAAAACTTTGAATTTAGAGAACGTGTGCTAATTTTCAGTCACCACATGGGATGGGTAACTCACGCTTATTTCGGAGGAAGTTATATTAAGTCATGTTGGGCCCTGTGCACAGAGGCAGTGGTGAGTGACCCTGAATCAGGAATACTCTAATTCAAAATTCCCCACGAAAATCTATTAATGATTTGAAAGTCAAGATATCTTCCAGCAATTTGGGAGGCCGAGGTGGGCAAATCACCTGAGGTCAGGAGTTCTAGACCAGTCTGGCCAATATGTCAAAACCCCATATCTACTGAAAATACAAAAATCAGCCAGGCATGGTGGCACATGCCTGTAATCCCAGCTACTTGGGAGGCTGAGGCAGAAGAATTGCTTGAACCCAGGGGCAGAGGATGCAGTGAGCCAAGATCATGCCGTTGTACTGCAGCTTGGGCAAAAAGAGAGAAATTCTGTCTCTCAAAAAAAAAAAGTCAAGGCATCTGTAATCATAGTAGAAGACACATTCAGGACACATTTCTTGGCCTCAGAGGACTATGTTCGATTGCACATCTGAATGTACAGAGATATACAAGCCCCAGTGGGAGGCAACTTCAGGGCAGGTGTGAGTTCAAAGCAGCACATGCTTCCAAGGGTCTGCCGGTGGCCAGCGTTACCGGAGTTGGTGCACACACATGAAATGTATGTGGGTTGTTGTTTGGGATGCCTAGGGAAGACTTCCTGAAATAAAAATGATGTGTGCTGGGTTTTGAAAAATGTGTATTATTTAGTCCGGCAGAGGGAGAGGTCAGAAATAAGAGGACATTTTTTTGTCAGGTCAGGTCAAGGAGTAACCCATCAATCTGCACAACTGAACAAGAAAACTTGCAAGGGAAAAAACGAGACAGACTGAAGGCCAGAATGCAGTTTCGAGTCAGATCGTGGAGTTTCCTTGACTGCCAGGGCCGCGGGTACCAGACTGTTCGTATTGCTAGAGATAGAGACCAGGGCTAGGACAAGGGCAGGTGTATCAGTGTTCCATGGAGGGGAGTCTGGCGCAGCCAAGGATTGTGCACTGGCCAACCAGGATGCTCAGGTCGGCCTGGGCCAGGACAGGAGGCTTGGTAGAAACTTTTTCTGTAAAGATCCAAACAGGCTGTGGTTAATGGAAAGACATTGTTTTGTTTCTTTGTTTTTGTTTTGTTTTGTTTTGTTTGGGACAGAGTCTACCTCTGTCACTCAGGCTAGAGTGCAGCAGCATGATCTTGGCTCACTTCCTGGGTTCAATTGATTCTCCTGCCTCAGCTTCCCGAGTAGCTGGACTTACAGATGCCTGCCACCACATCCAGCTAAATTTTTGTGTTTTCAGTAGAGACGGTGTTTCACCATATTGACCAGGCTAGTCCCAAACTCCCGACCTCAGGTGATCTACCCGCCTTGGCCTCCCAAAGTGCCGGGCTTACAGGCATGAGCCACCACTCCCAGACTGAGTGCTAAAAATATAAGCATTTTGGGATTTGGTGACTACATGGTTGGGCCTTGGAGGAGACTTCGAAGCAAGAGGAAGTGCAGGGTGAATAAAGTTCGGCTATTTAAAACGGCAGCCACCTGACAGCTCATAAAAAAACACTTTTTTTTTTTTTTTTTTTTTTTTTTTTTTGAGACAGAGTTTCGCTCTTGTTACCCAGGCTGGAGTGCAATGGCGCGATCTCGGCTCACCGCAACCTCCGCCTCCTGGGTTCAGGCAATTCTCCTGCCTCAGCCTCCTGAGTAGCTGGAATTACAGGCACGTGCCACCATGCCCAGCTAATTTTTTATATTTTTAGTAAAGACGGGGTTTCACCATGTTGACCAGGATGGTCTCGATCTCTTGACCTCATGATCCACCCGCCTCAGCCTCCCAAAGTGCTGGTTTAATTCTAAATAATGCAAAGATCAGATTTTTTAAATTATACTTTAAGTTCTGGGGTACAAGTGCAGAATTGTGCAGGTTTGTTAAATAGGTATACATGTGCCATGGTGGTTTGCAGCATCCATCACCCCATTATCTACATTAGGTATTTCTCCTAATGCTGTCCCTCCCCTATCCCCTTGCCCCCTAAATTTTGATTCAAAATTTTTTTCTTGTGCTTACCAAGAGAGGACTCACTTAAGCTCTCAGTATCCTCATAATTAAAATTTAATTTCTTTATGGGAGGACAAATCATATATGTATCATTGTGCTGTATTAAAAAAAATCCAAGATGATAGTATAAATGTTATATTAATTTTTTAACTATAAATATTTTTACATGTGTAAATAAAACCATATTTCTGACTATAATTCCAGTTACAATGTAAGCATCAATAATTCTAAACTATATATCCTGTTTTGCCAGTTGGGGATTAATTCTACATCTTATTTAGAAAAAAAATATTACAGTGGTTATGTGAAAGAAATTTATAGATAATAAAAATGTTCAGTCGTTTAACAGAACAACTGTTTTTTTTTTTAGTTGGTGCACATTTTAAGCTTCTAAGAATAGCTTTTGTGCAACAATAAAACACCACCACCCTATGACAACTCTCAGTAATAACTTTAGTGATATGTCAGTGGATTAGCAGCTCCTACATCAATCCTCCCACAAAAGTATCCTTCCTTTGAATTCTAGAGCCGCCTTAAGTGTTGCTAGTTAATTGTGTTTGAGAAATAAAAAACCGTTTCAAGGCATAATGGTAAACAAATAACATTAGAGTGCTCCCATTCCCGATTAATTAGAATTTGCTACTATTTATAACTGCTTTTCCCATCAACTCTTCCTGAATACTGAAAGAGAAGATACTTCCTTATGTGTTTTCCCTGACAACATTCCCATTCCAATTCCATATCCTATTTATTTCACATTCTGTAATAGTAGAGACCCACTGCACTCCGCAGTCACTGGGTGTTTTTCCTGTTTGTATTACAATACTCTCAAGGGTCCTCAAAGAAGTCACTGTGCACTCCCAGAACATCTCCTCAAAATGGCACTCTACGTATGCAGACAGGAGGAAGAAATGAAATGCAATAACAAGATGAAAGCAATGTCCTAACTCAAACGACAGAAAACAAGCAGATACATGACATATTTTTCTCTATTTCAAATAAAAAATTGTCAGTGACTGAGTGATTCATATAAACCCAAGCAGACTCTTTCTTATCAACCTCCTTTGCTACCTCTACTAAACATAACCCAGCAAGTGAAAGAAAGAACTATGTGTTGTACATATAACTCACCAATAAAGCTCTCTGAGGCACAGACATCAATTTATTTACTGTTCACTGAAACTCCAAAATGAAATACGCCTAATTTTCTAACTTAATATTTCCACTGTTGATCCTGTTATAATATCGAAAATGGTAAGAATGTTTTCTATTATTAACATAAAATGATCATAATAGCACCAGAAGACCATAAGAGATGATACAATGTTGAAAGGCATACCTGTCAGTCAAATTAATATTAAGACAGGTTTTTTTTCTGTGAAAGAATCAAAGTAAATGAAAATATTGAGAGAAAGAAATGGAAATATTTTTAGGAGCATGTATTTATCAAGCATTTTTTTAGTGGAAAGGTAAAGAAGTAATTTTAATGTAGAGTCAGATGCACTGGTATTTGAATAAAATGGATTATATAATTGTTTTTCCATAACTTTGCAGTTTTTATTATAATTATAACACACTACTATTATAATATACTACTATACCCTAGTAGTATCAATAATTAAAAATAAAAAAGGAACTAACATTGAGAAGACCATAAATTATGTAAGAAAGTCTGCATCAAATTAGGAAGTATTGTATATATAGATACTTTGTTCAAACACTCACATGTAAGACCATAAATTTAACACAAGGAGAGTGAAAACTTACTTAACCCATTCAGAAAAGAGAGGGCCATTGTACAATGTATGAAAGGTAAAAATGTTTCTAAAAACCAATCAAATATATTGCAGAAAAAAACTAGGTGTTTTGTATCTAAAAACGGATGGAAAAATGCAAATAAAATATATTTGAAAACTGGTTAATGAATATGTTTTATACTTAAAATTAGTTACATAGATAACATATAGACAAATATCATAAAGTAGATGTACAAATAAAATTGTATTTTACGTAGAGATTTTTTCTCATCCCATCAAATAATAAATAAAGCATATGATTTTTGTGTGTATTACTGTTGGTATTAGCATCAGTAATCTATATAAGTTCATCAATTTTGTTTAGAAAATCTGATTTCTTTAGAAGGAATATCCCTTCCTCTTTTGCAAAATTGAAAACAAAAAGTAGGTATAATTGCACAGGTATTTTTTTTCTTGTTTACAATGGAATAAAATATCTAATTTACCATCGTCCCAGGAAGTATTTTACTTCCTTCACTGTAAAAACTATAGATCAAAAGAGAAAACCAATTATGAATAGATTGTACCACTATTGTCTAAACCACAAATTCTCCAAAAAATGCAATAATCCTGAATGCTCTTACCTCACCCACCTCCTGTGTTCTTTTCACAGAATATATTCTCTGACAGCATAAGGGTTCATTTTGTTCTGATTATCTAAAATGTACTCAAACATTTATCTTTGTGCTTTTTCTCTCAAACTTACAGTTACATGAAAACAATGGTGTATTATAATGTTATTTAAATTACCTTGACAACTCTGTTTTACAGATCTTGAAAAATTTGGTATCTATAAACGAAATCAAGGATGGCTTTCAATAAAAAGTTAAATTTTTAGATATAGAAAAAGTATGCACAATTTGCCTCAAAGCGGCAGGCTTTAAGTTTTCCGTATGGTAACTGTATTTTCATTTTCTCATAGTACAATTTAAATATTAATTCTGACTAGATTTCAGAATCTGAATATTCAAACAGTGCTACCTAATCTACAATATAAAAAGAAGATACTTTACCTCACTTTTAAATTCCCTTGTTGAGGCTGTCCGTCGTAAACGGATAAAATATCAAAATCTTCTTCAAGAGCAAATGTATGGAAGGACAACTGTATCCTATTACGCTCTCCCGTGATAATGATCCAGGTGCAGTTGGCATAGTTCGGGTACCCGTGAGGGAACCCAGGGCTCTCAATAGTGCCGTTGGGACCCTGGACTAAGCCTCCACAGTTCTGACCTGGAAGAGAAAAAACACACACACACACAAACATATTATTCTGGCCACCTTTAGTCTGTGATTTAAAAAAAATTTCCAACCACTTTGGTCAATCTTTATAACATTTTATAATTCATGCACAAATATTGCAGGATGAATTGTATGCGTTCTGCAGTGCTGAAAGACAGGAACGACAACAAATAATTAAAGGAAAGAAAATATGCAGCATTTGGTAACACGGAAGTTTAAGGAATTATTTTCCTGTCGTTTTAAAATTCAGCCTCATCCGTATCAAATTTCAATTCATGGAAAACAAATTTAATGCCAACTATCTACGTATTATCATGCTTAAGACAATCCTTTGTTGGTGAAAACTAAGTTACAGATAAAATAAACGTGATAAAACTATATACGTGCACATGTTTGCATAGCCACATAACTGCAATATGTGGTAATAAGAATAGTTAGAAAATAACAGGGTCAATATGACAATAACTGATTTCTGCCTGTGTTGGCAAATGTCTTAGTGGGCAGAAGAATAACACAGGATTAAAGGAAGCTTATCAAGTTGAAAAGAAAAGGCATAAAACAAGGTAAGTCATTTAAATGATGCTCAAATCAAAGAGCAGATCAGAATAATGAGAAATACAACAACAGCCTCACCATCGATGCCTACCCGTTTATGCAGGCAGGACTTACGAGGTGGAGGCCAAAGGAGAGTCAAAGCAAAACGATGGGACCGATGAAAGAAAAGGCTGAGTTCAAACGCACACAGTGAGTGTTGCAGCGTTTCCTAGCAGGGCTGCAGGACAGCCCACACTTCCCTCATCCCTCCCACTCCAACTTCCCTTTGCCAGGTGGAATTGGGATTGCCCTTATGATTCAAGATTGACATGGCAGTGGGAAATAATGAGGGCTGAAGAGCAATTGAACACCACAAAGCCACCTTCAAGCCACCGAGCAGTGTCTGAGGAACTGATTTCATTCTGCCTCTGCCCCCGAAGAGTTTGTGGTATTGATTCCGACAAAGCACTTCTCAGGAGATTCCCAGGCTTCTGGAGTAGTTCCAAAGAACAGAACCCTTGAGTAAATTGCGGGCCCCAGGCTTCCTGCAAGAACCGTGCACTGGAAGAACAGCTCTGGGAGATTAGTAACAGCTGCACACCTGACCCACCTCTTCTATTTTTACCGCTACACAAACCGAAATGCCTGCCTTCTCAGCCTCACCAATGCATTTCATTCCCACTACTCCTGATGTTCATCCACCTACTTTGACACGGTGATTCCCTATCTGCCTATTTCAGCCCTTTCTTCCCACATGCAAGCTTTCCGTGACATGCTAATTGGGTCTCTGTGGTTGTTAATTTTTTTTTCTTTATTTTTCTGCTCAGCTACCTGTAACAATCTACCTGTGATGGCCATGCCTGGGCCAGTCCTACTGAAGGAAGAAGAGCAGAAGCTGAGAACAGGGCGGACAGGTCTGGAAGTGTGCCCTCACAAACATGCTCTGCTCATTTAGCCTGTAAATATTACTGTCTTTAAGGAAACAGAATGCCACTTCTCAAACCTTTCATTTGTCTGAGGTTAGGTGTTAAGTAGCTCCCGAAAACTCTCTGTGTTTCTTTCATTCTTAATATGGTCGTTTCCCACTAACGTGCTTTAAATGTATTTACATGTTTTGACACTAAAACTTTTAAGAAAGTTTTGAAGGGACTGGGGTGTACTTGAATTGTGGTGTGTAGTGTAAGTATCTGAACACAAGTATTATCTCAGCTTTTATTGTTGAAGTACAAACAGAAAATTATTTTCAACTACATTTTATACTTAAAAAGTATTTTAGAATAGTAGACCTCAGTGAGCTCAAATGGTTCACAGTAATATTATCAAATGCTGTGGGAGTTGGCTAAATCTTAATAAAAAGATTTAATGAAGGAGATTTATGAGTTTAAAACCAGAGAACTAATAAGAAGCCCATATTCCACTAAATTTAAGTTTCACAATAACACTCTAACAAGTAGATATTAAAGCTGTGACGTTTTGAAAGGTCTTTAAAGAAAATAGCTTTTCTGCTTTACAAGCAATTGTTGCTTAACAGTAAATAAAAAAAAAGTAAAGACTTGATTATAAATTGGAAAAAAGAAAAATCAGTTCTACAGAAAAACATCAACTGGAAAGTAGTTACTATTATAGACCCATCAGGTTGAACCAGATTAACAGATATTAAGATTTCCTCAGGGAATAACATTTAGGCTGCATTTAGGGTACTAAGCAGTACAGTGCATGTTGCCGAAGGAGTCACACTGGATCCACTCACTGATGTTCCTTAGCCCCAGTTAGAAATTTTGGGAACTGCTCAAACGTTGTTCGCAGAATAAATCTCATCCTTGCCTGCCCACTGTAATCAACCAAGAAGTTGTTGAAGTATCTACGCCTAAGACAGAATCTGATGCAATTGGTCGGTGACTTAATACTGCATCTTATTATAAAGCCACAGTAATTACGACAGTGTCTGATTGGTGTAAGCCCAGATAAATAGCCGGGGGAACAGAACAGAAAGCTCTAAAACCCACAAAGATACAGAATCTAGATTTAAAACAAATATGATACTCTTCTTTTTCTCTTGGGTCTGATACTCTAATGGGCCCTTGCCTGCTGTAGAGTATGCGCAAATATTCTATGCATGTTTTCTTTTTACATGACGTATATCTAAGTTTGATTTAAACCCTGTCCTTAAGTACAGCTTCAAACAAGTGGATTATTTTAAATGAATACTTTTAATGGACAAATTTTTAAATACTGTAAACATAATCATATTTCAATATGTTGTTTAACATGAATCTCTTGTAAGTATCTTTGTACTTTGTGTTTCCTCGGCGATAAAGTAATCTGCAATGTCAGTGTTTTTAGTTAAAATTAATTTGTTATGTTACGGGGATTAAAAGCTCAATTATTGCAAAAAAATATTGTCTAATGGTCTTTTTCCTCCATAAACTGATACTGGAAGTCAACTTGAAATAAAATGTCAGTATCAATGGCAATAGCAATGGTAAAAAAACGAAGTACATATGTATGTGTATGTTTTTCCCAGTGATATTTCAGTTTGATTTCAATTACATATATTTAGATATATATGAACACAATCTGTGATGTGTATTTTAGTAACCATGCAATTACGCATATATCAAAATACACATCTGTAATTGCTTGGATACCAAAATACACAACACAGAGAAACATACATGCAATATTGTGCATACAAATATGTTTTTGCTGCTATAATTCAGACAAACTGCCATGAAAAACCTGAACACATGCCATAATTTTAAGAAATTGGAATCTAAATCATCTGGCACTTAAATAATAGCATATGAAACATCTGGCTCATATCTTAAGTAATCAGCAGAATGTTAGAGATAGACGAATCACAACGTTAATTTTATTTTATTTTTTGTTGCTGATTTCTACTCCATAGGTAAGTCCTTAATACCACAACATTAAATACAGAGAGTTAACTTCAGTCATTTTAAATTCTGTCTTATACTGTCAGACAGAGGTTCTGTTTTCAAACAATATTTTTACATATAATCTTTGCTGACCATCTAAGTAACCGCACGTCATGATTTTACAAGGATGGAAGAAGAAGGGGAAATGAAGTGAGTTGTTCAAAGACCTCTGGAAATGAATTAAGGTTTTTTGACACCAAAGCCTAGAGCTGTCTCACGAAACAGTTATATTACCATGAGCAAACAAAGGGGACAACCCAGTACATTACAGACTCAGTATGGTGATCAAATAACTGATGTATAACACAATAAATACCTTAAATTACAAGATAAAATGGTGAGTAAGTAGACATTTGGAAACTCTTGATATTTAGGGAGTCTAACTTCTGCCCTTCTTTAAAACTAATCAGTGCCCATTACAGGAAAAAATTAGAAGTATTAAGCAGTATTTAGAAACATAAACATCACTCATCGTCTGATTACCAAAGATAACTGCTAATCGTTTTGCTGAACACTTTGTTAATCTACACTTAATGCTGCCATACTACCTGGCATGCAATATGTGAACAATCTGGATATGGATTAAACACCTGCCAGTCGTCCAGGAGCCAATAAGAAATCACCTAGGATGTGTCTCGCTTTGGAGGTGACCTGGCTGGCTGGTTGCACTACAGAATTTTGCTCTCTTTCAATTTTACAGGTGCTACTCTCTATCCTGTGAATGTCCAGGTCTGCAAGACAGGCAATTCCTCAGCAAGGAGCCTACAGGAAGATGTGCCCTGGGCCCTGGTTAGCCATGGAGCTGATGGCTGTTTATACAGCAGGGCCCCTCTAGAGGCTGGAAAACATTCCAGTGAAGGCAGGGCTCACTGCGTCCTACAACAATTTTCTACTTTGAAAGTCTGTCTCAGAAACACCCAGCTGAGAAAACGGCCCCATGCCCTCATCATTTCTGAGATGAACTAACCCCTCTGCTATGAATGCCCCCCGCCCCGCACTCGGTCGGCTCCTATTCTGGCCTCTTGCCCTGTAATTTGTGGTGCTGGGTAGCTGCGGCACATACTTTTCCTAGAAGAAGGTAGCAGCTGAGATAATTCATCTGTGATCCAAACTGATTCACTGCGAGCATTTGAGGAGTGAACATAAATGATAAACACACACCTCCCTAGTGTTTACACCTAGGTGAAACTGTGCTGTTTCTCTCAATCCTGGGCTGGATGGCGGCTCCAGCTCTCCGAGAGTAGTAGAGGTAGACATAATATTTAAAAAGCGGTGTGCCAAACATGTTGTACCACCTCATTTAACTCTTGCACAGCCTTTGATGTAGGCTGTGGCTTAGCCATTGCTAGCTGTTAATTACTTGGATAATGCTTTATGATGAGGGAATAGTGCTGCTATTCAAAACCTCTGTCTGAGAGCAAATGTTTGGCCATCAGAGATATTTTAACATGTAACTGGGTTTAGTGATTTCAGAATGATTGCCGTATGTGGAGAGAACCATGCAGGGAAATGATACTCTGTAGCGAATTCTACCAACAAGGAAACAAGTCATTTCAGAAATGATGAACAGGGCTGCTCAGGAACAGTCTGGAGATGAGAAGCCTTGGGAATGTATAATTGTCTCCAACTATGGGGCCCGATATCATTTGAAAGACTATATAGATGTGTAAGAAAACAGAGTCTGAACAGAAGCTGTAATATCTCAACAGTATGTCTCATTGGAGATAAATATCGAAAACAGCCTTTGTGGTTTTTATCCTTTTGCAGCAAGCCCAGATCACCACATTGGCTCATTTTTTAAAAAATCGCTGGTGGAAAATCCTTACAAATTTGTTACACTCAGTGGCAGCATCGATCCCTTTACTAAATCCATTTTGTGACAATGGCAATTTATGGTTTTCATGTCTATGTAAATTACTATGTAAATGAGAATTTGATTACTTTCTGACAGTCAGATTTTTGACCTCCAAAGCTTCTTTCATTCTGACATATTTGTGGTCAAATTATGTTGTACACTTGTCGGCTTTTCTGCAACACTAAACATTGCCTTGCTCCTATTGGATGTAGCTATTAAGCAACTCTCAAGTAAAAAACAAAAAATGGTCCATTGTGATCTTCCATGATTTTTTATTTTCTTTATGAGCTAAGGAGTAGGACAGAGTTCTAAATGACCCTGCAATTTCAAATAGCGAGGCCTCAGATTTCGATGAAGGAAGTGAAAGTTTCCCTGATCAGATAAGCACTGTTTGAAAGGGTAAAGAAATCAAATACACATTATAAATTCTGCATTATCTTCTACAGTTTCACTGGTTATTCCAGGGTCTGCATTGTGGGAAACATAATTAATTGTGGAAGGACCATGACTTAAAGTGTCCTTCCAGGGACTGTGATTAAGGGTTTTCAAAATTAAAGTCTTCAGGCATTTTGCTGAAACAGCATGGCCTGAAGGAAACTTTCAAAGCATGACATTTCTCAGAGCACCCGGAACAGCTGAGATCAGCCACTCCAGCTGAGCGCCTTAGGGTAGTTGGTTGGGTTTTAATCCCAAACACTTACGGGAGATTACTCACTACAGGAGCAAAGAAGAAAAGTAAAAAAGCCAGAGGCACTGTGGCTGAAAGATAGTCAAGGAATCAGTTTCTCGCTGTGGAATCCTTTGCCCATGAGCAAGGCCTCAAAGGGAGATCTTCCACTGAAAATGAACTAGGAGTACCCAGTTTGCATCGCACAAAAAAATGGAAATTTCCACTGGTCAGTGCAACCTCTTTCCCTTGCGTGAACACATCACACCTGTTCTGACCCCAGGCCTTTTGCACATACGCCTCCAGTTGCCTGTGATGAGCTTTGCCCACATTTTTTCAGCTGACATCTCCTCGCGTGGGTCTGAGTGCAGTATAATCTTCCCAGACACGCACATCTCCATCAGCAACACTATTCCAACATTACATGCTGCCTGACACCCTACTTTCTTTTTTTTGAGACAGAGTCTTGTTCTGTCACCAGGCTGAAGTACAGTGGCACAATCTTGGCTCACTGCAAACTTTGCCTCCTATGTTCAAGTGATTCTCCTGCCTCGACCTCCAAAGTAGCTTGGATTACAGTGCACACCACCACACTAGGTTAACATTCATATTTTCAGAAGAGCTGGGGTTTCACCATGTTGGCCAGGCTGGTCTCGAACTCCTGACCTCAGGTGATCTGCCCGCCTGGGCCTCCCTAAGTACTGGGATTACAGGCATGAGCCACCATATCTGGTCCCTACACTCTATTTTATTCCCTTGTAGCCTTTATAACTTTGTGAAAATATTCTATTTGCAAGCTTACTCATTGATTATCTGTTTCTATACTAAAACATAAACCTTCCAAGGGTGAAGATAATGATTGCCTTGTTTTTAGGCCTATGTCTAGAATGGCATCTGCTACTTAATTACTGAAGCCTGTGGGTGAGCTTGGGAGTGTGTGTGGGAGGCAGAGGTGGTGGGCCAAAGTAAATCTACGGAAGCAGGTGAAGTTGTGGTACTTAAAAGAACTATAAATCAATGCTCTGGTCAGTGATTACCTAAAACATTAGGATGCAGGTGTTATTTTAACTCCAAAAGCAGAGTTGCTACTGTCTCAATCCTGTTCAGCAGCCTGATTGTCAAAGGCTCCTTAGACGAATTTAAACATTCCCTGCTTTATGGGAAGTGATTTTTCTCCTACATGCGATTCCTGTGGACGCTGGCATCTCTGCTGTTCCCTTCGAGACAGAGGTCATCATGCAGGGCCAGGCGAGGAGGCCGCCATGAGTCAGATCTGGAATCTCATGGATATGATGTCAATATTGTTCCCTTTGCTACTGCCCCCAGGGGAGGGAGCTTTAGTTAACTCCACCGCTGTAATGTTTTCACCCACTGAGAAATTGTTGCATTAATGGTAATAAAGTCATTCAACAACTACCCACTCTGAAAAGACAAATTGCCAAGACAGCAGGCATAATGCAGGGGCAAAAAAACACTGGGCTTCGGATCAAACACATCTAAAATGTGATTAATTTCCAGCACGGAGCATTAAGCATTGAATATGTCGCCTCATGGATATGAGCCCCAGTCACCGCAGATGTGGGGTGAGGAGGCTGCCTATTTTGCAAAGTAATTGCAGTGACTGGCGAAAAGGCATGTTGAAGGTAGGAAGCAGGGGTAGACACAGGAAAGAAAAAAGATGATGACTGTCATTCTTACAAAGGAACAGTTAGAGAGAGGGCCTCCTGGTCGCAAGATAATTTTACGTGAAAGACGGTGAGTGGAATCTTCCTTGTGCCTGGCTCTATCCTGTTGTCCTTGAGATTCCGGGACACGGTATTTTTCACAGGGAGCCTTTGTGGCCCCCCACGCCTGCCTGTGCTCGTCCGCTCACAACACCGTACTTAACGTATGAGGACCGCAAGGCCAAATACTAAGACTTTAGAGATTCTGAGTGATAAAGTTGTTTATATTCCTAGCCAACCAAATCAAAACAAAACAACCACCACTGTTTTATTCACGATTCCCAGATCTCACATTGATATTTTAGATATAAATGATTTTTTTGCCTCAAACAAGTGACAGCCCAAATCTCAGTCTTTGCTTCAGAGACTTAGGTTTATATTTCAATAATAACTTTAGTAAGTTATTCTGAAGTGAGTGCCACTTTTCTTATGAAAACATACCATACATTGTCAGTGAAGAGAATTATCTTCCTCCATACATGGTAGAACTCGTATTTTTATTTGATTTTTCTTAGAACTAATATTTTTAATTGTATGTCAGATATTTCTTTATCTTTTAATGAAATTCCCAGGGAGGACACATCACCTTGGATGAGTAGGACTGAATTGTCGCCTACATTTGAAATCACGTCATGTTATACTCTCGCTTTAACACAGGAAAATCCAGAAGCGCCAGTGTCTCAAGGTAGTGGCAGTGAACGGATGTAGTAAAATGTTTTTCTAAGTAGAGCATTTAAAATCTGCTATGTTAATTGATGTAGTTTAACTGGGATACTATCGGATTGATTCAGCATTACTCACTAAGAAAGGTACGATAAAACTACCAGTTTGCTGATTTCTGGGTGTCTGGATATACAAACTCTTACTACGTAGATGTATGAGTGTCACAGCCTGTCTTTCCTCAACAACTGAGAATGATTTCTGGGTCAAAAAGACATTTTATCATTGTAATACTACTATGCTCTATTTTATTGTTTAGTAGTGTTTACCTCCAAGGAGAAACTGAAATGTTAGAAAGTCATACTAAAACCCCAAGATCTATGATTCTAGCTGAAGTTTGAAGCGAACAGAAGCTCTCTGAGAGGACAGACAGGAAAGAAGAATACAACTTGAGGGCTTTGTTGTGAAAATTATACCGATGTGGAGACCTGAATCGGGACAAATCATGAGCAGATTTTAAAAAATCTTATCAACATTAGTAAACACGTTTTTAAAATGAGATATAAATGTGCAACGCATTTTCTCCCTCCCAGGGTGTGGACCCAGCCATAGACTGACAGCCACGGTGCCCACATGGCCCTCCTCCAGACCATCCAAAGTGAGGCCGAGATGGCAGCGAAGTCAATTCTTAACAGCTGTTTTATAAGTTTAATGTGAAGGAAGTGATCTCCAACAAACTAAATTTAAATTTATGAAAAACACAAAGGGCTGCCTATCCATCTCCTGGGACAAAGAGGCCACCAGGCCACAGGTGATTCCCAGAGGGTCGCAAGTCCCAGTTTATTGTTTCTCTTTTATTTCTTCTAAAAAAAAAAAAAATCGAGATACACATGCAGAACCTGCAGGCTTGTTCCATAGGTGCACCTGTGCCATGGCTGCACCTGCTGACCCGTCCTCTGCGCTCTCACCCCTCACCAGGACCTGGTGTGTGTCGTTCCCCTTTAAGTGTCCACGTTTTCTCGTTGTTCAACTCCCACTTATGAGTGAGAACATGTGGTGTTTAGTTTTTCTCTTTCTGTATTAAGTCTTCTGAGGATAACAGCTTCCAGCTTCATCCATGTCCCTGCAAAGGACATGATCTCATTTCCTTTTTATGGCTATGTAGTATCCATGGTGTATGTGTGCCAGATCGTCCGTATCCAGTCTATGATTGATGGGCATTTGGGTTAGTTCCAAGTCTTTGCTATCATAAGTAGTGCTGCAATAAACAGACCTGTGCATATGTCTTTGTAGTAGAATCATTCATATTCCTTTGGGTATATACCAAGTAAAGGGATTCCTGGATCCAGTGGTATTTCCGGTTCTAGATCCTTGAGGAAATGCATACTGTTTTCCACAGTGGTTAAACTAACAGTGGAAAAGCATTCCTATTTCTCCACATTCTCTCCGGCATCTATTGTTTCCTGACTTTTTAATAACTGCCATTCTGACCGGTGAGAGGTGGTACCCCACTGTGGTTTTCATTTCCATTTCTCTGATTGTCAGTGATGTTAAGCTTTCTTTCCTATATGTTGGCTGCATAAATGTCTTCTTTTGAGAAGTGTCTGTTCATATCCTTTGCCCACTTTTTGATAGGGTTGTTTTTTTTTCTTAATTTATTGTAGTTTATTGTTTATCTTATTCCTACTCCCCACCTGTGAATCGTTTTAGAGATAATGACACAATCCACATTCTCTGTCACCTAAAGGATCGTCTGTCACCAAGTCGCCCCTACTGGTGCCTCAGCCATGAGTCCTGGGGCTCAGTCCACACCATGGGGCATGAAACAGAGAGATCTTCCTCACACAAACTACACATGCACATGTGCACATGCGTACACACAAACACACAAACACACACACACAAACATACTAGCCTGCTTTCTGTCTTAAGGAAATGATGTTATAATTTATATTTGGGTTTAGTGTCTGTCTGCACAAAAAATGTTTTGCCCAGTGGCTGCATGGATAAAATCATGATGCATATCACAATTAACACTGCTGATTTCACAGACAACCATGTTTCATCTTTTAGGAGATTTTTGACACTGTCAATTCTGCTTTTCCAAAGCATCTTTGTGAATTTAGAAAGAGAATTTTTGGGGATGAGGGCTCTGTAGTAGCCTCCATTATGCTACAGTTGAGATATCAGATGCCGGCTGATGGTACCCCACCTTTTATCTGGTAAATGCGTGTTAATGGATGGTCGAGAGGTAGGCATACCCACCACAGTAACAACGTCATAAAGGATAAGAGTTGCTTCCCCATATACCTCAATCGATTTCAGTCTGCAACATCCAGCACTTCCTGAGTACGGGTGTCCAGTACCCCAGGGCCCTGCGGTAGCACGTTCCGTAAACTCATCTACACTGCAGTTGTCTACTCCCTTTGGCCCTAAAATCTCTTCTTGTAGGCTTCAATTGCTGTATTCGCCAAGGCTCTCAAAAGAAATGAGTCATCACTGATGCACCTGTCAATATTTGCTGTCATCTTCTCATAGAGGTAGAAAGGCTCTAGACTGGCAGCCCTATGAGGGCAGATACCTTTCGCATAATCTACTGATGTCTACAGCACAGTGCCCAGCACACAGTAAACATTTGGTCTATGGAAGCAACGGAGCTGGAGTGACTGCTGTGTCTGATAAAGGATCTCATTACTACCTACAATAATGACTGTGAATGTCGATAGAATACCTATAAGGCAAATTGCTTTCATATTTTAATCATCACAAATGATCTTGAAAGATAGGCATTATCATTCTTATTTCACTGATGAGAAAACTACAGAGTTTGAGTGATTTATTTTTCAAGGTCACACATGCAAAGCAAATAAACTAGGGGTGTAAATTCATGTTAGTAGGACTTCAACACCTGTGCTCACCCTCTCCTGCCACAATTTAGAAATGATACGGTATTTTTTCTGTCCTTTTCTGAAAAGAATGCTTCTAAAAATTGCACTACAAAAGCAAAGGCCAATTTCTGAATTTTAAAAACTCTTGTGCTCTTTATAAGAAGCCACGAAACTACATAATTGGGAAAAAAATTTTTTTTTCATGTTTTTGTATATCTGAGCCAAACACTAAATTCTGTTTCTTTTGTCTCTATTTGTGTGGGCATTTCAGAAAGTATTAATAATGTTTATCTTTATATTTTTTTATTTCATAAATAACTATTTTGACCTCATACTACTATATGAATTATGCCCTTAACAAATAAAAAAAGTTTGGGATTTCAATAATATTTGCAGGTGTATGATTGGGGGCCTCATATGCTGATGTACTCGTTGCACACTGCGCAAGACCAGAATGTCATTCACACAGATGACACAGCTGCCTTGAACGTAAGATTGTTGAGAATTTGATCGCTATAAGAATTTCTCATGTCTAGGATAAGATAGATTTATGTCTGAATATGCAGAAGACACTGAATAGCCATAAAAATATCAATGAAAACAATAGCTCCATTAATGGATATGCCACTGTGATTCATCTTCAGCTAAATTTCTACATCCGTATTTGTGGCCTTTCAACTTTTAACTTGCTCCTAAGCTGTGGGCAAGAAATCGAAGCCCAGGCTTCTGCCTCTTATTTTAGCTTGGCTTTGTGATGTTTCTGAAGAAATCATGCAAGATATTCGAATTCCATGGAGGATCAGGATTCATTGTAGAAAGTATTTTGGCAAAAAGGAACTGACAGTCTTTTAAGTCTGTGGCCTTGAGTTTTAAAAAAGGACGAAGCCTGTAGTTCATTCTGTGTGTGGTTTTATTTTACTGATTTCTAATTAGAGATTGGAGAGCATAAAATATATATTTTTTTCCTACTTAGGCATGGTTATTCAGTTTCATCTATATTCTATTCTTCTTCATTTTACCCACGTTTGGCTTCCAAAGCTATAGGGTAGAAAGAAGACCAAGGAGGAAAAATAGCTTGTTGCCTAGATAAAGAATGTGAACAGAAGTGCTGATCCATTTGGCAGGATAATACTAATCTAATTTGCCTTGCTTTAACCATTACAAATGAACCAGAAGCTTATACTCATAACTTAAATATCTATAACAAGAAGGAAAATTGACGTAGAGACGTGGGACTATTTGCAATGCTCACTGATCAAAGCTGTGCAAAGGATCAAAACTTTTAGATCTAGCAGAGATGTTTCGGGAAATTATATACCATGATGCCAAGTGAACGGCAGCAAAAAGCTCAGGCTCAAATGAGCACGACAGTTTCAACAGAGAAAAAACCAAATTAATGGACCAAATGGCCTAACATCAAATGTCTATAAAGTTAAGACTATCACACCTGTAATCCCAGCACTTTGGAAGGCTGAAGCAGGTGGATCATGAGGTCAGGAGTTGGAGGCCAGCCTGACCAACATGGTGAAACCCTGTCTCTACTAAAAAGACAAAAATTAGCCAGGTGTGGTGGCAGATACCTGTTAATCCCAGCTACTCAGGAGAGTAGCTGAGGCAGGAGAATCACTTGAACCCAGAAGGCAGAGGTCACAGTGAGCCAAGATCACACCACTGCTCTCCAGCCCAGGTGACAGAATGAGACTCCGTTTCACACACACACACACAAAAAAATATTGAACACTTGACATGTAGCAAGAGGACAGTTTAATAATAAAAAGCATTTTTGAAATTATCAAATGTTAAAGATTTGGTATTTCCAGAATAAAGTGTTGTCAAAATCAACCTTTAATAGTGTTAAATATTTGAATAGATCAACTCAAACCATGCATCCCTCAACTGCTGTACCGTTTCTCTGCATCTTCAGTTAGCAGCAATTACGTTTTTTTCATGTAGCTTGATTATAGTCATATGTGGGGGGGGAGGAACTAAACAAAGATCACAGTGGATCACAGAAGAAAAATTAAAATTCAATGGTTTCTCTACTCAGTCATAATTTACTATTTATACTCAAGGACTAAATTATTCCTTAATATCCAGCTGTAAAATGAGGTACACATGGTTAATATCCTTATAAGATTCTTACACATCTGCTGGGGAAATTCTTACGATTTTCATTTCTGCCAAGTATATGATGATATTCTGTCATTATTATTTCAACACGACACACTCATTCACACATCTATTTAGAATGAAATACACATACCTACTGTCCATCTGTATTTAATGGGTAAGCTCTATTATTATTGGGGGGACCTAATTTGATTTACTGAACCAAACAGAGAGCTCATTGGAATTAAAGGGCAAGAATCCCAGCCTGCAAGTTACGGAGGGACATTAGGTTATCTTTCATGTGCCAGCATGATTTAGGGACCTGATAGTGAGAAATCCAACTCAAGCCTCTGGGTCTAGCTCCCTAAAGTATAATGAAAGGAGACTCAATTAGAAAAATCTCTAAGTCTCAAGTTTCCTCTAAGATATATATGAACCATGATTGAGTTGGGAAGTGCTTGAATTGTCAATTCTTTAACACCATTTTTTCCAATTAAATTAATAATAAAGGAGATGAGAAGAGGCAAGGGAAGAAGCAATAAATTCTATTCCCAATTATAAAGCATTGAGAGATTGCATTAAATGGGAGTCTTCAAAAGAACCATAAAAATCAAAGGAGGGGATTGGAGAAAGTGATGTCAGAATAGAAATCCAGTCTCATTTATCTTTCGAGACCAGGAATAACTGTGAAGAGACATTTGACATTTCTTGTTAGTCTAATGTATTAGCATTGGTGAAGGTCTTTTGAAACAAACATATCAGACTTCCATTCTGACTTTCTGTCTATTTCATTCTGCTTTGGGAGGAAGTGGGAATTGCTATTGAAATGGACAGGTAGGGCTAGTGCCCATGCCTACCAAAAAGAACCACTATGCTGAGCTGGCCAAGACAGATTTGCCCTAGATTCAGCTATTAGGACAATCTCAAGTGCAGTGACAAGATCTAGAGCATCAGGGACCAGATTTTGGCAGATCATTTTTCCCTGAAGGGTGTGGGGGATAGTTTGGGGCATTAGATTCTAATAAGGAGTATGCGAACTAGATTCCTTGTGTGCTCACTTCCCAATAGGGTTCATGCTCCTGTGAAAATCCGGTGCTGCTGCTGATGTGAAGGAGGTGTTCAGGTAACATGAGTGACAGGGAGTGGCTGTAAATACAGACACAGCTTCCCCCGCTCACCGGCTGCTTACTTCCTGTGTGGTCTGGTTCCTGACAGGCCACAGATGCCCAGGGCTTGGGGACTTCTGGTCTAGAGCATGTGTCTACGACAGACAGAGCTTCTTGTCTGCTTCCCGACCACAGATTCAGCCCATTTAGTAAAATGTGACAAAGTAGACTCCTAGGTGTTGCGTGATATGACTGGTCACAGCAGGAGGCAATTTTAGAGATCGATGAAAGGACTTTTCATCTACAAAAATCTGGCTCCTGTAAAGAAGTGGTTTGATCTACAGACTTCCCAAGTAGATAAATGCCAGATTTTTGTAGATTAAAAAGGTGATCATCACTAAGCACACACAACCACGTTAAACGTTTAAGTAGACTCTTATTGTAGATCATGGCTATTTTTCCATGCTGCAGGAGAAACACTGAAATGTATCTTTTTCTTATTAACAAAAATTTTTGTAATTGTTTAATTCACAAGAGTAGCTTGTCTGTCATGTTTTTTTTTTTTTTTTTTTTTTTTTTTTTTTTTTATCTTTTCAGGCTAAAATCTGCCTTTCAAATGAAGCAAAGACTTACAGACATCAGACTTTCTAAAATAGGTTTTTAGAAACCCATGCTCACTAGTATCCCTGTTTGTTTCCAAATGGAAAGTTCTGTGATTTATGACATGCATAAAAATAATCCCAGATAACCACTCAGTGACAGATAGACAACTGCAGGGGTTCCTGATCTCAATGTGATCCCCAGGAGTTAAGTTGCCCCAGGCTGAAAATAAGCATAACAGAAATGGTAGAAAGGAAATGTTGGAGGAAAATTGTATTCAAACACATTTGGTTGGAATGCCAAAGTGTAGTAGATATTATTTTGAATTTGAGTGGAGGCATTTGCAAATAACTGATCTTTTATCAAGTGCCATGCTTCTGGGATTCTGAAGAAGGCATGCATTTTTCATAACGTTATTCATGCAAAATATCATTTATTATTTTTTCTTTGCCCAAAACAAGCAGCCACTCTTTTTTCCTTTACCAAAGTATAACATCACAGAGGATATTTTAAGATTGAACTGGTTGCCTTTACTCATGATTATACTCAATTGAAGCATAAGTTGTGAACCTGAATTGAATTCAGTTCTCCAAGTACAAATATAACTTCTCTAAGCCCCATAATGGCTCAGCAACTTTTTTTTCCCTGTGCAAACTGGGCCCAATGTTATATTCCACATATTTGCTGTGATTTCTATTTGTCGATTGCCTTTTCTGTTGTCTCATCTTTGAACTACGTGTGTGGACTAGCCTGGATCTAGACATCTCAATATGTCAAAAATATTTCTCAGTAATTCAATTTGAACAGCAGTTCAGGCAAATCTCAAATAAATATAGATTTATAATGGAAAGGCTATAAACGGTGCAGAGATGTTTTGCTTTCTATGCGGAGGAGACTCTAGTAGTGTAATTCTCCTCCTCAGTCTCCACCCTTCTGACACTCTATTCCGGGACAGCAGAGTGTATGATTTGACGGGCTGGTCTGGAAAAGGAAAGCAGACACTTGAGGCGTGAATCCTCCCTCTCTCCGCCCTGGAAGTGAAGTACCAGGCAATGAGAATACTCTGTGCTTGTGCAGAGGCACAGTGGTGCCTCGATGGGGAGGCACGGCGGATGCTGGTCTAATCCACAGTTTCATATTAGGAAGTTCACATGGCTGTAGATATCAACTAAAATGGTTGGAATTAGCTTAGACTGTAATAAGTTTTGTTTCACTGGCTGGTTTCCAGTGGTCTTCCACCTGTGTCTTGATTCTCAATGCATCCATAACTTAGAGAAGAAGGTTATTCTTTGAGTCCCTTCCGTGTACACAGACAGGCAACAAATAATGCTTTACTTGTAAGTGGGCAAGGGTTGAAAAGCTACCTATTGGGTTCTAGCTCACAACCTGGGTGACAGAATCAATTCTACTCCAAACCTCAATATGACACCGTATACCCATGTAACAAACCTGCACACGTAGCCCCCAAGGATACAGATCACAATGGAAACCACGCAGTACCAAAAGCTGCAAAGCAAAGCCAGACACAGATTTTCTTCTGGATATAAAAGCATCCAAAAGCATCCATGCATAATGGGAAACTTAAAAAGTCACACATACGCCCAGGGCAGAATGCACTCTCAGAAAAGACCTCCTAGTTTATCTGACCTTTCACCCCCAGTTGATCATTGGTTTCAGTGCAAACAAGAAGTAAAAACTCATACAGAGTTGTAGAAAGCACAGTAAAGTACTGAAGTAGTGCCCAGCACAGACAGGGTCCACTGGCAGACTGAAAGAGGATTTTCCATTCCTGTTTTTATTTTCTTTCTGCCTCTCTCTTTCTTTCTTATTCATGCTCCTTCCTCTCTCTCTCTCTAACTGTCTCTCTCTCTCCCTCTCTCCCTCAAGGACAATTCTGTCAAAACACTGATTAAACATAAGTTTAATAATTTCTGTCAAAACACTGATTAAACATAAGTTAAAGGGACAGACTTGAAAGAACAAACATAAAAAAGAATATAAACCTTTTAAAAATTGTTTTTAAAGTATTTAATTCAGTAACTACAGCTATAAAACAATTCCTGAAGTGAAAAAATAAAATTAATTTCCACAGTTACATTATAATAGTAAACATGGCCAGTTTTCAAAAAATTATAAAACATTCAAAAAAAAAAAAAAAAGAAAAAGAAAATATGACCCACTCACAGAAGAAATGAAAAGAAACTCTATCTAAAAAGCACAGACACTGGAGTTAGTAGAAAGACTTAAACCCACGATTTAAGTTACATGTAAATAGCTAAAGGCAACCATAGACAAAAACTTTTAGGACACCAGGAGAATGACATCTGAAGAAGCAGAAAATATCACTAAACATATAGATGTTATAAAAACAAACTCTGAAAATAAAAAGTAAAATAACTGATGCTATAAACTCACTAGAAGGTTTCAAAAGTTGGTTAAAGCAGGTAGAAGTAAGAATCTGCAAACTTAAAATTAAGAAAATTGAAAATATCCAGTATGAAGAAAAATATCCAGGATGAAGAAAAATATCCAGTATGAAGGAAAAAAAGAAGAAAAAAAAACCTAAACAGAGTTTAAGAAACACGTGGGGCACCATCCAACATGGCAATATATGCAGAATAAAAATATAAAAGGAGAGGAGAAAGCAGCAGAAATAGTATTTGAAGAAATAATGATCGAAATTTTCCAAAATTTACTAACCAAAATAAATCAACATATTCAAGAAACTCAGATACCTGTAGGAAGGATAAACCCAAAGAGATCCACTCTGGGACATATTTGCATAAAATTTTGAAAGACAAAGACTGAATTTTAAAAGTGAAAAGATGGAAGTAACTTACTGTATACAGGGGATCATAAGAATGAGCACTTGCAAATTTCTTATTAAAAATTCCTAGGGGTCAGAAGCAAGTGGAAAAATATTTTTAGAGTACTGATACAAAAAAGCAAAACCAAAAAATAGAATCCTATCAATCAAACTCACTATTCTAGATTCAGTAAAACTATGCTTCAGAAAGTAGACATGACTGAATTCAAAACAAATATATTCAGAAATGTAAAAAAGTGAAATGCTACAATGAATGCTAATGAGTGGCATCCACAATGAAATAAAAAGACTTCAGAAAGTAATGAAGTGTCATTAAAAAATTAAAAATTACAATAAAAGTCATTATGTAGGTAAATATAAAAGTCACTATTATTAGACTTTTGATTTCTAACTCCTTTTTTTCTATATGATTTAAAAGATAAATAGATAAAACAGTCGCCACAAACCTGTGTTAATGGCAACACAGTTTATGAAGATATATTATGTTCCCATATGAACATGAGCTGGGGTGGTGAGTTCAGAGCTGTACAGGAGCAGAACTTTTATATTATTGAAGTTAAGTTGATATAAATTAAACTAAATTGTTATGATTTTAGGATGTGAATAGCAATGTCCGTGGTAACCACAGAGGCAATAGCTGAAAACAATACACAAAAGGAAATGAGAGGGAAGTCAAAACTGTACACTACAAAACTAAATAAATAAATAACAAAAAACACAATTAAACATGAAACAAGGCAGTCAGTGGTAGAGAAAATGAGGAACAAAAATAATGTAAGATAAATAGCAAACAAAGAGCAAAATGTCAAAAGCAAGACCTTCCTTATTAGTAATTACTTTCAGTGTAATGTATTAAAGTCTCTCTGTGAAAGTCAGAGATGGATAAAATTGTTAAAAAAAAAAAAAAAAAAAGACATGACTGAACTAGATACTGTCTACAAGAGACTCTCTTTAGCTCCAAAGACAAAAATAAGTCGAAACTCAAAGAATGGAAAAAGATATTCCATGAAAATAGTAACCAGAGAGAACTGTGATAACTGCACCACATTAAACAAAATAGACTTTAACTAAAAAATTATGAAACACAGATGAATATTATATATTGAGAAAAGTTTCAATTAGCCAAGACGCCATGACAGTCATAAACATAAATGAGTCCCAAAATATAAAATAAGTATTGATAGAATTAAATGAGAAAGAGTCAGTTATACAATAATAGTTGGAGACTTCAGTACTCCATTCTTAATAATAAATAGATCATCTAGACAGAAGATCAGTGGAGAAACTGATGACTTGAAAAACATTATAAGCTAGCTGGACCTAATATATATGTGTAGCCACCTATATCCAAGAACAGCTGGACACACATTCTTCACAAGTACACATGGTACTTTATCTTGGGTGAACCATATGTTAGACCACAGACAAGTCTAAATAAACGAACAAACTGAAATAATACAAAGTATCTTCTCTAATCAGAATGGAATAACATTTTAAATCAATAACAGAAGGAAATCAGAAAACTTCACAAATACATACAAATAAAATAACCAATTAAAAATTTAAGTATAAAAAATGGGTAAAAGAAGAAATTCCATGAGAAAATAAAAAATACCTAGACACACATGAAAACAAGGACATACAAAAAAATATATACAGAATCATATTAACAGTGCTCAGAGGAAATGCACACTGTAGATACCAACATTAAGAAAGAAGAAAAGATCAAATTAACACCCTAACTATACACCTGAACGAATTAGAGAAAGAAGATAAAACGAAACTCCAAACTAGCAGGTAAAATGAAATATTATTTAGAGCAGATATATTTAAAAATACAGAATAGAAAAACAATAGAATCAACAAAACAAAACGTGTTGTAGACCTACAAGGGAATAGCATTAAGCCACAAGAAGAAGGAATCACTGACCCGTGCTGCAACTTGGATGAACCTTGAAATCATTATGCTAAGTGAAGGAAGCCAGACACAAAAGGTCATAGATTGAACAATATCACAGTTATCAGATACCCAGAATAGTTATATCCATAGACACAAAAAACAGATTGGTGACTGCCAGCGTCTAGGCTATTTCCCAGGGGACTGCGGAGTGACTGTATAATGGGTATGGGGTTTCTTCTTTGGGTGATAAAACGTTTCTTATATAGAGGGAGGTGGTAATTATGCAAACTTATGAATGGACTGATGCCTCTGATTTGTTCACCTGAGAATGCTTAATTTTATATTATGGAAATTTCATTTTAATAATTTTAAATTAATCTATGCAACCCACCCAAATTAACATCCTAAACAATCAAAGTCAAATAAATCATAAAAATCGTGTCCATCAAGAAAAAAATGTATGTGACATAATTCAGTACCCACTCAGGAGCAAAACACTCGGAAAACTAGCAATCAGGGAAAATTTCCTCAAACTGATAAAAAGTATTTACTCAATTGATAACTATAATTATATTTAATAGTGAAAGACTTCATGATTTTCTCCTGATTGGATAAAAGAAAGGGTGCACACTCTTAATTTATTATTGGGAGTTCTCAACTCGTGAAAAAAATACATGAAATAAAAGTTATGGACATCTAAAAGGGAGAAATAAGACTGTCCATAATTAAAGATGTCATAATGTTCTTTGTAGAAAACCACAATGAATCTACAAAAAATTCCCTTAACTAGTAAGTGAGTAACATGGACAGAAAAGTTAAAAATGCAATACGGTTTAAAGCCTTGCAAAAATACTTATGTGGAAATCTAACAAACCACATGTAGGATATGAATGTTGAAAACCAGAAAACACTAAAGTAATTATTAGGCACATTTAAGTAAGTGGGAAGATACCATGTCAGAAGACTAAACGTAGTAAAGATAGCAACGATCCCCCCAAAACACACGGGTTTATTGCAATTCAATTACAAATCCTAATCCAACTTTGTGTAGACATAGAGAAGATTATTCTAAAATGTATATAAAAAGGCAAAGGAGCTGGAATATTTAAAATAATTTTAAAATAATTGACACCAAAATCACAATCTATAAAAAAAAATATTACAAATTATAGGTAACCAAAATTAAAAACATATGCTTTTTGGAAAATCCTATAAAGGAAATGAAAAGACAAGCTACAGACAAGCAGAAAGTATTTGAAAATCACATATTTGACAAACAACTGGCATCCAGAATCTATAAAGAGCTCTTAAAATTCAACCACAAAGCAAGCAACCCAATTAGAAAACGGGCAGAAATTATGAAGACATTTCACTGAAGAAGATAGATAGGCAGATGGCAAATAGCATGTTAAAATGTGCTCAACATCATTGGCCATTAGGAAAATGCAAATTAAAACTACAATGAGATATCACTTCACACTTCTAATAATGGCTAAACTTAAAAGAAAAATGATAAAATCAAAAACTGGTTGGCATGAGAAGAAAATGTATTATCCATATACTGCTGGTTGAAATGCAAAATGGCAGCCACCTTGAAAAACACTTGACAGTTTCTTTAAAAAACAAAACCTGCATCTATTGTACAACCTATTAATTGCACTACTAGGCATTTATCCTAGAGATATGATAACGTTCACTCAAAAACCTGCACGTGAAATTTTATAGCAGCATTATTTGGAGTAGACAAAAACTGAAACAACCCAGATGTCTTTAATGAGTCAACGGCTAAATGAGTTATGTTACATCCATGACATGTAATACCACTCAGCAATAAAACAACAGCAACAACAACAACAACAACAACAACAACAACAACAAAAACAGACTGCTGACTGATACATGCCACAAACTGGCTACATCTTTAGAGAACTAGGCTGAGTATACAAAGCCAATCTCCAAAGGTTGCATGCTGTAGGATTCCATTTGTATAACGTCCTTGAACTGACAAAATTATAGAAATGGAGAACAGATTAAACATTGCTATGGGTTAGGAGGTGGGGTCAGGAGGAATGTGAACGTAACTGTATTTGGGAATAGCATCTTTGTAGTGATAAAAATATGCTGTATCTCCATCTGTTCATCTCGATACTTTGGTTGTGATGTTGTAAGATGTTGTCATGGGGAAATTGAGCAAAGAATACAGGGTATCTTTCCCTATTATTGTTTACAACTGCATGGGAATGTAAAAAAAAAAAAGTCCCCCAAATAAGAAGTTTAATTTAAAAACAAAATATAGACTAAGATAAATTTTTTTATAAGACCACTACATCATAATAATCCTATATCCACAACACTGTTAGCATGGAATAAAACGTTAGTCTTAGGTAATAGAAGTTGTAGAATGTCAGTGTCAGCATAAAGATGAAGGAAGGTAGCATGATGGGACAATAATACTTATAAATCACAATCAATATCTTTTAATAGGATTATATTGACAATTCCTACACAGTTACAGAGTTGTTACAGTACATTCAATGTAATTTTGCTCTATTAGCAAAGTTTGATGAACAAATATATCACTGACACACATAAGTCAATTGTGTAACTGTGTTTAGACATTACAGTAAGAGGAAAATTTGGGAATGAAGAAACACCACACATGCAATTAAACTTTGTCTTTTCTAATAGATTACAATGCAATGTGTAAATTTCAAAGGAAATGGAAACCCCCTAATAAATCCTTAGTCTCTCATAACCTGACATGTTTGCAAAGTTATGCTACAATGATTTTTTATAATTAATACCAAATTTAATAAACATTTTTACTTCGTAGACAAATAAGAGGTTTCTAAAAATAACTGAGTCCTGAATTACTCAGAGGAAATGAGGGAACGCAGAGGGGGCGATTTATAGGAACATGCATTGTTCCTGAAATTGCTGAGGAAAAGGATTAGCTTCTACAAAAAGACCACATTGACACACTTTTCTTTTAATAACACTAATTTCTTTTTATTTTCTCCAGTGAAGCACTTTGTTTCTGCAGACTGGTGCTTTCTGATGGTGAAAAGTCCATCTGTGTTTTTCAGGCACTTTGGCTCGTCTCCCTGGTGAATGCTAATGTAAAGATGTCATTCATGTGCCCAACAATGCCAGTCTTGACAGCTACGATTTCTCACATCACGCTCTTCGGAAATATAAAATCCCTTTCAGCCGTCACTTCCTTCGGTGGTCTATTTTCAGGAGCATTTCCACTCGGCACTTTCAAACGTTACGCAATTATTCATCATGTACACCTCCTGCCCCACCGTTCCCATGGATGGTGGTCACGGCCCTTTTCCACCAGGAATTCAAGCTCAGGGGACAAACCAGTGTCTACACCATCAGACACTGTGGCAGGACTCTGTCACGGTGTGGACACAGGGCACACCATGTGTTCTATTCCAGTATGAGCTAGCCAAAAGACTAAAAGAGAAAGAAAGAAGAAAGAAAGGCTAAAGGGGTTACTCTCAAGGAATGTCACTCAACACAATATCCTTTTTTTCATGTGGAGAAGGCTTTTGTTTCTTGTTTTCCCTGAAAATCTCTGTTCCAGCCCAGGGCCAAAAACCTGGCTGAGGGCAGTGAAGCAACTGAACCCCCGAGCACAGGAGGGCAGGATCAGGTGGGCTCAGGACCCTATGGAGAAGGTAGCTGTGTTTTTTCCTCTGGAAACCCTCTGGATCCGCTTTCCTGGCTTTGTAGGATGTTGCCATGGGGGGAAAGTGAGCGAAGGATACAGGCTATCTCTCTGTATTACTGTTTACAACTGCCTGGGCATCCAAAAGAGTTCCCAGATAAGAAGTCTAATTTAAAAACAAAATACAGACTAAGATCAATTTCGTCTTAGAGACATTATCCCAGCCCTATTATAACTGTTTACTTTTCATGACCTGTATATACAAGGTAACAGAAAGCTGGGCACTGGTGAGAACATCGGAAAAAGCCCCAACCCCACCCACCCCCCGCCTTTTTTTTTTTTTTTTTTTAAAGAGGAAAGAGCAGCAAAACTACCTAGAATCTACGGGTGTGTTTCTTTCCTCTAAGGGACGCTGTGGCGGATGCTCAGTGATTGGTCTGGGTCCCTGTCGCTGCTCAAATCCCATGTCCAGTAGTGATCGTGAATGCTGGAGAAGGGGCCTGCGGGGAGGCGCCTGGATCACGCGGCGGGTTTCCCCGTGCCGTTCCTGTGATGCTGCCTGCCAGTGAGCGCTCAGGAGACACGGGTGTTCGAAAGCGCGTGGCACCTCTGCGTTCACTCCCTTCCTCCTGCTCCGGCCGAGGAAGACGTGTCGACCTCCCCACCAGCCATGACTCTCAGCTTCCTCAGGCCTCCCCAGCCGTGCTTCCTGTCCAGCCTGCAGAACCATGTGCCAACTCAACCCCTTTTCTTTAGGAATTGCTGAGTCTCAGGTGGTTCTTGACAGTCATGTGAGAACGGAGGCATACACTAAGTGCTGTAGCAATGTGCCTCGGGCTCCAGGCAGAGAGAATCCAGGATCCTCACACCGGCCCTTCAGAGCCTCACAACTGTCTGGGCTGGGTCAGGAGAAGCATCCTGGCATTCTTCTCAGAATCCAAAATCCTCTGGCAATGGCTCCATTGGGATGGAACTTGGAAAGCTGATCCAGTTAAGGCCCGATTGAGGAAGTGACTCCCGTTGTTTATGGTTCTAGCGAGAAATCCACAGCACAGTGTGTCCTGATGGAGCTACCTTGTCCTCATGAAATCACCTCTGTGAACTGTGTGAGTTCTGTGTGTGCCTCATGATAGAACCTCATCAAGGTCTGTTCACGTCTCTCACACCTGGGCAGATACACCAGCTGCAGTAAAGAGAGAGATACTCTCCCTACTTATCTCACAGTAGCCCAGGGAGTAGTTTTCATTTTTGCAATAGCTTGAGGACATTTAAGAAACACTAAAATATTATTTCTGTGTTACCACTAAGAAGAGGTTTTCTGGGCTGCACATGGTGGCTCAGGCCCGTAATTTCAGCACTGTGGGAGGCTGAGGCAGGCAGGTCACTTGAGCTCAGGAGTTCAAGACCAGCCTGGGTCACACGGCGAAACTCCATCTCTACAGTAAATATAAAAATTGAACAGTCCTGGCGGTTCCCGCTTGTGGTCTCAGCTACTCCAGAGGTTGAGGTGGGAGGATGGCTTTAGCCTGGGAATTCAAAGGTTGCAGTGAGTTGTGATCATGCCACTGTACTCCACCCAGGGCAAGAGAGCAAGAGCATATCTCAAAAATAAAGAAAGAAAAAAGAAAAACAACAATCTTTAAAAAGCAAAAGGAAAGGTTTTCAAGAGTTCTCAGATTGCCATCTCAAGTTCACATGTGCTGATTATTACAAGAAGTTAGGAGCCACAGACACCAAAAAAAAAAAAAAAAAAGCAAAATTTTATTTTATATAAAAGCGTAGATGCTAATGTTATAGAGACACACTCAAATATATGTATAGTTTGGAACTATGGCAATTATGGCATCTTTATGGTAGGGGAGAGTCTTATTTCTTTGTTTGCATTTCAAATGGATTAAATCCATCCCAACTTTATAAGGCACAGTGCATATGTATTACCTCTTTATAGTCTCTATTTACATAAAAAGTTGCATTGTGAATGTATCTGGGAATTTATTTTAGATATACTGACAAATTGTAGCATTTGAAAAAGAGAACTAGTATTTCACCCTGTTCTTCACTGTATTAAAATTATTACCAAACATTATTTGAGATTTCAAAGTGTTAATTAAATTATTAATTTATAGAAAGGGTGTTAGTTTCCCTTCACTCTCCTTCCACCTTGTCACCAAACCTGCCCTTCATATTTCTGACAATCTAGATTAAATCTCGTGCCTTTTTTGCTTTCCTAGGTTTCTTCTGTTTGTCCAGTTGCCAAACCCTGGGGCCTCCTTTCAGAGCTCTCTGTTCCGATGACCTTCCTCTCCCTCACTTTCTCTGAAACTTCAAAGTTTGGCTGGTTCTCTTCTCTTAGATTGGCCTCCCTCTCCCTTTGCTGATGTTAAATTTTTTAAGATACATTCATTGAAGACTAATTTACAAAAAAGTAAACCACTCAGTTTAGGTGAACGGGTCCATAAGCTGTGAAATGTATGTAACACATAACCATGAGTCACACAGAGTTATGAGTGACTCTTGGTCACGTGACCTACTTCACAGTTAACACACAAGCATTTCCATCACACTGATGAGTTCCCCATGCTCCTCTGGGGTCAGTCCTCTCCCCAGAGGGTGGCAGCTAGCCATCGCTGATAGGATTTCCACCTCTGTAGCTTTGCCTTTCGTAGGTCATAATGGAATCATACAGCGTGCATGCAGCCTTGCGCAATGGTTTATTCCACGTAGCAGGAGGCCATCAAGCTCCATCCACACTGTTGCACGGATCCATAATCTATTCCTCTTTGTTCTGAGTAGTGTTCTATTATATGAATATACAACAATGTGATTACCATTTGCATGTTAATGAATATTTGGGTTTGTTTTCCATTTTTTAGCAAATATAAAGTTGCTGTGAATATTTATGGAGACGTCTTCATGTAGACATATTTTCGCTGATCTTGAGTAATTACCTAGGACAAGCTTGCAGAATTGCATAGTAGGTATACGTTTTACTTTACAAGAAATGACCCAGATGTTTGCCAACGTGGCGTGCCACTCTGCATTCCTATTGGAGATATGTAACACTGCAAGCACTCTGCATTGGCAGCAGCACTTGGTACTGTTTTTTTTTGTTGTTGTTGTTCTTGTTTGTTTGTTTGTTTTTTAACACCATATAATTGACACATAGGAGAATCTCCTTTTGCTTCTAGGTAATGTTTCTGTGGTGACTGGTGATGCTGAGCATCTTCTGATGTGCGTAACATACAGCACATCATGGGATGCAGGATAATGACCTAAGGACGTCTAAGTCCTAATTCCTGGAGACTGTGAATATATGACTTAACATGATAGAGGGGAATCAAGGTAACAGATGGAATCACAGTTGCTAATAAGCTAACCTTAGAATAGAAAGATGATTTTGGAGTGTCCAGATGAGCTCAATATAATCACAGGGGTCTGTAAACACGGAAGAGGGAGGCAGAGTCAGCATCAAAGTGAGGCAACATGGTAAGAACTTGATCAGCAACTGCTAGTTTGAAGAGGAAAGAGCCCAGGAGATCAGGAATGCAGGCAGCCTCTAGAGGCTGGGAGAGGCAAAAAAGTAGATTTTTTTCTAAGACTCTCCAGAAAGGAACACATACATCTTTAAAATAATTCTTCTACCTGCCATCGTAACTGGTTTAAAATCCACAATACTTTTGACTCCATTTTTCGTTTTTGTTTTATTTTTTAGGCAGAGTCTTGCTCGGTTGCCTAGGCTGAAGTGCAATGGTATGATCTCGGCTTACTGCAACCTCCGTGTCCTGGGTTCACCCAATTTTTCTGCCTCAGCATCCCACGTAGCTGGGATTACAGGTGCCCACAACCATGCCCGGCTAGTTTTTATAATTTTTGTAGAGAGGAGGTTTCACTGTGTTGTCCAGGCTGGTCTTAAATTTTTGACCTCAGGTGATCCACCCACCTTTGTGACCCAAAGTGCTGGGATTACAGGCATGAGTCCCTGTGCCCAGCCTTGACTCCTTTTTTAAGCTACCCTGGTTCTACATGAAATACCTCATCTCTTACTATGTATCATTAAAATGCATTAATTTGACCTAATCTTATTCTACATTGCCAGTGCAGCTTTTAGCAAATATTTCCTCTTACAAAACTCAATGAGATTTCGGAAGTTTAATCAACTGCGCTGGGATGGATTTGAACATAACAACTCCTGCCATGGCTTCTGATCCGTCCAACATTGATAATGGGGCATTTAGTTGAAAAGCCCAAACCGCAAACCCCAAATTTTATCCGCATTTGCTGGCTTTTCCATTTCGTAAATTAGCTTTCTTGGATGATCGCAGCACCACCATTTACAGGGGTTCTTGGGCTGCCTTGAACCCTCACCTCTAGCCCCTGTCACACACAGCACTCTTACTTTTGATTTTTCCCCATTAATTTAAAAACACAAATATGTAACCAGTTTGCCTACAGTCTCTCTTTGGATAGTTTTTCATTTCCAGCTCTCTCTTCCTTAATCCCTCAATGATCTGCTCAACATTCTCTATTATATATATATATATATATATATATATATATATATATATATATATATCCTCTTTCTACCATGTTTATCTCTGTATTATCTATTAAATTCTGGTTAAGTTTGTTTCTTCAGATCTCTGAAGCTTTATTTTCCTTTTCTAATTCATCTAATTCATCTGAACTAGTGTTGGCTTTATTTCTGATTTGGTTTCTTAGATGTCTAATCTTCCTTTTAATCTCATTCATTTCCTTTGAAAGCTTACCTTTCGTCTCATATTTCATGGAATGTACACAGCCTTTCATTTTTACAGGCATACAGAGCTTTACTTCAACTTGGAAAAGTCTGTGTTTAGCAGGTGTTTTCTCCCTGCTTCTTTCTTGCCTTCCTTTAGGGCTGTGACGTGAATGCTTGGTCTCCTCCTGCTGCCTCTCTTGCATTTATTTTCCTTATGGAGCGGGGAGGGGAACAGACATATTCAGTACTGATTTTTACCTCTGTTATCTTTCACATTTATTTGTTACAAATCCTTGCAAGAAGTTAGCTCTAGCTGGAAGGTACACTCCAATGATTCCTCCAATTCATATTTCTCAATGAGATTTCCAGTAATCATCCAAAGATTTCCTCCTCATTTGAGAAAATAGCTGTAGCTTTGTTCTTCCAGTTCCTGAAGAATTTCTTTGAACTCTGTGGATGCAGAGAAATATACCTAGTCACCTTTCTTTCCTGCCTACCCACTTCTTCCAAATTGAGGAATATCAATGAGATTTTTCAGAGATTTTTTTTTTTTAGCCATCTCCAGAGAGGCAATCTGGAAGCATTAGGGTAGTGACTTAAGTATTTCTGTTTAGAAACTTTTTTTTTAACCTTCCACCAAAGCTCTTGATATTTTATGGTACGAAGCTGTTGGATTTTTGCTAATTTAAACATTTCTGCTGGTTTCTTTTCTTAAACTATCTTTACATAGTTTTATTCACCATCTTAGGGTTGGAGAAGGGGAGATTGCAATATTTTCTCTAGCAGGGGAATGATTTAAGTAGCAACATTTGGAAGGACATCCAAGAAGAATGGTTTCTTAGCCAAATCACAGAACTCATCAGGCTTCTGAGTTTCTAGGAGTACCGGAAGGTACAGAGCCCCAGTGTGCTATAATCCTTCATTTCTGAAAGTCATGTGTTTCATGTTTTATGAGGATTGGAGTTGCTGAGCTGAAGATCTATTAACACTTGTAAAGTATTGCTCCAGAACAGATACTAGACCCTCCGGACCCCACTAGGAGAAACTCTCTGTAGCCAGGGAAGCTGGCTGGGTACACCCACTGGCAAGTGTAAGATGAGGCAAACTTTCTGATTAGCGTAGGGCTCCCGATCTATTTTTTCATCTCCTACATTCACATTTATTTGTGCAAACTAAAGTCCTCTCTGGCTATTTCTGCTATGTCTTCATGCATGCTCTGTGTGTGAACAGGTTAAGAGGCATGGACTTTAGTCTCCGCCACCTGGAGGCTCTCATTCCCCTCTTTTGATGCTGTTCGTGGCTCTGGTCCTAGGGAACAGCAGACATGGTCCTATTTATGACTCTATCAAGACTGTGGCTAATAACCAAATACATGTTCTCCTAATAAGTGAAGTTATGGGCAAGAAAATGTGCATTTAAGGTCGTCAGAAAGCAAACGTGTGTCCTGTGAGCTAGGTACTTGATGGTATTTTCACTACTTGCACTGGAATTCATTATTATAATTAAAAGTGCTAACTGCAGGGGTACTGTGTCTTATATTTTCAACTTTACCCTTAAAATAAAAAGAAGGCACATCTTTGCTATACGCAGTTCTCTAGACACACATTTGGATAATATACTAGGCAAATGTTACCTGCAACAATACAAAATGTACATCCAAATATTACTATGATAGGTTTGATAGAATTCAGGTCTCTTGGGGAAACCACAAATAATGGTTGGTTATATATGGTTGAGAAATACAATTACACAAACATTTACAATAGAAAGAAAAAAATAATTTGTTTCATGTGCTCAGATGAAAATCATCTTCTTTCCTTAGAAGAGCAAAGGAATGTGTTTGTGTTTGGTGGTGACTGGTGTTGGCAGGGGTTCTGCAGCAAGGAAATTTTAGTGACAATGATAGCTTTATTAATTGAGCAGTCATATAACGAACAGTCATATGACATCCACGCTATCTCCTGACTACAGCTTTATCAAGAAGCTCCCTTAAGGTTGCACACATTGGCTGCTGTTTTACCCACCAATAATTCTGAACGCAATGATTGCAAATATTGCAAAGCGGAACGCTGCTGGTCTGAAGCTGCAGCTTGAAAAACTAGCTCCACTTGCAAGGAGTATTCACTCTTCAAATTCTGTGGCATGATTTATATACCTATGAAGCTTACTGTATCATTTCTCTTAGTTTCTTTTCAAGATGAAATATTCAATCCTTTTATCATTAAAGTCATTATATAATTTCTTGGTAACTATTAGGGCCAGTTACTGAATTAACCCTAAGGAAATGCTAACATGGCAATTTTTTACTCTTGTTTTTTAAACCTAATTGACGCTGTTTAGCTACTTATAAAAAAATTACAGACCCAAGTCTGTTTGTGTAATCATCTGGAAACTTTTCATGAAGAGAAAAATTAACATTGGGCAAACAAGTTTATTGTGATAATTCTGGAAGCACGACAGAAAAGCCACTGTTCTGGAATAATAGCAGTGATGTTGGCAAAGTGTGACTGGCCTGCTTCCAAATAGGGGTCACTTTTTCCTTTCCACCTGAATTCACCAGACACTTTGAAGAGTCTCGAACAATGTTATCCTCAACAGGACCTCTCTCAGCATAGAGAGCTTCAACTGAAAAGTTTGAAAATGGAATTGTTTTCAAGGTTCAATTTAAGTAATAGATCTATTTGTCTTACCTTAAAAGAAACATAGGTCAGAAAGTATTTGTGTGTGCGTGTGTGTGTGTGCGTGTGTGTGTGTGTGTGTGTGTGTGTTTGTGTGTGTGTGCATGCACACTTTCCTCCAGGAGGCTATCAGCCTGAATGAATCAGTGAAAAATTTATGTTTCCTTTTTTTTTTTTTTTTTTTTTTGAGACGGAGTCTTGCTCTGTTGCCCAGGCTGGAGTGCACTAGCGGAAACTTGGCCACTGCCATCTCCACCTACCAGGTTCAAGTGATTCTCCTGCCTCAGCCTCCCGAGTAGCTGGCACTACCAGTGCATGCTACCATGCCTGGCTCACTTTTCTTGTATTTTTAGTAGACATAGGGTTGTACAGTTTTAGCCAGGATGGTCTCAATCTCCTGACCTCTTGATCCACCTGCCTTGGCCTCTCAAAATGTTAGGATTACAGGTGTGAGCCACCACACCCAGCCAAAAAACTTATGTTTGAAGAATTTCATGCATACCTCATCTTTTTAAGTTATCTTGAAAACAAGAAGATAGAACCACCCCCCCCACACACACACACACACCCCAGTTGCTAAGCGCAGTGGTGGAATGGCTTAGCTTTCTCAGCAGAGAGCAACACTTCACCAGGTAGGCAGTCTTTTGCTTTCTCAGAACATTCAGCATGGTTTGGGTGGCTTATGAGAGCATGACAGTGCTGATATCAAGGCAGTCCTGTACCTTTTGTTGGAAGGTAAAGCTTTTCCTGTAAGAACTAGGCTCTGTGCAGTGACAGGATCTGGTCACTGATCTTCCCATTGCATGGGGCTCTTACACAGGGAGATACCTGCTGGCGTCCACTTGCCAAGTCTCCCGGAACCTCAGGAAGAGAGGGCAGGGGAAGCCGCAGATAAGCTTATTTTCACAGGTCACAGGGCATGTATCATCAGGAAGCTTTGATCTCTTGTGCGCTCCCAAGTGAAAACTTCTCTAGAACTTCATCTCTCAGCCTAGGGTAACAGACAAGATGGGTTGTGTGCTACTTGAATTAAGTGTAGAGAGGTGGAGCCTGTTGACATTCTCACACTTTGAAGTATGGGCAGGAAATACCTGTAGCATATGTAAAACAATCTGTTTTCTCACTGAGAAAAGAGGGAGAACAATTTCTTTTATATTAACACTTTTAAAAAAAGCCTTAACAAAAATCTGTGATAAAATATGCACCTATAAGGTAAACAACCAACAGTGGAAAATCTAAGACTATCGCTGATTCCCTACTGTAAATAAAATGTGCTAAGTATGCAGAAACATTAAAAACCATAAAATAAAAAATTCCAGGTGCTTGAAAAAGTTTTGAGTCAAGGGTAGAAAGCAAATAAGACCGTGCACACACACATACACACGGTAATGCAACACACACACACTCCCACGCATAGTGACATGCAGAGACACATGCATACCTGGTGACATGGCACACATACTTACACATACATGATAGCCACACACACACACTCCCATGTGTAGTTACATACACATATGCAGGCATACATGGTGACGTGGAACACACACAGATGTGATAAGACACACACTCACAAACACGACGACATACACATGCACATTCCTACACAGTGGCGTGGCACATACTTACACATACATGGCAATGATACACATACTCCCATATGTAGTGAGATTTACCTATACATGCACACATGGTGATATGGAACACAGACATGAGAAAACGCATACAAACATGGCAACATACACATACACATGCATACATGGTGACATGAAACAAATGCTAACACATGCATACATGCTAACACACACACAGCCATATGTAGTGACATACGCATACACATGCGTACATGGTGACATGGCTCACAGAAATGCCTGGTGACACAGCACATGCACACACAAACATGGTGACATAGCACACACATATCGGTGGCAAACTGAGGACACTAAGAGGAAAAGGAATTATAAAGAAAGAGAGAAGAGAAGGAGAGAAAGAAGAGAGAGAAATAGAGAAAGAAAAAGAAAAGCAGAAAAAAGAAAAAGAAAGAAAGGAGGGAACAAAGAAAGAAAGAAAGGAAGGAAGGAGAAGGAAGGAGAAGGAAGGAGAAGGAAGGAGAAGGAAGGAGAAGGAAGGAAAGACAGACAAGACAGGACATTGATAAGGTACAATGGGAAAATTTATGCCAAACGATTATTAAGAAAAAACTTTTTGCAAGAGTCCCTTATGAATTCTCATGAGAAATTGATGAAAACTATCAAAATGCATAAAATGCAAGACCTGAAGACTATAGGGCAAATGAATTCTACAGACCATCCTTTGGTAGGGTTTGGCACGCTGTGTAAAGGTGGCCTGCTGCCGTCTGTTGGGATTATCTTCCTTTTCAACCTAGGGCCCGGAAGTGTTGAGACATCCTTGATATCACTGGCCACATTATCTAAAAGCTCAGGAAATGATTGCTCCGGGTTTTGCGGGAAGAGTTTTCTACAAAACAGCTCTCTGTTAATATCTAGCATTCAGTTTTACCTTGTGCTTGGGGAAAATGGTGGGAGCAATTGACAGACTACTTTTCTTCTTGGAATCTGTGGCTCTAGTCCTCACTTACGTCAACTCTCCTAACTCTTCCTCAACATTTTCCCCCAGACAACCCACAGCCCGTCAATTAATCCTTGACAATATTATGCTAAACCTAAGAAGCCAGTCACAACAGGCAACACATTGTATGATAAGTTTGCATGAAATTTCCAGAATACATACATCCATAGAGACTAAAAATAATTAAGTGCTTGCCAGGAACTGCCTATGATGGAAGTGAGGGGCTGGGGAATGGTAGTTATTGCTGAAAAATATGGGGTTTGGGAGGACAGATAAAAATGTTCTAAAATTAATAATGAGATGATTGCACACCTCTGAATAAAAACCATTGAATTGTGCCCTTTAAGGAGGCAAAGCTTATAGTGTGAGAAGTATCTCTCAATAAAGCTGTTATTAAAAATCGAAGTGGAGACTCTCTCATTTGTATGCATGATTCTCCTTACATAAACCAGATTCAAACACTGGCCAGCTGACAGTAGAGGCCGACTGGAACCACAGGTGATGTGAGAAAACTGATCCAATCTAATTGGCAGACCTCAAAACACTGGCCATAGGATTATTTGATTACTGGAGGGGTTGGACTTAGTGGCCCTGAGATGCAGAAAAACAGAGTTTATGTTGAGCCTGGCATGTGCAGGGCACAGAGAAGGACCCGGATTGAAGCTGAAAAAAATCGCTAAGGAAGGTAAAGGCGAGGGCAAATAGGTAGGGTGAGGCCAAGAAAGGCTGAAACAAATTTCTAAGGGAGATAAAGGCAAGTTGAAATGGGCAGGCTGATGCCAGGATGGGAAGGTCTCCAGCACCTGACAGAGGAGACTGTGTATATAAATGCTCAAAGGGAACGAGGGCACAGTATGTGCTCAGTGAAAACAGCAGGAGGAGCAGCTACACCATAATAGTATTGAACAAAGAGGCACCACTAACCCTGCTGGTACTTGAAGCTTTGGTGCAGATCAGGAACACCAAGGACAGAAATTATAGTGCTTGGTGAAACAGACAAAACAAAACAAAACAAAAACAACAACAAAACCCTAATATATGGAGTGTAGAAGAGGGTAAGGCAATTACATATGGAAAAAAAAGCAAGATCTCCTGGCCTAGAGTATCAGCATGCCATACACTGAATTGTGTCACCCTCCAAAATTAATGTGTTCAAATGCTAAGACCCTAATGTGATGATATTTGGAGGTGGGGTCCTTGGGAGGTGATGAGGGTGAGATGAGGTTAGAAGGGCAGGAAGTTCAGGATGGCATTAGTACTTTATTAAGAAGAGATGCTAGAGAGGCTGCTGCCACTCTCTCCTCGATGAGAAGTCACAGAGAGAAGGCAGCTATCTCCAAACCAAGAAGAGAGACTTTACCAGGGAACTAAATTGGCCGGCACCCTCATCCTGGATGCTCAGAGCTCCAGCAATTCAAAAAATAAACTCCTGTTGTTTAAGCCAACCACTTCATGCTATTTTGTTATGGCAGCCTTAGCTAACACATAACATTTATATAGTTCCTAGTTTTTTTTTTTAGGTGTAAGCCTTAGAATATAACCTGTTCTAGTGAACAAATCCTTTCCCAATATTTATGCACCATGCAATACTTAAAACTTAGGCTATCTGAAGGGACATTGTTAGAGCCTGAAGAGAGTAATCAACTTTAAAAGTTGTTTGTAAAATAAATGAGTGTAGAGACACGTTTGTTTTGACATTTGAAAAACACAGGGCAAAATCTTAATTTTACCATTTCTGAGCTGATGGACTATTTCTGAGATATTTAACTTTACTGAGCCTCAGGATTGCAGGAAAATTAAATAAGAACAATACATGGATAACAAGGCATGATTCAAAGCAGAATCAAGGCTGTAATGGGAAGGCCAGTTCTGAGAATGGTTTGAAATTTCAACACAGAGACAATAAAGGCTTGAGCTGAGCTTGTAGTAGCAGCCGTGATTACAATGAGGAAAGAATAAACATAGAAATATTAAGCAGGATATCTTTCTGGCACTGTCAAAATGTAGCTGCTTAAATAAAAATTCAAGAGTTCTATTTGGTATTTTTTTGCATATTTTCCCTATTCATTTGTACTGCCTTAGGTTGCATTCTGCCCATCAACCATGTCTGTGTGTACTCTGGTACTCTGTTTTCTTTAAAAAACACCAGAGGCACTCTAATCATTGCATTTATGCAGTATAGCAAGATGGCCAATTGTTTCCTAAACACAAAGTATCTATATTATCAGACTATTAGAAAAAACAACAACAACAACAACCACAACAAAAAATAAACGGTAAACCTGAATTGAATAACTTGTTTTATGAATGTGTTTGGATTTTACATACAATAGTAATTCTTCACATTTTCTTTGCATATGACTTTGCAGTTTTTGAAGCAAATTATTTTTTGTGTCAAGTGATGATTACGGAATCCTGCTATGTATAGGTGTTTTGTCATATAAGGAGACACATTTTCTATATTATCAAGGTCACAGACACTGGCTTAGGTATTGAATAGTTTCGTGGTACTTGGGATCAAAGATTCTTTGAAGAGTTGCTATTCTCCTTTGCTTATGACACAGTCTCTATGTATGTTAAGATAAAGTGGTCATGTTTCTCATTCCCTGCCAAACACTCAGACAGAAGCTCCTGTATCCACCTGCCCTTAACTGCACCGTTGCCCCGATGACATCCATATCCTTGTCTTTGACATCCCTATCCACCCCTCAGTCACTTCTTGGAGGCTCTGAAGCTGCTGCCACATGTCTTCATTTCTATCTTCAACTTTCTTTCAACTGATCACAGGTCCTGCTAATTTTGCCCTGAATATATCTTACAATTTCCTGGTTGGTCTACGTCACCACTAGCATGAGTTTAGCACAAGCTGTCAGCTACCAGGTCACCCTTTCTTAACTGCCTTCTTATCTCCATTCTCCTTTCGCACCTGCAGCAATCTGTTTTCCATGCTACAGTCCAAGGATTAAAACAGCAGTGTCATTGTACTTTGTACAGCCTATCAACGCCGTTTCCTAGTTTGTGTTTCTAGATTGTCCCCCAGCCCTCCTGCCCTTAGTTTGTTCTTCGACCACCAAAACTTTTCTTTGTTCTCTTTGGCAAGTTGTTCATTTTAGAAAATGACTTTGAACATTCTGTTCTCCTATCCTGGCATTTTATATACAGACATACATATATAGATGTTATTATTATTGTTTGTTTGTAGAACGTGATTTATTGAGAGAGAGAGAGAGAGAAACAGGAGAAGGAGAGACAAAGAAACAGCTAACTCTAACTTTCACACCGAGTGAGAGAATCCAAAAAGATGGAATCCAGGAGAAGAAAGCAGCTTCCACACTGAGTGGAAGGGGATAGAGAGAGAGATAGTTAAGGAGGGGAAGACAGGCTTCCATGAGAGAGTGTGAAAGGGGACTCCAGAGGCGAAATCCAGGAGAGTGAAAGATGGCTTCCATGAAGGGGGTGTTCGTGCAAGGAGACCCAAACATGGAGTCCCGACATAGATATAGATATATCTGTCTATAGATAGATAGATAGATATACACACATATGTACATATAGCATACTTTCATTATCATTTATTTGGTCAGGTAACTATGCCTAACAGTTCTTAAGTTACCACAGAAATAATGCTCAGTGAATTTTAGAAATAATTTTATTTGTTGAAAGAATCTAACAATATATTCAGAAACTAAAGTGAAGGAAAAAATTACAATACACATTTAGTTGATCATTATAAACATGTGCTATCTATTTATTTTGGATAATGGGACAGCATTTCAACATAAGACATTTGAATCAGAGACACATCTGTTTCTCTCTCTCTCTCTCTCTCTCTCTCCCACCTCATTCCAACACACCATATTTTATATAGGTATTTCCTAATCATTTTTGTATGTTCAAGCCAGAAGATCTTTCGCAGTGAAGGCTCTCCTTATAATCTGCACTACATCAAGAATACTCACTTTGATGCTTTCATAGTGCCTGAGTAATTTTTCTTTATAGCATTTGTCACTGCTGCATTTTTATATTTCCTCATATAATCATTAATTAATCTCTCCGACTAATTGTAAATTTCATGAGTTCTACTTTGACTCACCATTATATGCAGAAAACCCATTAGAGATCTTGGCAGGGCACAGATGCTCATCAAATACTCATGAGCAAAAAGGAGAAAGAAAAAAAGGAGATAATGAAAAAATGACGAAGAATAAAAAAGAGGCAAGGATAGAGGAGAAAGGAAGCCGAAGAATGTCTTTAAAATGAAGTCCTAATACATTTGAATGCTATAGAATATTATATTTAATGAACTATATATCGATCCCTTAGGTATAAAACACTAGAGGCAAAAATAAATGAATTAGACATGAATCTTGCCTTCCATGGTTTGGTAGTCAGAGACACTGATAAGCAAATAGGTATATAAAACTACGTGATAACTGTTTTAGTAGCAGCATACACTGACACACACCCATATATGAATTAAAGGAAGTATTTTATCGGGCTGAAAGGAGCAAAAAAGTCTAAAAGTAATTTTCTTTTTTTTTTTTTTTGGCTGAGTGAAGGGGCTAACTTCTATAATCCCAGCACTTTGGGAGGCCGAGGCTGGCGGATCGCACGATGCCAGGAGTTAGAGATTAGCCTGCTCAACATAGTGAAACCCTGTCTCTAACAAAAATACAAAAATTAGCCAGGTATGGTGGGAGGCACCTGTAATCCCAACCACTTGGGAGGCTGAGGCATGAGGAGAACTTGAATCGGGGAGGTGGAGACTGCAGTGAGCAGAGATTGTGTGACTGCACTCCAGCCTGGGCGACAGAGCAAGACTCTGTCTTAAAAAAAAAATTAAATAACTTAAGAATTGTCACATTTTTATTATTTATATTGTCAGGTAACTAACTATACATGATAGTTCTTGAGTTGCCATAGAATAATGCTCAGTGAATTTTAGAAATAATTCTACTTGTTGAAGCAATCTAACAATATATTCAGAAATTAAATGAAGAAATAAATTACAATATGCATTTAGATTACTACTAAAAACATGGGCTACCCATTTATTTATCTTGGAAATGAATACCTTTCAACATAAGGCATTCAAATAAGATACAAATGTTTCCAAGGAGCATGTTGTCAAACACATACGCTAATTTCAAAATAAATATCTACAGGAAGTTGTCTCTCTTCTTGTCATACTTTGAGCAAGTTACCTTCAATGTGTACATAGCAAGGCAAGGGTGTGGATTGTGCTACCAACGTTTTCTCAGGCACTGCACAGTAACTGACATTGTCATTGCAAAAGCTTTATAAATCGTGGTATTTAAGAAATAAATTGATAGCATTTACCCCAACTGCACAAGCCAAACCCACCCACCTCACCAGCAATGGCAAGAGCTGTGCAGTGCCAGATATGACCCTCACCCACAGAACAACAGGGATCTGTCCAGGTTGGTTCACATCCATCCACGCCACTGCGACGTTTTCGACTCTATTTCTCCCTCAGGTAGCCTCACATCCAGTCATGGGCACAGGCTTCTTTTTCTCTCCGTCAGTGTACGTCTTGATATGGCCAAGGTCAACCACAATACAAGCTCTACTGGGATCTGGCCCCGGGGCCCGTCTTTTGCAGGGCTTTCCCGGGACACACGGCACGGCTGCTCCCCCGAGTCTGGCTGCTCACCTGCACACCTGAGACGGAAGCCTGACCTTAGTGGGCAGATGCGTGAAGGGCAAAACTAACAGCTCCATATGTGGGAGCAGCCACCTTGCTACCCCTATTGCGGTGAACATTTTTTACTCTGGCAGCTGCCTTCTTATTGACTGATGCTATAAAATGTTTTTTTAGCTGATGCCCATTTTTGATAAATATTAAAAGATTAAGCATTTTTTTAGTTTTGTTGAAATTCAAAATAGATGCCGTGCTTAACAATGAATTAAAGTAATAATTTGGCTGTGTTTATTTTTAGACTAGTCATCCTCACCTCCCATATATACCCATCACTATTCTAGAATTTCATGACACTAGACTGTGCTTCTGACATTGGCCCTAAACTCCAAATTTGAGGAGCACACTTTTTTTTCACTCTATGAAAACTGCAATAAGTTCTCTTAGTCATCTTCATTGTCTAATGATAATGTCTTTACAAAAGATAATACCTTACTAGGAAGTTAGGAGGATTGAGTAACGTAACTATCTGAAAGCTCATACATTCAGTGAATCTTTGCTGGATCCGACATTTATTAGTTTCTGTAACTACTTATTTCTTTAAGTGAAGCTTTAAGATAAGTAATATGTATATAAATAATGTAAAATGCATAAGCCACGGAAGTGCTCATTTAATAATTTTAAAAAATAGACGACTCCCAAATTAATTGTAAGTTTTGTTTTTTTTTTTTTTTTAATAACAGGGCAGATTTAGAATCATGTTTCTTGAATATTATCCATAACAGCTTGTAATTTGTTTCAGGATTCTTCAAGTAATCTTATCAATGTATACAAATGATATGAATAAAACAATATGACATGAACATGATTTGTGTCACAAATCGCTGCTACTTTGCCTAGTGTTTGGTAAAAGGACAACTATGACTATACACAGCAGTGTAGGTATAATCAGCCCCATTCTTAGGAATGCATTCAGATCTATTTGTGTACTGGAAAACATGCATGCTGTGCTACTGGTCTTTCAGCTGATTTTCAAAAAATACATGTTCTGTCATCATTAAGACTTTACAAGGAAAATTCGACCTAGTAAAATGAGTCCAGAAAGTAGTATGAATCGAAAATCTGAAAGCACTGGGACACTTAATTCAGCCTCACGTCTTTCCCTACGAACGTTACTGTTCAATACAAATGTGCTTTCTGGTGAATTTCCTTCACCCTTGGAAACGACATCTAGTGAGGTACCATGTTCTCATCATTGTATTTCATACTTCATGGCACTGGGCATGTGCATCAAATTATAGGGAGAGAGGAAGGAGAAACAGAAATTGGAACTGCTGATGGTTACGCAGCTTGATGGGAGCCAACACATTCTAACATAGTTTTTAATGTGATATGAGAAGAACACACACACACACACACACACACACACACACCCCTCATCAATCAATCTATCATCTGTCTACCATCTATCTATCTATAATGACATGTGCATGGGGGGGCGGGCAGAGAGAGAAGGTGTGAGAAAATTGTATAACCTTTGAAAACCTTGTTTTTTAAATTCAGAAAAATTAGATAATTCACATTAAATAATATATGTGAATATATGTATATATTAAAATAAATTGATTTGTCCTAGAGAAATGAGAGTAATATTTTTCAGGAAATATCCCACATTATTAAAATATTGATAAAATATGTATTCAATATTTAGTAGTCTTTGGATAAAAAAACATGTCAATGTATATTTAGTATAACGCAATATCACATTATTATACATACTATTCATTTCTATATACTTATTGAAGGATTTAAACTATTTTTTCAACCTAGGAAAGCAATGTAATATTGGACAAATATTATAGAATTAGAGTATTATTTTTTCAAGATAACAGGCTGCATACTACTGTCATCTATAATATCCTTAAGTCCAAAATTACAGATAAATACCTTGGAGAAGCCCGTATCCTTATAAAGGACTGTTCAGACCGCATAATATATTTGTGTATTGTCTTCTTTTTAAAACATCTGTAGTAATTAGATTTTTTTTCTGATACTAATGAAAACATTATTATTCCTGTATCGTTTATATTTTTGTTTTTCCTAAAGATACACTATTCCTATGAAAAAACTTCATAACACATAACCCAAATTTGAAAATGACTAAGTGTATACTTGAAGACATAGATATGCAACAAGTAATTTAAATACAGCATTCTGACTAATCCAAAAAGCCTTTTTCAGTGGCTATGACTATCCTGATTAATGAAGATAAAAACAAAGAGTTTTTGATATAGGCACGAAGGGCCAACAGTACTTCTTGAGAAGGTAACCATTTTCAGTAATTGCGTTTTCTGTAGGACGTGAGAGAGGTCATTTGAAAATAAGATCCTAGATATCTGTATGAATCAATCTGGTCTGCTTGGCTTTCAACACCTACTTTGTATCCTCACATTTGAAAGGAGGTGGCAGAATACCTAACATAAGTGACATTGAAACCACCAAAATCGTTCGCTAATTTCAGTGGGCATTACTGCTGTGTCTTCAGTATCTAGCTCCCTCTTCTCCTCTTCTTTACAAACTCCAGCTTTTCCAGTCACTGGACTTTGGTGACATGAACCTACCCTAGCAGGATAGACCCTGGTGAACATAGGCCAATTAGCAATCAGCTTGTCTCACAAGGGTCCTGTAAAAATGCACATTCCTCTGGCTGCTCCAGGTAATGCGGTCACGTGCCCTAAGTGGGACCTCTCCTGGAATGTCCAGGATCAATGCCCAATGGCTGGAAAAAAGAAGTTCTCTCCTGCTTTAGCCATGGACATACAATCACGTGGTTCTTGGGGCTCCTGGCAGTCACACTTCATATAAGGAAAGCCACTCTGAGATATAGTCAGCCAATAAATAAGAAAGAGCTGAACAAATCTCAGCAAAACAGACCCATGGCCCTGAAGAAACAACAAGTCTTAAGCACAAATGGTATTTCTTTTATTTCTTTATTTTTTTTTATTTTTTTATTTTTTTTTTGAGACAGAGTCTTGCTCTATTGCCCATTCTGGAGTGCAATGGCACAATCTCGGCTCACTACAGCCTCTTCTTCCCGGGTTCAAGCAATTCTCCTGCCTCAGCCTCCCAAGTAGCTGGGACTACAGTAGCGTGCTACCACCACATCTGGCTAACTTTTGTATTTTTATTAAAGATGGGGTTTCATCATGTTGGTCAGGCTGGTATCGATCTCCTGACGTTGTGATCCGCCTGCCTCGACCTCCCAAAGTGCTGGATTACAGGTGTGAGGCCTGGCCCACAAATGATATTTCTACAGGTTGTTAGGTAAGCCAAGATCTTCCCTGTGTTGTTTCAGCCAATGTAAGTTGTGCTTTCTGCTGCTTGCTGTTGAAAACATGACCAGTGAAACTGGAGCCTGGTGAAGATTACTCCGTGGCCCCTCGGTGTGCTTAGTTGCTGGCAGATCCATTCTGCTCTCATATTTTCCCCCTTTTCCTCAAACCAAATAACTCTACTTTAAGGCCAAATTTCAAAACAGAAGCCTAGACCCACTGTGAAAAAAAATAGCATCCTTCAAAAAGATAAAGAGGTATTTACCCCATATTAAAATAGTTTTAAGAAAGTCATAAGACCTCTGATAACCTCCATGTTCTCCTCTGAGAGCTGGGGAAGGTCATTTGGCAGCAGAAACGGTCAGAACAGACGTCCAGAGGGAAGCTCTGCCTCACGCTTGGCCACTAGGAAGTGTTGATTTATTTTCTTCACTTTCTTCTTTTTCAGTGAAAAGCATTATTAACAGGTCTGGGAGGTTTATGTTATTTTAATGGGTATTTGTTGTGGTGGTTGCTGTTTTGAGACAGGGTTTCACTCTGTCACCAAGGCTGAAGTGCTGTGGGGTGATCTCAGCTCACTGCAACCTCTGCCTCCTGGGCTCAAGCGATTCTCATGCCTCAGCCTCCTAGCTGGGACTACAGGTGCACACCACCATGCCTGGCTAAATTTCTATATTCTTTTTGTAGAGATGGTGTTTTACTATGTTGTCCAGACTGGTCTCAAACTCCTGGGCCAAAGTAATCCACCTGCCTTAGCCTCCCAAAGGGCTAAGACTATAGGCATAAGCCACTGTGCTCAGACTGAAAAATGCTTTTTGGATTAGTCAGAATGCTGTATTTAAATTACTTGTTGCATATCTATGTCCTCAAGTATACACTTAGTCATTTTCAAATTTGGATTATATGCTATGAATTTTTTTCATAGGAATAGTGTATCTATAGAAAAAATAGAAAAATATAAAAGATACAGGAAAAATAATGTTTTTATTAGAATCAGAAAAAAATATAATTATTACAGGTGTTTTAAAAAGAAGACAATACACAAATATATTATGCAGTCTGAACAGTCCCTTATAGGGATATGGGTTTCTCCAAGGTATTTATCTGGAATTTTGGATTTAAGGATATTATAGATGACAGTAGTGTGCAGCCTGTTATCTTGAAGAAATAATACTCTAATTCTATAATATTTGTCCAATATTACATTGCTTTCCTAGGTTGAAAAAATAGTTTAAATCCTTCGATAAGTATATAGAAATGAACAGTATATATAATAATGTGACTTTGCATTATACTAAATATATATTGACTTTTTTTATCCAAAGACTACTAAATATTGAATACATATTTTATTAATATTTTAATAATGTGGGATATTTCCTGAAAAATATTACTCTCATTTCTCTAGGACAAATCAATTTATATATATTTTTTCACATATATTATGAACACATACAAAGTATCTCACTTCTTGCAAAATATAAGTATTAATATAGTCCAGTATGTGAATGTGGCATAGAATTTAGAAATCAAGAGAAGTTGTAAGTTATACTGTTATTACTGGCATGTAACTGATGTTTCAGTATTGTCAATTCTGATCTGTTAATTTTTCTACAAATTTTACTTATTCTAAGGATAGTATGTTCATGAAACAACTTAGTATCATAAATAGTCTAATGATCTCAATTTCCTTTTCAGAAAGATACGTTAAAAGTAATTAAGGTAAAAAGAAAAAGCAAAATCCAAAGTACATTTAGTAGTAAATACATTTCCAACCAGATACACGGGCTCATTTGGAGTGGGTCTCCAAGCCAAGACCCCCTTGCTCGGCTTTCCTAAGACCTGTCCTTAAATTTACACAGTCACTATATCCTGAAGGACACACGTGATTCACGGAAGTCTATCCGACTCCACTCCTGCCCAAGTGGAGTCAACAAACAACAGGAGAGGCTATCCCATCTCTCTAAGGCATTGTGCTAGGATGGTAAATTAGCAGCTAGAGGCAGGTTCTGTTGTAAACCAGTGTTGACAGTGAAGCTGACAGTTGAGGAAATGACCAGGAATCTCACAGAGAAGAAAGCCCCGGAGTCTGGGGACTCCCAGCCAGTACAGTGGCTCTGTTTCCTGGGGGTCCCACCTGGAGTCCTGATTCACTGATAGTACATTTTTGTCTTTGTACAATTAGCTCAGATGTGCATCCATTACATTTCTCTAGACACTAAGACTACAATAAAAAATGACAGCATAAGTAAGAACAAGTAGATACTTACTCCTCGGAATACGAATCTGTTCATTTGGATCACTAACTGTCAAGGACGTGATAGGACTGGACTAATTAGATATGTGAGCAGTATGTCATACACAGGAGAGTTATTAATCAAAGGATATTTATCACAGTGAATCCGAGAAAATATTCACTATTACTGGCGGAGTATTGCTCAAGTGAATTGTTGTTCATCAATATGATGGCATTTTACAACTTTTAAAACAAGTTTACAAGAATAGTTAAAAATCCAGAGAATTTTGTACAAGTAAAAATGTATATTACCTAAAATGATAATTTTATATACATGTATTAATAGACAAAGAATATAAAAAACTTAAATACTGTCAGATATTTTCGAGTAAGGACATTACAAGTAGAGTGTATTTTCTTCTTTTTACTGGCAACAACTTTCTACAAAAAGTGTGCATTGATTTTTAATCATACAAAATAAACAGGAGAGCAGATTTGGTAAAAATGGATTTTCTGTTTGTCCAACAACATACAATCTACCTTCTTTTCTCTTCTAGCATATATTTATCAAATTCCAATAGTTTCCAAACCTTAAAGCTGGCATCTTGCTCTTGGAAATGGACAATTTTGTGTGTTTGTTTTGAGACAGGGTTTTGCTGGGTCACCCAGGCTGGGGTGCAATAGCGCCATCATGGTTCACTGCAGCCTCAAACTTCTAGGCTCAAGCTATCCTCCCAGAGCCTCCACCTCTCTGGTAGCTGGGACTACAGGCAGGTGCACCACACCACAGAAACTGTTACAGATTTTATTTATTTACTATTTTTACTGTAGCTAGTCAGTTGCTAATTACTAAGCTCACAATGCCTGCTCCATAAGGATTACATTAGTTTGTAAAGATTTTTTTAAACACGGAGCCATCTTCACAGAGAGATTTATTTTCACATCTGGGCTTTACCACTTACATATCGGATGCTTTGGCCCTGTTAGCCTGTCTGAACCCTCTTCTGAAAATTAGGAGCAATATTAACTGAATGTACGGATTTTAAGGCAATTAAGTGAAAGAATATATGTGAAACGTCATACATATGAATTCCCTATCTCAGGGAAAGAACAGGTATTAAAAATGTTTTGAACTACAAATAATTAATGATAAATTTCAAGTGATTTGATTTTCTTTTAACTGAAAACACTAAGTAAAAAAGAGTTTATTCTTGTTAAAGAGCATAATAGAAAAACGTGCTATTCTTCTTATACTAATCACTTACTCAACAAAATTGTAAAATTCACTAATAATCCTGCCTTTTACATTTACCAGTTGCTTCCAATTGCTGAACTAAAAGCCTATTTTCCCCTTAGTAAGAAAATAAGTGACACTAACATAGAAAAACAGGGGACTCAGAAGTCAAATATAGCAGCTTCCAACATGATTCTTCTGACCCTTACCCAGTTAGCCAGCAACTCTCACATTTATTGCCTTCTATTATCATGAAGACTCAACTCATAAAGGGAATGGAGATATTCATTATATGTTGTAAACAAACTGAATGGACCAGAAAGGGCACAGGGAAACTCAAATAAAAATAAAGGCAGTAAAGAGACTGCCCCAGTGAGAAAATAAACACAAACACACGGCTAGTTATCACCTGCACCATATAAAAAAGGTAAGCATGGCCGGGTGCGGTGGCTCATGCCTGTAATTCCAGCACTTTGGGAGGCCGAGGCAGGTGGATCACCTGATGTTAGGAGTTTGAGACCAGCCTGGTCAACATGGTGAAACCCTGTCTCTAGTAAAAATACAGAAAAATTAGGTGGGCATGATGGCGCGTGCCTGTATTCCCAGCTTCTCGGGAGGCTAAGGCAGGAGAATAGCTTAGAACCCAGGAGGTGGAGGTTGCAGTGAGTCGAGATCGCACCATTACGCTGCAGCCTGGGTGACAGAGTGAGACTCTGTCTCAAAAAAAGCAAACAAGCAAATAAATTAAGCACACCATACATGTCACAGGAAATCTTCAGTAATACTTTTTAATTGAAAGAAGACAAAACCAATTAAATTTAAAAATTGAGTACAGGGAGGTGAAACAGTAAAATAAATTCCGAAATTTTTTTAAGAAATTACATTTCAAATCTGTTAGTGAGAATAACATATTCACTAGGTCGGTTCAAAAGTAACTGCAGTTTTTGCCATTACATTCAATTTGCCATTACTAGTATCTATAGGATTGGTAAAAGAGAGGCTGATTTCCCTTTGGGCCTTGGGCACCTTGATTTTCAAAATAGCCTCTATGAAGAAACTTATAGCTTTATCTTTAAAAGCACTGATGCTATTATAAACACAAAAATGCCAAAGCCTGCTAACTTTAAAACCTTATTTTCTCAATTTAATTCCACTATGTTGTTTTACAAGGAAACTAACAGGTAGTTTTATCTTGTCTTAAGTTACTCTGGTTGTGCCGTTCATGTTTTCATTATGGACACTGTGTCAGAAGATCTGAGAGGCCAAATTCTGTCTTCTTCCCTGCACTCATGAAGAGAAACAGTGGAAGGCACGCACTCTTCTTTCACATACAGAGTTAGTAAGGCCTTTCTTTCTGAGCTGTTGTGGATTCTCCTCTTGACAAATGTGAGCCTGAAGGAATGGTTTCTTTTCAGGCACCCATTAAAACAAACATATGTGCAATCACGTCATTTCTGATTGACTGGATTCAAGACACACTAACCCTAAATACGGCATGCTGGCATTAGAGAAAACTGCAGAGGCAGAAGGACCACTTTCACCTGCCCTTGCTCTTCTGCCCTGAAGCAGGCATTAAGGCTGTTGTGTGACAGGGGCCTCCCCTTACCTAGAAAAGAAATATCCTGGTTTCTGAAGACAGGAACACAGAGAAGAATCTGAACAAATAAGCCCTGCCACATCCCTGCTGATTTACAACCATTAGATCACATCCCCTTTGTCCAGTTTCACATCCCCAGGACTGGCCACCCCTTCATCAAATTTATGTATTTATGTATAAAACAGACAAGTTGACCTGTTTCTCTGAGTTTTCATTTCCTTATGAAGGCTCATATTACATACATTTGTAAGCTTTTAAATCTGCCTTTTGATATGGGAGCCTCAGCTATGAACCTAACATCAGAAGATCCTTCTTTCCTTCAGAGTAGCATTTGAAAGGTTAGAACCAGAACCCTGAAAGCCTCAGGGTGCACTGAGCTTCAGAGAAAGAAGGAAGGAGGCAAACCATGAGCAGGTGATGTCCCAGAGAGAGGTGGGGTTCCTGGTACTGGAAGAACGAAGAGGCATTTGGAAGTGGAGGAGACGTGTGTCCACTCCTGAATGGCACACAGGGAGGTGGCAAGCGCACTCATGATGCTGGCACCTGGCACCAGCCAGCAAACCCCATGCACCCATGGCAGATGTCTTCTGAGGCTGAGCTTCAGGCTGGCCAGCCCTGGGGGAGGCCAACTCTGTTCTGGATAAAAGCTGCCATAGCACACAGATGATGGGCCAGGGAAGAGCATCGCTGCCAGCCAGAGAGGCAGGGATCTCAGTGTGAGCATCAGAGCCAAGGAAGGGCCTTTCCGAGGACCATGTATCCAGGCCCCTGGTAGCAGCCATAAGTAGCTGGCACTATCAGATAAAGGAGGAGAAAGAGCCTTACTGAGGACAGAGGACCGTTTGTGAAGACAGATGCATAGATGGGGAAGAGCCAGATCGCATAGGACTAAAGTAGATTAAGTCATGTGATATAATTTGCAAATTTTATAAGGATACCTATTATAGTGGAAAGGAAATGAAAATCTCTAATACAATGTGGATAATTTGGTCAACACTAAGTCCACCTGGTCAATATAGAAGAGATGCCAGAAGATACGACCTCTGGGAAGGCTTCCTGGGCTATCTGGGAAATAAGACATTGCAGACAGTTTGTAGGAGCATCACAAGAAGTGAACAAGACGGGTAGTTACTCTTTATTTCTCCAGTGAATTATGAAGAACGTACCCACAGCTAAATCCAAGAAGGCTTACAAAGAGCTGCCACTCTTTTCGATCTTTCGAGACTGCTAAACTGAAAGAGTTACCTCCCCTTTCCACATGGGGTTCGTCCTCTAACTTCCGATTCCCTCCTGTCACCCTCCTTCACTATGATTTTAGGGAGTGCATGTATACACAAACACATACACATACACACACACACTCATCTCTATGTCTGTGTCAAGAGGCAACTTGTGTTACCAACATGTCCTATGTGACATGTGATGGCTGATGTTTCACATCCTCCTCATTTAATTCTATTTATCTATAGCATCTCTCACTGCTTCTTGGTTCTATCTGGTGTGCATTTCAAGCAACTATGCTGTTCCATTTTTAGATGACTTACAATTGATTACCCTAAGGTTCAGTTCAGTTTCTTACCCGCTTTTAAAGTCTCCTAAATTCATGTATAAGTTGGAGGATTGCATGATTCATTCTAAGGTACTTGATCCTAGAAGTTTGTTCTGAGTGTCCGAGAGTCAAGATTCATTGGGTTTTAAATATCAATTATTATATCTTACATCTTAGCTTCATATGCAAATTTCCATGTGGATATTGATTTAGCATAATACATCTCTCTCAAGAAAACTTAATAAGCATGGGCTTGGGATGGAGGTCAAGTGACCAAAACTAAAAAGCTGTAAATGCCCCAGATGATGGACTGTGATGTTGAACATGGTCCAATTAATGACCTGACACCTGCTACACCAAACCAAGAGGAGCCAGCCATCTTCCCTGCTCCCGGCTGCCAGCAGGCGTAAGTACTTGTACTGTTATTCTAAACAAGATGGATTGAACTGCATTAGAATACCAAGGAAAATTCACAAAAATGGCTCTTAATTAAATGGCCTCCCACTAAGCAGCTGCCTGAGTGTGAACTCTCTATATTTCACTCAACTGAATGTCATGTTGACTTCAAAGCCATTGTGGGGTGAGGGGGAGTGGTCTTTACCTTTTAACAATGCTTCCTATTTACATAGTGCTTTTCATATGAGATTCACGTAGTGCTCTACAAATGTCAAATGACCTCATGCAGTGAGTCAATTACAGAACTGAGGAGAGAACCCAACACCTGAAACTCCCCAGGCTTTATGAGAACAGCTCTGTAAACATCACAAGTGGTCTAATGTGACACCTGCTGTAGACATGGAAAATGAAGATGGACATAAATTCCATAACTCACACTGGTGTCCTAACAACATGAGAATGTGATTGTCCATTAAAGCATTCGCTTTCTTATTTTTCAAGAAACGGTAATTTTCCAATTCTTGTATCAATTACCCAGAGGAAGTTACAGGACTGAATTGCCTGTTCATATGAATACAATATTCTGCTGTCCACCGAATAATGCGTTTTATTCAAGAGTGAATACATTTGAATCTTTATTGATCAATTTGTTCTCAACCCAATAGAGAAGTTATTGATCATATAATGCCTGAATTCAGCAAAGATAACAGGTCCCAAATCTGGAAATTTCAATAGGAGTATTCTTTCGTGCTCAGACCCAAGTACTACGTGATTTTTCACGTATCACACCGAGTATAACGGTATCGGTGGAAACACAATCATCAGCTCCCTTAGGAAGGTATATCTGGGCTTTGCTAGTTAAATATTTTACCCTCATAATACTCATTTCCAGAATGATTTTTCCACATCTTAGAGTCGTATTTACCATCTAAAATTGTCCATATGTTTCATAAGAAAAAAGAAAACACGGTTTAAAGGGTATACATTTATATTACAAGGATTTGTAGGGAAAAAAAGTTTTTTTATGACATATTTCTTAGACAACTTCTCAGAAAAGTTTTAAAGTATCATAAGCATTATTAAGAATATTCATGGCACAATACATTTTTGAAAAGCTGAACCCAGTTTGATAAAATCTTTTCTAGTTCAGAGGATAGAAAAAGCGGCAGAAAAGGATATTATCTGAGGCACCAAAGTAATCTTTTTTGCCAAATGCCTCTGTTTTGGTTCCTGACCAAATGAACTGCAGCTCGTCTTTGTCTGCAGTGATTCCTGTACCTGATGACTTCTTCTATTAATATGACAGTGGTGTAGGCTAACTCCACGTGGAATTCATCAATAGGGTCACAAACATCCCTTTTTTGGTTCCTTAAATACTAAAGTCATTATATGTTTATGTGAATGATTATAACCACTATGGAGGCAAGAAGGCAAGCCTCATTCAAAGCACAGCTACAAATGTTATCACATCCTCCCCTGCAGGAAGTGAGCTGTATTACTGCAGTAAGCGTAGTGGTAAAGAATAATAATTTAAAGATAAATAAATAAAGCAATGGGTTTGAAGCATTGGTAGCATTATATGGATAAAAGTTGCAAAGCCTTCTATAATTTGTTTTTTCTATCTCAACCAATCTCTTCATATTGCGAAAGACTTCCTATAATGCTCATGATTTAAGATTACCTCATAGTGTTATGTCAATACAGTATTTCTTTTTCTTTGCATGATTTCAGAGGCATGAAAATTTCCAGACCAACAAGTCTTAATGAAATTTCCTTGCCTTCAATCCTGAAGAAGACTAAATAACAGTTTAATGACCTAATTTAAGTAAAAAGCAATGGGAAATTTAAAATAGCGACTTTCCTTCATCTATACTTTTGAATGAGTTAAAGGGGGAGGGTTGCTAACACATTAAAAAGTTCAGATGATCCAACGGCCAGAAAGAAAAGAAAAGAAAAGAAAGTTGTAGAATTTGAGGAAATTTCAAAATTTTTATTTTTAAAAGTTTTATTGGGTAATACATTAGGATATTTGGGTGGTATTCCTTGGAAAACGTATCTGTTGTAAAACATTGCACTTCAGAAAAAGGATGAAGTCTAAAATATTATCTATTCACAAAAATTAAGCTTGTTCCTCAGTCATGTGAATATAAAACAATCCTTTTGTACACAAAACAATCCTTTTGTAAAAGCGTCTCAGTATTTCAGCAGGAATTTATGAATGGAATCATTCTATTGCAGTTGTTTCAGAGATCTGAAATATGTTGAAATTATTTTTATTCTGTGCTTTGAAACATGCACCTTTAAAATGGTTCTTCGGTATTTTTTAATAAAGTGGGTATTTTTTTTTTTTTTTTTGATAAATTTTTCCCACCTTCCTGACAGAATGAAACAGCTCAGGACATTTTAACTGCAAGGGAGTGAAGAAATCAAAGGGAGTGAAGGAATCAAAGAATATTACCAAAAGAAACTGCAAATCAGCAGCAAACACCTAGGGATGTGCTGCTAAGCAGAAATTAAACGGGAAAGCCAACCTGTCCGCAGAATGAATGGGTGGAGAGTGTGAATTTCAGCTGAAGCCTCAGTTTTCTTTCCTGATAACCTCTACCACAGGCTGTTATTTCAACGTCACTGGGCCGACTCACCTAGATAGACACCTATTATGAAAGCAACCATCTTCTTGCAACATATTCAGTAATTATATTCATCTTGATAACACCCTTCTTGACAATGTTATCATTGATGGAACTCTCTGCCTGTGAAACTTATGTGTATTTCCTCCTGTGAAGACCTTATGCCCTGCGAAGAGGGTTCTGTAGAGCAAATATCACTTGTTACATTATCTTGCGAAACAGCCGCACCTCTCCTTCCAGGAACTGAGGCCAAAATTATTTTCTGCACTCCATCTATGCCTGTCACGTCTGCCCTGATGGACTAGAAGGGACCTGCCGCTTTAACTATGCTTATTGTCAACCCAATTTCCTGAAGGTCTGGGTACACTACATTGCGATTCTACCGCTATCCATCCCAGCATTCGAATGCTAAAATTTGACCTTTAAATCATTGTTTAAATCTAACCACAGTAGATAAAGTCCAGGAGGTTTTAATGGGCCAGGGTTTCACATTTCACAAATGTGTTCCTGTGATCTGGCAGGTATCATGAACTCAGTTTGGGGACATTCTCTCCTCGCTCCCTGTAGTCAGTTTATGGCAAATAAACTGCAGCTTTCATTGTATGAGCTCTCCTCTCTCTCAATACATCTTCAGTGCCCTCTTGTACAGAAGGGCTCAGTCCTACCATCCTGAGTACTGGTAATGCGGCACACACAACCTACCCTGCAGATGGTACTTGCCACCTGCTGATCACGTGCCCCCAGTACTTAGCTCAGGGTCTCCACTTGCTGGCAACCTGCCGCCTGTCCCTGCTGGAAACCAGCAGCCCCTGGCCTGGCCTCAGAGGGAAGTCACGTCTACTGACCGACCTCACTCAAGTCCTCCTGGAGCCACTCCCAACAGTCAGGTCTTATGATACAGGTTTTCTTAAGTATGAGAAAAGGAGAAACTCATTAAAGAAAATTTAAAAACCAACACAAAAAGAATATATTAAAAACAAAGCAAAACAACAAAAAAACAAAAACATTGAGGTTCTGCTCCCCAAACACAGATCCTGGTTACTTTTCGTGGCTAGATTTTTTTAAAGAGTAGAACCATCCTTGAAGCTCATGGTTGCGTTGGGGCACATGGGAATTGAGGGGGTTGATAAAAGGAAAATATCCAAGACGTAATGTTTGAGTTGAAGACATGGTGCAGTCAGATGAAGAGTGCCCAGGAGGAGGAAGGCTGGGGAGCCTGTCAACCATGAGTGAGAACGTTTCCAAGGAGTCTGAAGGCAGAGCCACATGGGATCAGGGAGGCTGCAGCAGATAAGGGGCCGGTCCACTGTCCTGGTTCACCGATTGTCACCATTTTGTTACTGAAAGTCCTGCAGCCTGGAGACCCATGGATAATGTGCAAATCAGGATGATCTCATAGCATGCATTATTCTGTTTCCTGTCATTTCTTATGCTGGCTCTCCCAGGAATTCTCAAATTTTTAAATTTCTACCATAGAAGTAATAAATCACTTACTCATCACACTATCAGGTGCTAGACAAGACTCTAGGGTATTCTGCTTACTTAATTGCCTAAACACTGATTAGATTCCCAGTTCTACCTCATTGATAATCCACCAATCCCCATGAGGTCACCTGCCTTATTTCTGCTATGAATCCCGGAACAGGGGTCACAGTGGGATAGTGGCTCTGACTTCTGTTCAGAGGCAAATCTTTGCTGGGTGCTGTGATATCGACTACAAGGTTTCTTCTACATGTCCGCTCGTAAGTTCCCAGGATCCATTTGAATTTTTTGAGTGTCAGGATTGCTCTGCCTTCAAGCTCCTCTTTTTCCACAGTTTGGCCAGTGTTTGAGCACTGAAATGGGAGACTCCACGTTCAGGCTTTGGGTTACGGCCATGAGCAATCTATGTTCTCGGCTTATAACAAATTCACACTCATGGAAGGGTAGACAGGGAAGGAAGAAGGAAGGGCAAAAATGTGGTCACTTTGTATGATGGGATACAGAGATGCACGACGCATCTTCTGTGAGCAGAGCAGAGCAAAGAGCTGGATGGAGGAACGACGTCCTGGAGGTGTGTGCCGGCTGTGTCAGCCTCAGCATTCCTAACTTGCTCGCTCTTGGGTCCCATTCTTCTCTCACTATGAGGCAATGCCGGTCCTATACTGTTCTTCATTTCTTTTTCACTTGCGTCTGCTTCTTTAATTTTACATTTTTTGCTTTTATTTTAAATATGCATCCATCAGAAGAGGCATGAGGCAGAGGGGTACTGAGGTAAAACAACTGGATGTTTCTCCCTTTTCTCAAACATGTGGTCTTTCATTTTATTTTTCATTTTCTCGAAACTTATTCTTTTAGAGATGAGGTCTCCCTACACTTCCCCGGCTGGAGGGGAGTGACGATTCACAGGATTCACAGATGTGATCATAGCTCACTACAGCCTCAGACTCCTGAGCTCAAGATATTCTCCTACCTCAGCCTCCTGACTAACTGGGAGCACAGGGTGAACCTCCATGCCTGGCCAGATCTTACTCTTTTTAACTCTCCTATTTTCTAGATTTTCCTTTAACACTAATAACGTGGGTTGTAGTTATTTTCAAAGTTCACAAATGGTTTCTTTATGGTTCAGGCAGCAGCACAAATTTAGAATTCAGGGAGGAAAATAAATTTCTGGACCCCCCAAATCACTAAGCCAAAGGGAAAAGTCAAGCTGGGAGTTGCTTAGGGCAAACCTGCCTCCCCTTCTATTTCTAAAAAAAATAGCTACTAAGATAAAATTTGCTCTGTCCCTCCCTTAGGATTTGGACCGAAAGAGCTCAAAAAGTCATCCCTCTGCTCATTGAGATAAACACATATCTGATTGCTTCCTTTGGAAAGGCTAATGGGAAACTCAGAAGAATGTAACAGCTTGTCTCTTATCTACCTGTGACCTGGAAGCCCCTCCCTGCTTCAAGTTGTCAGGCTCTCTGGACCAAACCAATGTCCATCTTACAAATGCTGACTGATGTCTCATGACTCCCTAAAATGTATAAAACCGAGCTGTGCCCCGACCACCTTGGGCACATGTGGTCAGGACCTCCTGAGGCTGTGTCATGGGTGCGTCCTTAACCTTGGCAAAATAAACTTTCTAAATTGACGGTCTCAGATATTCTGGGTTCATATCTTTCAGCCAAATTCTTATCTTTCAGAGATCTTACACCAAAATCCAGTCTTTAGCCAAGGAAACTTCTCCAAAGCACTATGAACATATAATTTATAGGTTCTTATGTCTTCACAGCTTACCTTGAAACACCAAGGCATTAAAATATCCTGTGATCAAGCACTTCTTTACTTATCTGTCTTCACCTTCCCCCGACCCCTTATGGAGATATTTTTATCTCACCAAGCTCGCCTACTCATCACCACTAAAACCTGGAGTCTTCTGAACTTTGACCACCACGACTTATCAAATACTCACCTTTGCAGGGTGCAGTGGCTCACACCTTTAATCCCAGCACTTTGGGAGGCTGAGTTGGGTGGATCCCTTGAGGTCAGGAGTTCAAGAGCAGCCTGACCAATGTGGAGAAACCCCGTCTCTACTAAAAATACAAAAATTAGCCAGGCTCGGTGACGCATGCTTGTAATGCTAGCTACTCAGGAGGCTGAGGCAGGAGAATGGCTTGAACCCGGAGACAGAGGTTGCAGTGAGCCAAGATCGCACCGCTGCACTCCAGCCTGGGTTACAAGAGGAAACTGGGTCTCAAAAAAAAAAAAAAAAAAATATATATATATATATATATATGACTTGTTTATACATCTTTATACACGGAATACACATCCTCTTTATTTCTCTAAGTTATCCTTGTCATTCCCTTCCTATGGAAAGTTTGCCTGTCTTCTGAAGGTTTCCCTGAGCCCTGCAGTTCCATCATAACCTCCCTCCCTGACCTCATACAGCCTTCACAGTCTGCACTCCCGGCACTGGGATAGCTTCATTCAGCCTTACATCCCTGCTTCGTGTTTGGCGTGTAGCAAACTGCTTGAGAGTGAGGACTGGCTCCCGTTCACATGTGTTATTTACACACGTGTTATTTGATTTGAAAATTATAATGACTCGCGAATGACCAGTGCCATTTGTTAAGATCTTATGTCTACTTGGTTGTAGCTTTCCCTTATCAACTCTCTCGTTACCCAATATTTTAAAGAATTTAATTTTTTTAGACCACTTTTAGGTTCACAGAAAAATGAAGACACTTGCTGGGCGCGGTGGCTCAAGTCTGTAATCCCAGCACTTTGGGAGGCTAAGGCGGGTGGATCACGAGGTCAAGAGATCGAGACCATCCTAGTCAACATGGTGAAACCCCGTCTCTACGAAAAATACAAAAAATTAGCTGGGCATGGTGGCACGTGCCTGTAATCCCAACTACTCAGGAGGCTGAGGCAGGAGGATTGCCTGAATCCAGGAGGCGGAGGTTGCGGTGAGCCGAGATCGCGCCATTGCACTCCAGCCTGGGTAACAGGAGCGAAACTCTGTCTCAAAAAAAAAAAAAAAAAAAAAAATGAAGACACTTTTGTCCCTGCCCCCACACATCTGTCCCCTGCTCCCACACATGCACGGCCTCCCCCATTATCAACAAGCTGCACCGGAGAGAAGGGTGCATTTGTTACAACCTAAGGACCTATGTTGATCCATCATTACCACTCAAAGGTCAGTTTGCATGAGGATTTACTCTTGGTGTCACATGTTCCATGGATTCAGACAAATCTGTCATGACATGTATCCACAACACAGCATCATAAGCCCTCCAGATTTTTTTTCCCTGGGAAACTTAATTTTAAAATAATTAATAGGGGATCACCTAGATGGATGTCCCATAACTTTTCTGAGCACAAGAACTCCTAAATGTTTGCAAAACTTAGTAATATTTAAAATTACTATACCATCAACACGGAAGCAGGCTGTGGTTAGAGATTTGGGTTCTAGAGGCAGAATGCCTGTGTTTAATCTCGGCTTATTATACATTAGTCCTGAGACTTTGAGCAACTTACAGAATCTCTATCTTATAAACATGGATTTCAATAGTATCTAGTTCATGATCAATTCCCAGTGTTTTCAATGAAAATAACGCCTTAAAGGGTTCAGAGAACAGGTTTTGCTACATGAGAATCATTCAGTAAATGTTTAAAAGCCAGTGCATATGTATGCACATAGGATATATTGTTTTCAGTCTATGGACATGACAGAGACAGATACACATAAGAATTCAATAGTTGCAGAAAACCCAAAGGAGTGTCTGTGTCCATTTTTTGGGATACTTGGTAACATAAACTTTCAAAGACTCTTAGATTATTGCTTGGCTCATCTCCTATAACCTAAGGCGTATCTGTATAATACACAGAATTTTAACTCTTTATCACTGCCGCTTCCTGCTCCTCCTGTTTCTCTAACTCAGTCAATTTGTTTGTAAAAGGAAATGGAGGGTTGGGAACTGCAGAGATCAGCAGAGGAAAGCAGGTCTAAACCATGAGCCTACCTGGAAGCCCACGATATTTGAGGAGGCTACAGAATCATATAGGAATGACAGTTAATTTCCCCCTTAGTATCCAGATTTATTATCCAAACAACACATTTCACAACTTTTTTTCATGTATCTAGTTTTTCTTTTATTGTTCTCTTATCTACCCACAGAGAAGGTATGACCCATGAAGGCAAGGCCTTTATCTGTTTGACTAACACCCAGAGTAATGCCCAGCACCCAACATGAGTGCTCAATGACTTAGGGATTGCATCAGTGAATCTATGTTCATACAAATTTATTAAAATGCACTCCACAAAAATCACAAAATGTAAGTAGTGACAGAGCTATCAACTTGGCTCATAAAACTATGAATTAAATTAAAAAAAAATAGTTCTACCTATTATTTGATTCTAGAGCACAGCCTTACTGTAAAGGCCCTTAAAACACACAAGCATAGGGTGAAAACACGAGTGCTACCTGGGCTTCGTTATCATCGCCCTTTTCACCAAACTTGGATTCTGAAAAATACTGATGCTGCTTTCATTTCCCCTCAATTTTAAGTTGCTAGTTTAGGGGCTAGACAATTAGTTTATTTGGGCATGCTCATATTTGTTCACAGAGGCACCGTCAATATGTAAAAAAGCTTGGCAGCTATTAGATATAATGTATTCCTTTTGGTGGAATTCTACGCCCTGTATTGTTTACTCAACTGGAGAATGTTTACCACACCAAAACAAGTATATTATTCAAGTGACTGTTGACTAGAGTTCAGTCAATAAGTTCAACATTACGAGGCCAACGGCAATTAAGCAGGGACCGATATTGGTGGCTGGTGACATGATTTCCCTGGACAGTCTTAATTACTAGATATAAGAGTTCTGAAATATGTAGATTCATTAATAGCTCAAAGTACAAAAGGAAAGCATTAGTCATTTGCATTATAAACTGTGATAAAATATGAGCATGTTCTCAATCTGTAAGCAAAACACACACTCGGTTGTAATTTCATAATACTTGATATTTGTAACATCTTATATAATATGTAAAAGACTATTCTCAGTTTAAGAATAATGTAGACCACCCGCCATGTTTAAAACAATTGTCCTGTCAAGACAAACAGTGACGCTTAGATGTAAGTATTCACTACCATCCATATCTTACATGGAACATTTAATATGTCCATAGATGAAACAAGATTATGTAACTGGAAAGGTTTCATCAAAATGTTAAGCAAGTTCTACAACATGTCAAGTATAAATAAATTCCCAAATTAGTGGACACTGGTTTACATACTGGGTTGTCTTTTTTTTTTTTTTTTTTTTTTTCAATTGAACATAATGGTAGATGACACAACCTTCTGCATCTTCATCTGTATTAATGTAATTAAGTAAGTCCTGCTTTTTCATCAGTATTGAAAATTTTAGTCAACATGAAGAGTTGCGTCCAATATTGTATAAAGGCTCGTTTCAAATAAGTTTGCGAAGTACAATGGCTCATGGAACTTAAAGATGATGTCACAAAACAGAGAAGCTGGTGAATGCATCAGATAAAGAAGAGGAAGGTTTCTGAGAGCCTCCAAGGCTCTGTTCTGCAGAAACCGGGCTTGGAGTGATTCACAACCTTTCATGCTTATGTTCTCATGAAGCAGTCGGGATAGAAAAGCAGCTCATGTGTGTGTTAGGCCTAAAGAAGGCCACATACAGGGAAGTTGATTTTTGAGATAGAGACAGATTTAAAGCTAAGCATTTTTGCACGGTGGGATTTTTTGTTTTGTTTTGTTCTAAGGAGCAGAGAGTTTAATCGGCAAGAAGGAAGCGAGAAAGCAGAAGGAAGAAGCCCTGTCCCTCTGTCTCTGTACAGGGAGCTTTTCTCTTCTGTCTTTTCCCTTCCTTCTTGCTTATTAAACTTTCTGCTCCTAAAAACCAAAACAAAACACAAAAGAAAAAGAAAAATTCATCAGATGAAAACAGTTATTGCTTTTTATAACCTGAGATTGTGATTTTCTCTTCCAACTGAAAAATCCTAACCGATAGAGTTACCTCAATACATTTTGTCAATCCAGCTCTTGATCATGTGCACACCCTTCCGACACATGCACACACCCTCGACTCACCATACAAGCACCTCCAGTCCGGATTATCACTGCCTTGCTATGGCCATGCTTTGTGCCTCCATTAGCTATGGCTTTGATCAACTTAAAGCTTGTCCACGGTATTGGGAAGATACGTGCCTTGACACAGGCGTCCTGCTAGGGTTTCAGGTCTTTGCTTTCTCACTACTCAATCATTTGCTTGGACGATGCCACATTTGGAACAATTAATTCCATGTTTTACTCTGGACCCCTAAAAGCCTGCCAAGTATGTAAAGTTAATATTCAGCTATTTTCCCTTGCTTAAAGGGTAACTTCCAAAGAGTTTATCTGAGTTTCACTCCTTCTATACCGATAGCACCTTTCTGTGTCTGGCAGAGTGCTTAACTTCTCCTCTCTAAAACTCTATATGAAAATTGTCTCCAAACCTTACTCATCTGAGATCACCCACAACTCACACCTTGTTCGGATCACTCCATCATTTGTCGGTGCCTGTGTTTTACTGTCAAGGCCCAGTTTCAATGCCATATTCTATAAAGTTTTCCCCAAATCCACATATGCTAAAGAGACAGTCAAGGTTGTACACTGAATACTCAGCTTATGTTCTTTCTCATCTCATTGCCTCTTGCGTGTGGATCCTTTCCCTTGACAAAGATCATAAAACTCCATTAAGAATCAACAGATTGATCAATGACAGACTGGATAAAGAACATGTGGTACATATACACCATGGAATACTACTATGCAGCCAAAAAAAAGATGGGTTCATGTCCTTCGCAGGCGCATGGAAGGGGCTGGAAGCCATTATCCTCAGCAAACTAACTCAAACAGAAAACCGAACACCGCATGTTCTCATTTGTAAGTGGGAGCTGAACAATGAGAACGCATGGACACAGGGAGGGGAACATCACACCCTGGGGCCTGTTGGGGGATAGGGTGGAGGAAGGTAGAACGTCAGGAATAATAGCTAATGCCTTCTGGGCTTAATATGTAGGTGATGGGTTGATAGGTGCAGCAAACCACCATGGTGCATGTTTACCTATGTACCAAACCTACACATCCTGCACATGTACCTCAGAACTTAACATAAAAATTAAAATTAAAAAAAAAATCAAAGGCTGCCCTGCTTCTGAGACCTGCATAGCCATGGGGCTCTGATTGAACTGGAAATCTCTGCTAAATTATCCTCCTCCTCTTTAAAGTAGCAATGCCAAGAACTGGTTTTGGAACAACAGTTTGGAAAACAACCTTGAGGGAGATGACATCTTGAAGTTCACTCTGGAGCATTCTCATAGCCCCATGCAGTCAAAATGCTTTTTTGTTTTTTCAATAACAGAGAAAATCAAAATATTTATCAGCTTAAAGAATAACAAGATATTCATGAATTATGAATCATCTAAAAGGTTTGGTAGGAGGACACACTGCCCTTTACAAAATGAACCTCATTACCAGTCAATAACATAGTCAGAATCACAAATAAGGGTTTCCAAGAAACATTTTTAATAATCACTAATACAACCATATTTCTATTACTAACTACAACAATTCTTTCATGTAGAATTTCTTGTCTATTCTGTGCAAGTAAAGAAAGAGCATCCTTTTGGGGAAAATGTTAGGTAGCAAAATAAATAGTAACAGGGATTCGTCACCTTTTTGACTTAGTTCTTTAATGGATAAAAGCATTAAAGGAAGCTTATTATTGTCATTTGAAAATCTCTTAAAAGTTCATTATGCATTTTTGTCATAGATTGCAGAGTTCTAAAATGAGATATTTACCCTTAGGCTCTCAAAATATACTTTTAAAAGTAAGTACTCTCAAAAAAGAATGATTATTTAAAATGCTGAAAAAAATCTGGTGATATTTTTATTTCTACTATCCACATATTAGAGTTAAGCAAATTACTTTATACCATACACAATTTGCATTTGAGTGACATGCTATGTTATATAATATTCAATTAGTTGCAAAATCTGGCAGACAAAATATAATCTCCATTTAAAGAGAGTCAAGTTTCCTTGTCAAAATTCCGTGGCTGATGCTGCAGCCCATATAGTGTAAGCCAATGGTTCTCAACCATGGCAATAATGGTGGAAAGATTTGGAAGAAACAAGTAGGTGGTGTTGATATCAGAATAATCCCAGAAGGTTTTTCAAATATACACGGCTCCATGAACCTTCCTAAAAGGATCTCCTTATCCTTTCTGAAAGGATATACCTTTCTCTATCCACAACAGAAAGAGTAATGCACCCAAAATTATTTCAGTCACCTGTGATTCCTTATTTAGAGCACACATGAATAGCTTATTTTACAATCACCAATAGATATGTGGATAATCTGTAATTATTTAAAATATGCATACTTCACAAAAGTTATAAAATTGTTAGTCACTTTTTATCAATTTTGCAATGACTTAGATATAGACTGTAATGATGAAAAGGAATGAAAGCTGTTTAGTGTTAAGAAAATACTTCAATTATTTTCCAACTGGGGATTTCTAAGTATTTCAAGAAAAGTAATCTGAAAGACAACTAGTAGTCGACTTAACATTGCCCATGACCTTGGTTTAAAAGATTTTCTAAAAAAAAATCTTAAAGTGATTTTACTAAAATCCAGAGTACAGATACAAAGAAGCGTTGGGATAAGAAGAGCCCCTAACATCTAGCTCAGCGATCCCCACCTCTTTGGAACCAGGGCCGAGTTTCGCGGAAGACAATTTTTCCACAGACAGCAGGGCCGGGGGATGGTTTGGGGATGAAACTGTTCCACCTCAGATCATCAGGCATTAGATTCTCATAAGGAGCACGCAACCCAGATCCGTCACACGTGCAGTGTGGTCCACACATTCATCCTCCTATGAGGATCCAGTGCAGCTGCTGATGCGATGGAAGACGGACCTCAGGTGGTGACGCTGGTTCCCTGGCTGCTCAGCTCCCACTGTGCTGCCCATTCGCAACAGGCCCAGGACTGGTACAGGTCTTCATCCCACCGAGTTGAGGACCCATGATCTAGCTAAATATTCAATCCCCAGTCTCTATTAACACATATCTCAAGTTGAATAGTTAGCAGTTTACACTGTCATGTAAGTCATTGCCATTTGTAGTCCCTGTATTATTGCCAAGTATACTTGGAAGACAGAGACTTTTACTTATATTTTATTCAGCATCGAGTGTCTTACTGTACATACAAATCAGTTGTCTGGGGCTTGATTACAGTACTTATTGCAATCAGTAAGCATCTCAGTTGTTTATTTACTTATTTATTGTTTACATGGTGTCTGCCAGAGACTGGGATTTCAATAAATATTTGCTTGACTGAAATTCAATTCCAGAAATTTGAATTTTTGTAGTACTATTTTCTCCCTTTCTAATCTGATGTTTTAGTTCCATTATATAAAAATTCTGACTGCTTTTGATTACACAACATTTTCAACCAAACATTACTACATTGACCAACTCTATATTTTCTAATTCTTTACATTTCTTCTTTTAACCGTTCTTACCTTCTACTGGTCATTTAAAGAAAACCAATTTTTCCAAACATATTTTGTTTCTTTATTTGCTGTGTGCTTGCTTGCTTACTTAATGAAATGCTCATCCTTCCAAATGCTCTGGATGTGTGTGTGTTGTTGGGGAAGGAGAAGAGGAGTGGAAGCCATCTTAACCAGACTGAGTGAGCCTGGAAGTCCTTCCTACTTTATCTCTATGCTGGTGGGGCAAAACACCCTAGAGAATACTCCAAAAGTCCTACTGTAAAGAAAACTGCTTAATTTTGTTTTAATAAAGTCTTAGTAAAATTCACGGGTGGTACGGTATGGCTCTGTGTCTAAATAGAATCTCCAATTGTAATTCTCATGTGTGTTGAAGAAGGGTTCTGTAATTCTCACATATTGAAGGAGGGAGATGATGGTATCATGGTGATTTTTTCCCATGCTCTTCTCATGATCGTGGGTGAGTTCTCATGAGATCTGGTGGGTTTTTATGTTTCTGACAGTTCCTCCTTCACACACTCTCCTGCTCACCTGTGAAGAAGAGGCCTGCTTCCCATTCCACCATGATTGTAAGTTTCCTGAGGCCTCCCTAGCCATGCAGAACTAGAAGTTAATTAAGCCTGTTTCTTTTATAAATGATCAGCCTTGGGTATTTCTCTATAGCAGTGTAGAAACGGATTCATACAATGGATATTAAAAATAACACATAGTTCTATGTTCTGGAGACTCCATTCTAAGAACATACCTTCTGAAAATCATGCTGTAAGATGACCGAACATCTATCAAGGATATGGATGGGCATCCAAAGACAGAAAACCCTATGCCAGTCCCTAATCCCCAGTTATCTGTCATTCAAACGTGTGCTCACATAGTCTTCCTGCTGTGTACAAATGCAATTATCCTCTTCAGGAAACAAAAACACATACAGCCTTTATCTCTTTGCCCCTAGATTCTACTGCCATATATTTCTGTGTTGACTGAAAGGCAGGAGTACTTACTGAACAGATATTTTTAATTATCTTATATTCTGACACTGTGTCATGGAGAAATCTCTTCATTCTGGCCCTTGTATGTCAAATGAATCTCACTCCTTTCTGAGTGTCTCAACATACTCCCCATCACTCTTTTCTGAAATCATTTTAACATTACAAATATAATATAAACTAATATTTTAAAATACGATCAAATGTAATAATTGATAACATTCTATCTTAGAGTGCCTAGTCCTGAGAGAAACATTATTCTTTGAACCAGCTGCATCCAAATGGCCTGGGGGCACTTTAAAATATACAGATTCTTGGATTCTACTACTGGAAAATTAGTTGCAACAGGTCTAATGTTAGTGCTGCCGATTCAATGAAGAAATCTCTTCAACAAATCTCTGGATACATGCTTAGGATGACTTCTCTGAATGCTAATTTTTTTCAATATTTTAAATATACATATATTTTAAAAATATATAAATATATATAAATTATATATTATAAAATATTATAATTAAAATATAATTGTAAATATATTTAATGACATATAAATTTATACATAATATGTAATATATAAAAATTCAGCATATATAAATTTTATATATTTATATACTGTATATATATATTCATATTTTTCAAAAATATTTCTAATATCTGGATATTGATAATTGTTTGAAAGTTCCACAAACTTGGAAGTTTCAAAGTTCATGCTAAAATTTATCTTTTAATTCCCGGTCCTTTGTCTTACATGTACCCCATGGAATAAGAAGAAATAAATCAAATACTTTTCCACATAATAACCCTTAAAATTATCATACTGCATACTGAATTAGACTACATTATCTACAGAAAAAAAGTGTACAAATAATAAAATTGCAATAGTATAACAGACGATACGCGCAATGATCTCAGTAATTCACAAACTCTCTATAATAGAAAAGGGAAGAGTAAATAAGACATTAGTTACTTTTTTCCCCAAATCAACACATTTCACAAACAAACATATTTAAGTTGACATCATTTAAGTCTACTTATGCCATGTTTAAATTAGTTCAAGTATTTAGGAAGTGCCTAGTTAGTTCAAACAAGTGTGTTCGAAGTGAGGAGATAAAGATAAACCATTCCCGATTATCAGTGTGGCTAAAGACAAGAAGGGCATGAGGATAGAAAAAAGGAAGACAGAGCTGTGGCCAGGGAGGCAGAGAGAAGGGCTCTCACTCAGAGGCATCAGAAGAGGCATTTGAGAGGGACAGTGCTTGACCTGTGTCTTAGATGAACACAGTGGACCCGACTGAGAGAACGGAGAAAACGTCTTCCATTTACCAAGGGCAGTTCTGTGAAATGAGAAAGGCAAGCCAGAAAAGCTTCTGATTTCATGAAGCTCTGAGTAATGTGTTTATCTGAAGCCTGGCAGAGGTGGGGGTTAGAGTGACAGGGAGCAAGTCACGGAGGACCTTTCTCTTGAGGTTTGGAGAATGTCCTTGACACATCTGATTTGAGGACTTAACAGGATCAGATACGAGATGAGGAAAGATCACCCCAGCAGCTGTGTGGAAAAAAAAAAGTAGACACAAAATGCAGCCAGAAAGCTGTTACAGTGATCTGGGTGAAAATGATAATAAAATAATAACTTCCCCTTATTGAATAGTTATTGCACTCTAGACACCGTTGTTAAAAGCTTTCTATACATTATCTCATTTTTATTCTTACAAGGGTCCTAGGAGGTAAGTAATATTAGGTCTTTAAACATGAGGAAATTGAAGCTTGGAAAAATTAAATTAATTCCTTCAAGATCACAGAGGAGAGCTGGGACATGATTCAAAGAAAATCTAGATTTCCAAAAGCATGTTTTTAATCCTGCTGAGAAACAAAGACACAATGATGACACGGGGCAGAAATGATGGCGGTGGAAGTGCGGATTAAAAGAAAGGTATGAATTGTTACGGGATGTGGGAAGGGAAATCGGCGTAGGAGTCAGTGAACACTTAGACGGAGAGGCTGCTTGTACAGCAGATGCTAACTGAATTCCCAGGTTTTTACTGCTAATGAGGAATAAGAGAGGGGAAAGAAGTGTCCATGTGATTATTATTACTGTGTTCAAGACCGGGTCTCTCTGCGTCACCCAGCCTGAGTGCAGTGACATGAACATGGCTCACTGCAGCCTCAATCTCCTGGGCTCAAGCGATCCTCCCACCCCAGCCGCCTCTGGAGGAGCTGGGAGAACAGGCACACACCAACACACCTGGCTAATTTTTTTTTTTTTTCCTGTGGAAATGGGGTTTTGCTTTGTTGCCCAGGCTGGTCTCCACAAATGATCTCCCCACCTGGGCCTCCTAAAGGGCTGAGATTACAGGCAGGACCCATGGCACCCATCCTTCAGGGTGCCTCTTGATTCCCTTCAGCACACAAACCATTGCCATGTACGTACACATGTATTTATTCTCTCCCTTGCTGGAATGTAAGCTCCGTGAACATTGAGACAATATCTGTCTTGTTCCTTACTCTGCTCAGTGCCTCAAAGTGAATATGGATCTGATACATAGTGAACACTGATAACTGTTTCACTAAAGAAACAAAATGGCAACAATGAAAACGTAATGGTTACCATTCTGATAAGTCACAATAACCATCTGCAGCAATTCTCTAAAAAACGAAGTTAAATTAAAGGAAATGAATTGCCATGTAACATTGCATCTTGGAGTCACTTAAACTAGGTAGCCAATCAGAAAGAGTTCAATGAATTGTTAAATTTCTAGGTTTTATATCATCATTATAAATACTATCCTAACCAGATTGATATCTTTTTAAGTATAAGAGAAAGATTTTCTCACTGTTATGGTACAATTGTGACTTCCCCGCTTCCACCAAGAAATTCATATGTAAATCTTAACACACAGAATGGGACTGTATTTGGAGATAAGACATTGTAATAGGTGTTTAAGTTAAAATGAGGTCATTGGGTTGTTCCCTAATCTGATACGATTGGTGTTGTTATAAGAAAGGGAGGCCGGGCGCGGTGGCTCAAGCCTGTAATCCCAGCACTTTGGGAGGCCGAGGCGGGTGGATCACGAGGTCAAGAGATCGAGACCATCCTGGTCAACATGGTGAAACCCCGTCTCTACTAAAAAAACTAAAAATTAGCTGGGCATGGTGGCGCGTGCCTGTAATCCCAGCTACTCAGGAGGCTGAGGCAGGACAATTGCCTGAACCCAGGAGGCGGAGGTTGCGGTGAGCCGAGGTCGTGCCATTGCACTCCAGCCTGGGTAACAAGAGCGAAACTCCGTCTCAAAAAAAAAAAAAAAAAAAAAAGAAAGAAAGAAAAAGAAAAAAAAAAAAGAAAGGGAAATTAGATTCCAAAACATACACAGAGTGATAATGTGAGCAAATGCAGGAAGAAGATGGTCATTTACAAGCCCAAGAAAGAGGCCTCAGAAAAGAGCAATCCTGTTGACATCTTGGCCTTCCGGCCTCCTAGACCATGACAACATAAATGTCCATTGTTAAATCTGCCCAGTCTGTGGTACTTTGTTACGGGAGCCCCAGGAAACTAATAATGCCCATCAAAATGGTAGACTGGATGGAAGAAAAGCCTTACTCTAGTCACGTGGAAATTCCGAGTGAAATAAAGCAATACAGTGTCTGATGCATAGCTCATCTCACAACCGAGAGTGAGGACATCCTAGCTGGTAGAAGGAAACAGGCAACTCTTGCAGAGCTGTGCGGGGAGTGGAGTTAAAATGACTCTTGGCTGATTTCAGGTAGGAGGAGGTGCTGAACTGCGAAGGTTGGCATCTGAAGCCTCTGTGCTGGGTTGGGGAGCCCAGGCTGCACGTCCCAGTGTGTGCGGCAATCTGGAGTCAAGGTACGTCTGTAAAGTCTCTTTTCACTTGGGGCTGCCCTGGCCTCAAAACAGGAACTAGAGGGATTCTGTCCACAGGATTTAGGGAGCAGGGGAGCCCCATGGGCCACCTTCCTCAGGCTGGGGTATAAAGAGGGCAGAGACTTCGAGGCTGGAGCCTCCGCCATTCCTCATCGATGAATGGGAAATTCAATTCGCAGAAGTCGTCCAAAGGCAGGAAACAAATATAAAAACTGGCCAGGAACCCAGGACTGCTGTGGGCCCTCGGCAGAGATGAAAGTTTAACCTGCCCTGAAGGTTTTCCACAGCCCAGGGCACCTGTGGGAAGTGCAGCAGGAAGGCCGGGAGCAGGTGAGCTCCATCAGTGTATCCCAAAGGCTCCCAGAGAGAAGTCACAGGGAAGAGGCAGGAGAAGAACACAGGGTCCAGTCGTCCCGCAGAGAAAAATACACACGAAACCCACAGAAAAACTTCAACGGACGTTTAAAGTCAATACGGCTGAAATGGTCCAAGCCTTGAAAAATTAGAAAGCATTAAAAAAAAAAAAATACAGGGCCTTGGAAGAAAATATCAGGTTGATTTAGAAATGTTCATAAAAACTGGATAATTAAATAAAAATATCACTGAAGAGTTCAAATAGGCCACTAAGCTGACTTGATAATTAGTGATTTGTAAAATTTGGGGCAACCACAAAAAATATGGCCCAAGGAAAAGCAAGTTCTGATAACCTTGGCCTGGAGATTATTTTAAGAGGGGATTAATTCTAGTAGCATGCTTCCCTCTGCCCAGGACCAACATGAGAAAAAATACGTGCTTGTAACTTCAATGTGCTCTTATTCAAGGTACTCTGAAATACATATATTTATATACATTTAACATACATTGTATATTAAATATACAGTGTATATCTGTATATATATATTTAAATGCATATAAACATATTCTAAAGTACATTAATACTTCAATTATATATTTATGTAAATATATATTTGTTTAATACAATATAAACTATATATTTATATGTATAAAGATATGAAATATATATTGAATATATGTAATTTGACATACATATGTATTCAATTAAGTTTGAATTTACGAATTTACTTTCAATTTACTTTATAATATATATTCAAATTACTTTGAATAAGAATGCCAAGAGAAGATAAAAGGGGGGAAAATTAAAAACAAAAATGACAAGAACGACTTTTCTAACTAGAAAATGACCTGTGTGCATACATTAAAGGACCGTAGCCTATCCTGAGGAGGCTGAAGCTGTCCTTGGGTGTGTATCTGAGTGTCACGTGAGGTGATGGACAGATGCGCTCAGGCCTTTTCTAGTTAGCCACCAAACAAAGCAAAATTGAGAAAAATGAAGATGTGATGTTTCAGAAAACTATCTCATTTAAATAGCAAATGATTTTAAGAGAAGTCTGGTAAAATGAATGAAATTCTCAACAATTTTCTCACAAATAACATGACTCCGTTGTTACTCATACTTGAAAAGCCACATATTAAGTAAAAGTTGTAAATCATGCTATGAAATGAGGTGGTCAGAATCATCACACTTATAAAACAGCACTTCTTGGGGGTCATTTTTGGTTTATTCAATAAACCAAAGGCCAAATGAAACCTTTGTTTTAACTATGTATTGATACATTTAGCCCAAGTTTCCAGGAAATTAATGTTAAGTTGCTTAGTTTTAGTACCAGCGATTTTCAGATCACAGATACTTTAGTAATGGCTGCATTTTCACACAAAGGTTTAAAAGTACTTTCATTTTTGTAAAGCAAAATTCATTTTCAGAGAAACTATTTTTGGGACTGGTGTCCTGAAAAAAAGTGTTACAGAAGGTTTTCAACAAAGAATGAGAAAACTGAAAAAAAAAAAAAAATAGTTGGTACTAAATTAGAAATACCATCTATAAGAGAGGAGTTTCACAATAGGAAAAGCCATGAATACCTCTTTGTTGTAGGTAAATTTTTTAAAAATCTATTGAAGACTTTGAGCCTAAAGACAACTTGAATAGAATTCTCCTGGAATTTTCTTCAGTTTGGTGTGTTTATGTAGTTTTCGTTTGCTTTTGTTTTGTCTTTAATTTTCCTCACAGGACAGTATTCATATAACTAAAAATGCTCCTGAACCAAGTAGTTTTGTTTTATTATAACAATGATCCCTGCTAATAAGATGGTGATGATGGCACAAGTAATACCAGCTGGATTAAGTGCCCACTATGGGAAAGGGACTAAGGTTGGTGGCTCCTGTACACACCTCATTTGGGGTAAAGTTTTAAACTCAGGTCATTGCTTTGAAATATGGGACTTCTTACGAGTCCACAGAGAAAGTCTACAAGAGATTTTCTTAAGAGAAATCCCATAAAATCCATGTTAAGTGCCACGAAGAAGAAATTAGGTAATGCCCTTGAAAGTCAATTCATGGGACTGACCATGCTGGAAGCTGGCAGAGACCAGCGAACGTCTTCTATTTCATTGCTTCAGGCTCAAATATCTGTGAATCCATTAGTCCTTGACCTCTACCCATGATCCTCAGTGCAAACAGCATCATTCAAAACTGGCTGAGGATACATCTAGGTGAGAGTACACTTCAGTGTAGGAGACAAAATTCAATGTCAGTCATTTGCAACCACGCATTTCTGGAACTGAAAACCCTTTGATTTGTAAATGGCACGCATAGAACTGTCTAATAATCTTTAGGTCAAAAATAAAACCAAAAGGATGCAGGACTACCTACTGTTACTCTGAACCTTTCATACACACACGCATACACACTCACACACACATACATACACACATGTATACACACATACACATACAAATACATACACACGTATACACACATACACATACACACACGTATACACACATATACACACACACACACGTACACACACATACACACACACACATACACACATGTATACACACATATACACACATGCACACACATACACACATATACACATACACACATACACACACGTACACACACATACACATACACACATACACACACGTATACACACATATACACACATGCATACACATACACATACACACACATACACACATATACACATACACACATACACACATGTATACACACATATACATACACACACATATACACACACATATACACACATACACACACGTACACACACACACAAACACACACACACACATACATATATTCCCATGTCAATGAAGAAATGGCCAATTGCTTACAAGGAAATTCCCTTATTTCCCTTACTCCCTTATCAGAGTAAAGATAGTAAGTGAAATAAAACTGAACAAAAAGAGGAGGCTTTAGAATACTGAAGATACTTAGGATCTAGTACTTGTTTATTTTTGAGGACGAGCTTTGCAGCATCTTTTTCCTCTAGTTGGGCAGCTAGTAAACATCTCACAAAGAGCTGATAATAGTGATGGTGTCTTTTTTCTGTTTTTTCACTTGTGATATTAAAGGCGTTTTGTTTCCTCCGTCTTTCTTTTGGGACCGTTGTCTGTTAGTTTCGTGCTGAGGCACATAAATGACTATACTGTCTAAAGCTTCTATTTCAGAGGTCTAATCTAGATATATTTTAGCAGATAACCATGCCAACGGATGAAAGAAGGCAATTCTGGAAAAGGATGCTTGATTGACATACAAGTCTCACAATAAGAAAAAGTAACATTTTCCAAGAAGACAAACCCACAGGCATTAGTGGCAGTAATATGAATAACATCAGGCTGCCTGACTACAAGGTGTGATTTTAGGGATACTGGAAAAGTTCTTCTGCCAAAATGGGTCCCTGCTGCACCTCATATGCCCACCATTAAAGCCATCCATTTGAGTTAAGAAAATTGCCAGTAAGACCTCTATTAAAATGCAAATGTGTTCCCTGGGTGGGGAAACACATTAAATCATTATCAGCCATTAACACTTTAGACCAAATTAGTTTCAGATTTATTAGCCAATTACTCAAGGTACAGAAGGAATGCGGAGCAGGAAAGTTTTGTTTAAGTTGGTTTTTGGAGACTCAGATGCTGAAAGAACCATACGGTTACATCTTGCCGTGGCTTCTATCTTTTTATTAGTCAGTATTTTTTTTTTTTTTCTTTTTTTTTGAGACGGAATCTTGCTCTGTTGCCCAGGCTGCAGTGCAGTAGCACCATCGTGGCTCACTGCAACCTCCGCCTCCCGGGTTCAAGTGATTCTCCGGCCTCAGCCTCCCGAGTAGCTGGGACTACAGGTGCCCACCACCATTCTCAGCTTATTTTTCATTTTTAGTAGAGATGGGGTTTCACCACATAATTCATAAAATTCTCACATAAAAATAAATATAAACATCTCTTGAAAAAACAGAGGTCAGGACCCAAAGCTCTAACAGCTCACCACTGCCTCACCATCCCCTCCCCAAACCCCAAACCTGGCCCCTGAGGCAACTCCAGGATGATGGGAAACTTCTGAGGACCTTGGGCTGGAGGTTACTCTATGAGGGTATCAGTTCTAATCTGCATGCTCTCCTCTGTTCTTTTTATTTTCCTATCTATTGAAGAAGGGCAGCAGCCAAAAGTGGAGATGATGGAGATAGAATTTGTAAGGCTGGCTCCTAAGACAAGACACCCTGTGGGGAAGCCAAGGAGGGCGGATCACTTCATGTCAGAAGTTCAAAACCAGCCTGGCCAACGTGGTGAAACCCATCTCTACTAAAAATACAGAAATTAGCTGGGTGCCGTCTACCATGCTGACAGCTCCTCTGTCATTCCACCACCTCCCTCAGAGTCAGCTAAAATGCACTCATCCTAAATGAACGTATGTCATCTTTTTTCTCTTTAAGACCATCTGTGACCGTCTAGCCAAGCCTTACTAAATGGAGATGGTGCTTGCAAATGATTGCATTCTCTTATGGAGTGTCTTGGTACCCATGAAATCCTGTAAGCTGTTTTAAGGAGAAAGGAAGAATGCCAAGGAAACTCTACGTGGGGACTGGAGCAAATCATCCTGACTTCCTCTGACATCTTGGTGGAGTTTACATTACTCACTGACCTCGTGGGATTAGGATCTTTGGAGAGTGAAGACTGTATCTCATAAATACTATCAAGAACAAACTGAGTTACACTTAGACACTATATTTGACTATTTTTGAGCGCAAAGGGTCTTTGGAAAAGAAAGCTAGATCTTTCTCACACTTGGCAAGTTTGGGGTCGGGGGTTGAGAATTTAAATTAATATGTTTAAGAAATGAAAATGTGCACCACTGAAAGACAAAAATAAAAGACTCCCCAAAAAGGAAATGGACATTCTAAGTCAAAGTATGTAGGGGCTTTCATATACTTCCTCTTATTTAACTTTTTAGTAACACTTGAATAATTTTACCCAATTGAACATAACAGAGAAGGCCCAAGGAGGAGAAGAAACTTTCCCAAGTTCATAGGATCATTGAATGACACAGCTGAGATTCAACTTCACACCACTTATCCAAACACACGGGGCCTGTCCCAGAATGACATAGTTGTCTTTCTTTAAGTTCGTTTAAAAGAAGCTAGGCAGTTCAAATTTACTCAGGGATAAAAATTTCCCCTTGTATAAATTATGCCACTTAAATTTTGCTCAAATAACAGGGGAAAAATCATGTTGGGAAAAATTGGGGATTAAAATAGACTCAACATTATAAATAGTAACATTGGATTTTTCTTTTGTTTCAAATTCTTAAAACTGAAGGAAAAAATGCATACATTTAGAATAATCCTATAATTTGACTATGATCAATTGCAGATTTTTGGAAAGGTTTTCAGAGATATCCCGTTGCTGTTTTTGTAAAATTACACTGTATTTCCTTTTATACTCATATGTGACAATAATTTCATATCATTTTAACATTTGAAGCATATTTTTTATGTTATCCAGGGTTTGTTATTTAAATCTAGACAACTATCCAAAACTACTCCAATCTTCAATGCCTTTATAGTTCAGTTCCAAAAACTGATAAGACAAACATAACTATAAGCTAACTATGCTTTAGTTATTGTATTATTTCACAGAGTGGATATTATGAATTTGAGTTCATAAGCTATCTGGTGTTTGTTTAACTGTGACAAAATTATTAATTAAAGCCAACTTGACATGATTCATTTCTTTTAAACAAAGTAATTCAGAAATTCACAAAGCAATGCTTAATCAAAGAGCAATACTAAAACTGAATATAATATAAACACCTAAAACAGATACCTTTATTCATCTCTTTTCTATTTACCCATTCCCTTGACAATATGATCTGGTTTCAAAGCTTAAATACTACATAAAAATTGATAATCCTGAAATTTATGTCTCCAGATCAGACTTCCCCTTTTAATAGCAGGTGCATAAATCCAACGGTCCCCCCTGCATGTCTATGCAGATGCGTCACTGACATCCAAAACTTAACATGAACTAAAATGAGCCCCTAATTTTTCTTTCCAAAATCATTTATCTTGCAGAATCATCTTAATTTTGGCAACTGCATCCTTCTAGGCATCCAACTCAAACACCAAGGTATCACCCTCAGCCCCTCTCTCTCTCACACACGTATCCAACTTGTCCGTTAATTCTGTTTTTTCCACCTTCAACAGGAGCCCATCCTCCCACCCCCAGCACTACTCCTCTGGACCAAACCAACATGGACTTTCATTGGATTATGGTAATTGCCTCCTAAAGGGTCTTTGCTTCTGTCCTGGTTCCTGTAGACCCTATTCTTCAGATAAAAGCTAAAATCAGATTGTAAATAGTCTTTGTTAAATGTGTATCAGGTCCTGCGATGACTCTGCTTAAAACTGACCCATAGTCCAAGGAGCACAGGAGCTGGGGCAGATTCCAAAGTGGACCAATTGTGAAGGAGCTGGCAGAGAAGCCAGTGTTAGAGCTGGGTGGGGCGCAGGGACTGTCAGTCAGGAGGCCAACAGAGCTGTGAGATGCCCTGGAGGGGGAACCACACTCACTCCACCCCAGCCAGCAACCCCCCGAGCAGGTGCCGCCTGATGGGGGCTGTTCATGTACAGAACAGAAGACGGTTTGCCAAGAATCATTACACCACCAGGCATCCCCCCTCAGCAGGTGCCACCTGATGGGGATTATTCATTTATGGAACAGAAGACCCTTTGCCAAGAATCCCTACACTACAAGACAAAGCCAGCTCTGCATCCATCTCCCTCTATACCCAGAAAGGGTGTGAAGAAGGTCATGTGGCTGAGGAAATGTCTTCTTCAAGAGGAAACAGGTATGACCTCAAGTGACTGGGACTTTTTCATAAATGTATACACGAGACATCAAGATTAATATCTGAAAAGCAGAATTTTTCAGTTATTAATAGAAGGTTTTTAAAGTATTCATCATACTTCAACATCCATAACCTATGTTTACATTTACCTCCCTTCATTTGACAGATAAGTTTTAGGCACAGATGTTAAAGTAATTTACTGTATTCTTACAGAAATGAATAGCAGAACACAGGGTAACATAGGTCTCCTGAATTCCTGGCCTATTCAGTATTTGAGAAAAGTTTTAAAATTATAAATAAATCTGCATAATTAGAGCACTATTCAAGATGATTTTAATTTTGTAGTCTTATGAGAATTACCTAAAAACTGAGGTCTAAATAAACAAGTGTGGCAGGAAAGAAATCAGTGTCTCACATTTTCTCTTACCATTTTCAAACATCTCTCAGCAACTAACGAATTTGGAAGAACCCAATTTTGGGTGCATATAGATTGAAATTAATTCTCTAGGAGATTAAGCAAAAAAACCTGTTATCTATACTTTAAAAGTGACATCCAATAGGTAAAACAATTAAATTTAGTATACTTCTGTTTCAACAAAGCCAAGTCTTCTGATATGGAAGCCTGGGTTTCTGGTGACAGACATTCTCCTGTTTGTTTCTGAAAATCACAAAGAAAAACAGAAAAAAGAAATCATACCTCTTCCTTCTCTGGCTCAAAAAACTTTTTTCTTTTTCGAAGTATGGGAATATAATAAAATCATTAGGAGAAAACTGGTATACAGTGAGATATTTGAGAGTCAGAGAAAAAAAACTGATGAGGAGAAAAATAGAGTATTGAGGTTCCAAATGTACAACATAGTTACTCTTGTAATGGGAGGTGAAAATAGGGCCTCAAAGAAGCATCTCTGACCCTGCCTCTCCCTCTCCATCTCTCTCTCTCGTGTGTGTGTGTGTGTGTGTGTGTGTCTATGCATATATGACAAGATTCAGTTGCACATCTATCAATCTATCCCTGTCTATCTATCCACACACGGTAGGAACTATATATATTTCAGCGACAGGGATATCATTGGTGTGAGTGGGAAGAAATTTACAGAACTACGATTCAGAAGAGGCTGAGTGACCCAGAGAATTACACGGTGGATCCATATTTGCAGGAAGCAAACAATCTCTGTCAGAGACTGTCAGACTGTCAATCAAAACATACAACAGAAGACTATCTGACCCTTTCAGATCTTTCTCCCAGCCCCGGAATCTCTTCACATTAAGTCCACGAATATTTAATACCTTTTTATTAAATTATGTAAAAATAAATAGGATGACAAAAGAAGTATAAAAGAAACAGCGGGAAACAATAGAAAAGTTTATAAAATCTATCAAACTTACTTTGTTTTATTATTACTTGTTTTGAGACTGGGTCTTGCTCTGTACCCCAGGCTGGAAGGCGGTAGCCTAATCACAGCTCACTGCAGCCTCCACCTCCCAGGATCAGGAGATCCTCCCACTGCAGCCTCCCAAGCACCTGGGACCATAGGCACATGCCATCATGCCCAGCATGTTTTATATTATTTTTGTAGAGACAGGGCCTCCCTATGTAGTCCAGGCTGTTCTCAAACTCCTGGTATCCTCCTGTCTCACCTTCCCAAGATGCCGGGATTATAGGCAGGAGTCACTATGCTAAACCATAAAAATCTATCAAAATTTTTTAAAAAAATCAGTTACCACTACTGGTAAAATTCACCTATACTAACATAAACTGAAGTCTGCTTAACATGATAAAACACATCTAGTTCACCTCTAAATAAAGGCTCATGCTTAAGAGTGAAATCTTAGAAACTAACACTCTTGAAGTCAGGAACTAGAAAAGAATGATCAATATTCCCACTTTCAATTAATATTTTATATAAAGTACTAGCTGAGGTAATTTGAAAAAAGAAAAAAAATTATAAAGCATGGAAAGGAGAAGATAAACATACAGCACAATTCTGATATAATTTCAAACTGGAAAACCAAGTAAAATCAATTTTTCAACAAGCTATTTTAAACTAAGAAAGAATTCAACAGGTAACAAGAAATAAATTATCATAATAAATTAGTTTTTCTAATTAAAAAACAACCAACTCCATAAAAGAAAATACTTATCACAACAGAAACTTAAAATATAAGAGAATTAATATGAAATATTCAAGACCAAATTTTTCAAGATGTAAACACTTTCCAAAAAAACACTGAAACATAAATAAATGAAATACATGTCTTTGAAGTCTATGCAATTTTATCAAAAAGTGAGACCATTCATTATATATTGATATGAAAAATGAGAATGTTCACTATATATTGATATGAAAAGCTTTCGACATATGTAGATTTGAGAAAGAAAATGAAGTTTATATTATGTTTTCATTGGTGAAGAAAGGAAGGAAAGCTAGAATTTTGTTTTAATGAAGTTGGTTTATGAGCAAAGAAGATCTGAAAGATGAACAAGAAACTAAAGACCCTGACAACCTGGAGAAAAGCAGGTGGAAAAAGACCACACAGCTAGAGGAGGCGTGGGGCGGGGAGACCAGAGGGCGCACAGCGCCAGGTTTTGGATTCTGCGTTTTGTGCAGGTTATTTCCATGACTAAATCAATTAACAAAGCAGGTAAATAAATAATTAAGCCCAAGAAGAAATAAAGGTTTTCTAATCTATTTCCTTCTCTCTCATGTGCCTATGTGCTTGGGCCTGCCCATTCTCTCTCTCTCTCTCTCTCTCTCTCTCTCTCTCTCTCTCTGCGCCCCCTCCTTCTCTCTCCCCTCTCTCACCTCTTCCCTCAGCTCCCCCCCACTCCCCTCCGCCCTCTCCTCTCTCTAATTCTATGTTGGATTAAACGTGTCATCACGAGTCCCAGGCATTTCTTGCTTCCTTTCTTCTGCACCTGGACTCTCATTTTCCTCAGGTGCATTTTAAGTATTCCAGTCCTCACCACCAGCCTAAAAAAATCTTCACAACCAACTTCCTTAAGTACTTTTAAGAATTATTGCAAGCTTTCTAAGATATTATAAACTCGGGGATGGGTGAGGTAAATAAAAAATTGATGCCTTTTCCTGTTTTGTTCAAAAGCTAAATTTCCATGTATTTGTACTCCCAGATGAAAATAATTCATGAGTTTCAGTAAAAGCTAGCCAGCTTTAAATTACCTAAAGAATTCCTCATATGCACTTATGATTTTGAAAGTACAAATTATTACTTCCCTTTGAGAGCTTGAACTGTTGCTGCCCTTTACCTTCATAAATAAAATTTTGGCTCATTAAAGTAGCATAGAATCCTGGAAACAACACCCTAGGCAGGTCTCACATATCTACATTGAATTTAAATTGTTACTGATTTTAACAATTGCGATAACTAATGACACCTCACTTTAAATTTATCTATATTTTACCTACAAAATAATCAGTCATTCTTACAGAGTTTAAGTGCTAACTTACAGATCATTAAATATTTTAAATAAATTATTGCTGTGGTGACCGTTTTTCTAAATGAAAAATTTTTGAATGTAAAATACCACCTCTTAATTTGTGGTTTGGAGTTTTTGTATTTTTCCTTCACAATGCTAAATATATACATGCATAATATTTACATCTATTTCATAGAAATAATTTTATTCCTTGATGTTTCTTGCTAATAATATACAAAGGGAACATATCATTTTTGGACAGTTGGAAACGTCTTTACAAATGTCACAGAAAGTAATATGGAATTCTTTGTTCTGAAAACAAAATCTATTGCACCAGGAAAATATGGTACCATGTATTATCAAGGAAAATATGAGAAATTGTATTAAATGCAAAACTAGCAGCAACCACTTCTCATCTGAAGAATAAGATTAAATGATTTTCTTTTCTTCCTTTTTCTTTTTTTTTTTTTTTTTTTTTTTTTTGAGATGGAGTCTTGCTCTGTCACCCAAGCTGGAGCGCAGAGGCATGATAATGGCTCACTGCAACCCCTGCCTCCTGGATTCAAGTGATTCTCCTACCTCAGCCTCCCATTAAGTGGGAATAAAGGCATGCACCACCACGCCAGGCTAATTTCTGTATTTTAGTTGAGACGGAGTTTCACCATGTTGGCCAGGCTGGTCTCAAACTCCTGACTTCAAGTGATCCATCTACATCAGTTTCCCAAGGTACTGGGATTACATGTGTGAGCCACTTTGCCCGGCTAAATAATTTTCTTATTTGGAATATTTTAAAGATTTTCAAAATCATCTTGGTTAATATTTTGTAACTTAGAATTCCACCTAAAGAAGAACAATGGCCATAAGGAATCGTAGGAGGAAATTGTAGAAGCCAAGCAAAAACCAAGGTCCTACCGCCGTCTATGTTACAAACATTACCTGGTGACCTTGATCAAGTTTCTTAACCTCCATGCGTCTACGATTCACCATCTGTTAAGCTTGCCCTGCCTACTTCACAGGAAGACCACTTTTATGTAAATGGAACTTCAATAACCAGTTTTATTGTGTTTATAGGCTCAATCATAAAACCGTTAAAATAATAAACCTCTCAAGAGTAACTTGAGGGTTAAGCAGGAAGTATAAAAAAGGCTTTGGAAACTCACAAATGCAACTTAGCAATAAAGTTCTTCCAGCAAAAGAGTAATCAAATTAAAATATTGCTTACCCACATACTTTGTCCCTATCCGTGTGATTTACTGAAGCACAGGAATGGTGTTTTCCTCATCCATATTTCCCCCTGCCTAGTATCAAGTTTAACATGTTGAAAGAAGAAACAAATACATTTGATTTTGGAGTGGGTGGTTTGATAAGAGTAGAAACCATCTCATTTTATTCTATTGCCTAGTGATGAACAAGAACAAATTAAGAATGACCAAATATAACAAAGAATAAATCTGACTACTACAATTCCGATGAATTTAGAACAATTCGAAATGCAAATTATTTCGCAGGATGCTGAACACCACTTATCACCAGGGATATACAAATCGAAGCCATGAAATACTACCTCACGTCTGTTCCAGTGGCTATGACCAAAAAGATAAAGGATACATGTTGACAAAGGTGTAAAGAAACGAACTTCTGTGCACTGTTTGTGTGGATATAGATTAGTATAACCAGCAATGAAAAAGAATATGGAGGCTCCTCAAAAAATTAAACAGAACTACCATCTAAGCCAGCAATCCCCTTCTTGGATATAAAAGGAAAAAACAAATGAATCCAGCCACCTCATAGAAATAGCTGTGCCCCCACGTCCACTGAGGCATCATTCACAATAGGCGAGACACGGAAGGAACCTGGATGCTTGTCAGTGGGTGAGTGGACTATGATTCAGCTTTAAAAAAGGAGACGCTGCCACTTGTGGCAACATGGATGAGACCGGAGGGCATTACGTGGAGAGAAATAAGCCAAACACAGAAAGAAAACCTGGAAATTATTTTATATGTGTAATCTTAAAAAAAAATACATAGAAACAGAAGACGAATGATGTTTATTGGAGTGGGCCAGCATAGAAAGGCGATACGTCAGTCAAAAGCATGAAGTTGAACTTATGTAGGTTCAACTACAATCTAATATACAGCATGAAGACTATAGCTAGTAGTACTATGCTGTATACTGGAAATCTACTAAGAGAGAAGATGTAAGATGTTTACACACACACACATACACACACACACACACAAACACACACATGCTGACTATGGGAGTGATTACATATATTACATATTGATTTTCTTGAGTATACTTATTTCACTATCTATATGTATATTAAACTATCATATTACATACTTTAAATATACACAGTAAAAAAGAGAAATAAAAAATTCTTTTGGTGAAGAAAATACAGTACATTTAATATGCATGCAGATTTTAATTTTATCAAAGGCAAAGTGAACTAAATATGGCCACTTCTCCCAATGTTGTATATTTCTAGACTGAGTTTAAAATTATGGCTTCTAAGTGAAATGAAAATGCATTTGGTACTGCAGCCCAAGGTCACTATATCCTGCTTGCATTAGGACTTGTTGGGATTGCTGATTCTTCAGGAATATGCTCTGAATAGGGTAGAATTTTCCCAACACGTTAGTTAGGTATGAATGTCTGTCTTCCTTCTTAGAGGATCCCTGAACTACAGGGTACACAAGTCCACAGACAATGTAATAGTCTCAGCATCTCACTGCTATCCTCAGAGGGGGAAAAAAAAGAAACTTCCTAATTTGAACATGATGACAGCTGGTTTTCACAGAAATAAAAATTTGACAGTCCTCAGACAGGAAAATGACAGTAACTTGAACTCAACTACTCGAATATTTCAGGAATGCTTGTTTTCTTCTACCACTTAACAAAATCATAAATACTACTAGCATGGTACTGCTTTAGATATCTCAACAAAAAATGATGTGTCTTCTGTGAAATACAAAGACCTGACTTCTCTTTTCTATACCCAGCTGATCTTTTCAGATCTAAGCTTGGTGGGGTTTCAGCTTAGAGTGCTAAGGTATCATTTCTCTTTAATTCTGGCATTACAAGAGTCTGAGTGAGACACGGTTACATAGTATCTTGGCAAAACAGTATTGATCTCCTTTCAGCAATGAATGGAGGTCAGCTTTCTATCTAGATACTTATATATCTGAATTGTACACCTAACACCATTAAAATCCATTTGAGTGCATTAGTGGAAATTGATTCTATTATATGGTCTCATGGGAAATCCACTAGGAAGTCATAGAGTATAATGTAGACGGCTCCTTTTAAAGACATTTCAGGCAATTTTCTTGCCATGCCTTTACTTCATTCCCACTGACTAATTGGGAATAATCCAATTACTACAATAGTCAGGATTGATACCCAGGACTTAGGAGGAATCTCTTAAAAGCAGCGAGGTTGGCTAAACTCACAATATATGTTGCAATTTCTGAAAACAAAAAGATGTTTTAATATTTTGGAGTACATAATAATGTGAAATATACCTGATACTTATGATTCAAGTCACTAGAGTGTATTACCTGACAACATGTCTATTTTGTGTCTTGTAGGATCTATGTATGCCCTTGCTTAACAGGATGAAATTTATTCTGCTGAAGGTAAACACAAATATTGTACGTTGTATGAAAAGAGAAGGACATTTGAAAGCAAATAATAATTAGCAGTTTGTTTAGCTAATAACCTTATATACACATCTGTCTTAGGTTTTACCATATTTTTGTTGAAATTATGATAAACTTGTCCTTTAATAATCATCACAGGAATTTTGATATTTCCTGTCAGAATCTAAAATGTGAATGCAATATGCTTTCAAATGCAAACACACAAACAAACAAACAAACAAACAAAAAACAGTGCCTGAATCACGGGACGACCGTGTAAGGTATTCCCATCGCCTTCCCAGAATGAACTGTCATAGGGAAATAGATTCTTCCTGCATATATAGATCTCTTAAAATATACTTTGAGTAATTTGCCTAAAGAAGTGCATCCAATCTCTGGCTGCAAAGAATGTAAAAACAGTTTTTAAAGATATCATATGATGCTGTGTCAGGACCATTAAATATGAATCAGTGAATTCTTCTCCTAGTTCTGAATTGGTTGAGAAAATCTATCTGCACTTAAGTGAGACATTGCAATTTGTCATTTTCCTATAAGACAACTAGACCTCCTCTTACAAATGAAACAAAACATGGATGTTTCAGAATGCTTTTCATGATTTTTAAGGTAATAATTATACTCTCAAAACAAAATATTGCCCTTGCAGTTATAAGAACAGTAATATCAGGTTGGCTAATGAATACTGATGCATAACTATGTCAAATTGTATGTAAACATATGGTTATCTATATCACTACTGATTGCATAAAAAGCTAATAAGGCCCATTCAAATAGAATAACATTTTCTAGTTTCCTTATACCCATGTGGCATACTATAAAGTAAAATCAGACTTAAATATACAAATAACAGATTCAAATATAATATTTATGTCACTTATAAGTAGCTGGGAGTTCATTTGTAGTATAAGTACTATTACAGTAGGTCTTAATATCTATGTGTTTATACACTTGGTAAAATTCTATTAAAATAACACTGGCATAATTTATTATGTGACATTATTTGGAAAAAAATAAATGTAAGTTTCACACAGAAACTGAATAAACTGATTTTTTAAATTGCTGAACACCATTTTAAAAGAGGTATCTTGGTAAAAATAATCAATGATTAGCTTTTCACACATTTATCACATTTTTTAAAAAAGTTAAGATATAGAGGATAGCCTTGTAGTATGAATCAGGGTCATATATTAAAGTTAAATAAAGGCTGCATTTTTAACTTTGAAATCTGATAGAAGTATACTTTACTATTAAAACTTTAAATATCATATGAATGAAAAAATCATATAGGATTTTTTTTTTAAAGAATGTTACTGCTGTTTAAATGATTTAAGTGTAAAACATAAGTCTCTAACATTTTGGATGAAGGAAAAGTCAGGAAAGAAAACATGTTTTAAATATTTACACTTGCTATTTTAAACATAAAAATGGAAATCTGTAGCTTTTGCTATTTGCAAATCTGACGTTTCAAATTAAATATATTCTGAAAGGCATATACATTTTACACATTATGAAAGTGTACTTTTTATAAAGAAAACATTAAAAACAAAGAATCCAAGTGAAGGTCGGTGAATAAAGATGAAAAGATGAAATTTACGTATTATTGCAAGCTGTTTAGTATCATGAGTCAAATACTGAACTTCATTGGTACATGAATGACCAAAATCTGATTAAGTTTCTTCAACACCGTTTTTCCTAATCAGCATCATCATCATCCAGATCTAGAAAGTCCAAGCAAAACTAATAACAATAATGACCATAATGTTGTTATGCTTGTGAAACCACAATAATATAAGCAAAGTATTTACTGTTGTTCTCCATTTATATTACTTTTTAAAATTGATAGCCCTGAAAATACATAGTTAGGTGAGCTCCACACTGGTATACTGTGCAAAAAGATTTCCATTTTGTGAGCTCCTTTTCAGGGTATTTCTAGTTTTGAGACCTGCCTCTATTTCAGAAGCAACATGGGGTGCATCTGAAATGTCCACTTCTCTAAAGAAGCCTCCTGAAACGGTCACAACTCATCCTTTCTTCATTTGCATTCTCAGAAAAATTCCAGCCTTGCTTCCGCATCTTGAAGAAAATCTCTATTTATCCAAGATAATAGAGAGACAATTTGCTCTGCTTATTTATTGCTGGTACCTTAAGTTATACAGGATTTGCATTGCATTTTATCGGAGCTGTTCGACTGCAACTGAGTGTAATGCTCAGGATGTTGTTAAGGGAGTTTTGAGACCTACCTCCAACATTTTTTAGACGCTGATTGCGGGATTGGATTCACATTCAGGAGGAATTATTTTAACACTCTCCAGTAGACATGTGGCATTCATCAGGAAGTTATTAGGATGTAGAGTGGAATTTTGATGTCACAAACAAGTTTTAAGAACTTTCTCATAATGGATTTTTCTGATCATGATGTGAACTCACATCATGACCAGTTCAAATCACTGACAAATGATCTGTAATACACAGAACGCACATATAACACACGGGAAAGCAAAGATAGCAATGCTTTGCAAAAGATCAAGATGTCATCTGGGCGAGCTATTTGCATCCAGATGAATGAAAACCCTAAAGTTGTTTATATTAAAGTTGGAAGTTTTTCAGCTGTGGCTTCATCACCCATGTTAGAGTCAGAAAAACTCTTCTGTGTTTCTGCAGCCTTGCCTCCCTTCTCTGATCCTTTGTAGCGATGGCGACCAAGTGGGTAGTGAGTTCTTTAAAACAAAACAAAACAAAAAAAAAGTTTTTTGTATTCCTGAAAGATGGTGATTATCACCAAAAGCTTTCTCTTCCAATAACTAAAAATAGAGCACTCCACCCATTAGCTGTAGTTCACAGAATTTGTTATTATACTGCAGGTCTTTGTGCTCCTTAAGTCTACTTCACATTTTTTTACTTGCTTTTTCAAGTAAGACCTCAACGGACAAGGCTTTAATGAGAATCCAAACACTGTGAACCAGAGGGCAGGACTATTAGCCTGTCTGACAGGTGAGACGGCCAGGGCCTCCTATCAACTTCTGCAGAAGACAGAAACTCCGGATCATTGTTTCAAGGTACTTCATCATCCTCCCTCCTCTGTTGCTCTGCTTCCATGCTGTTTCATCTGTTCTAATTTTATTCATTCTCCTCCTTCTGGAACTGTCACTTCAGCATGGGCTGGGGTATGACTGCATGTCCTTTCCTAGGTTCTGGCTTGTGTTAAAAATTACAGTAACACAAGAACTAACCTGAAGATGCAAATGGAAATATGAGGAGCCAAGAAAAAAAAAAAAAAAAGCCCAGCTTTTTATGAATTTCTTCTGGGAACTGTATATACATATTCAGAAAAAAATACAAGGATAAGAAGACTGGGTTGGAAAATGAGACCCCTACGTATCATGCTGGAGTAACAGCAGAAAGCTCATAAACTGTTTTCTAAATGGAATAATTGAGATTGATGTCTGGGCTTTCTATTGGCTGAGCAGGGTGAGGAAGCTGAGGCCCTTCTGCAACCAAGCATGAGATCTACAGGGAAAATTCTTTGTCAATCCATCCTAGGCTAGCGGGCTTTCCATTCTCTCTGAGAAATGACTGATCCATGATGAAAAGGCCACTCAGCAGGACATCCAAGCATTTCTGTTTTCAGACTAAACCAGATATTATCTATCAGTGAAGTCTATAACAGTAATTAAGTGATTTAATTAAGTGTTTTAGAAACCCATGAACAATGACGATGAAAGAAAATTTTCACAGAAACACTAATTCTCTCCATTGAAAGCCTTGGAAGAGTTCCTAAGAGCACTATGCATAAGCAAGCCCCTGTATTAGGTGAAGATAGTGCTAAAAGATTGGGAAAAAAAAACCAAAAAGAATGATTCGGCACGTTAAATGGAAACCGAATAGTCTTTTCGGTATGCTTTTTCAGAGAAAAACGAAGCAGCACTCCACTATGCAGATGCATGTTCTTACCGAGCACCATCAATCTGCTAATTACTGCCAAGTTTATATTTCCATGATCTAATTCCCCCTTGAAATCCACCGGACCAGCTCTAGTAGTCACCTGGAAATAACTCGAACAGGCAAATTCCTGTGTTCTGCCAGCCATCTTCCTCTGTCCGTCTTTTTCTTCTCTGAATCTCAGTTAAGGCCTGCTGTTTGCTTCCAGAGGCTAAATTTGGAACATATATGTTTGGTATATGTATATATTTGGAATACATATATGTATTTTGGATAGATACATATATTTACTTTATATCACCAACATGTACCTACATACATATATATATATATATATATATATATATACACACACACACACATATCAAATATATGTTTTATATATATATATATGGTATATGGTGTATATATAGATGTAGCATATATATTTGTAAGTAAATATATAGAGGTAAACATATGCATTTGGTATGTTTGTTGTATATATTTAGATGTAGGATTATACCTATATATACCACATATATATCAAACATATATATGGTATATATAGGTGTGATCCTACATATATGTGTGTGTGTGTGTATATATATATATATATATATATATAAAAGTTTAGTATATATATGGCATATACAGGTGTGATTTTATATATATATATATATACACACACATATATATATACACACACACACCCCATACATACATGTGTTTGATACATATATGATATATATAGTCATGTATTTATATATTCATTTATTATATGTATACTTATATTTATTTAGTATGTATAGGTGTGATCCTATACCTAATGATGGGGATAAAATGCACATGTATGATTTGGGTTAACATAAAATATTAATATCAGGTATTTATATATTTTAGTGATTCTCTATTTAAAAATGGTTGTTTGCTTAAGTAATTTGGTCCTCATTGCATGATACAAGAGACGTATTTAGGAAAGTTTACTTTGCACGCTGTAAATTCCCGAGGGCAAGAAGCATTTTAATCTCTTCACCAATTGAACATATAGCACACAGCACAGTGCAGGCATGTAGCAGTTGCTCAGTGACTATTTACTAGTTTAATAAATGATCTCCCAATCTTTAGCTAGTTGGAGCTGTTCATGGCTTTGGTATGCTCTGGTACTTATACTATTTAACACATGTTCTTCCTATTCCAAATAAAATTCAAAGACCCATGTATGTTAGAGAATCTTAACTAGTTATTATTTCCTAGGTGGATAATGCTTCCACATTAATGTTTTTCACAGTTCTACTTGTGATTGTATTTCAGTAGATGCTCAATTAATATTTACAAATTTCTGCAGGACAAAAATAACCAGAGGTCTACTGTCACCTAAAAAACTCAAACTTATTTAACTCAAAGTACCTCAAAACAAAAGCTGGGATTTACTGAGATTAATACAAGAGGGGAAGGGGAGAATTATCGCAGGGAGAAAGAAGCAATTTGTCTTTGAATATGACAATTTTAAGGTAACCTGCCAGACCTCCATTTGGAGATTGAGATGGACGGCTGAATTTCAAAAAGAAGGGAGAGTCGGGGTGGGGGCGGGATATAGATCTGGAACTCGTTAGTATACAGATAGAAGATGATAAATTCACCAATGAACTCAAAATAGATAGGAAACACTTGGGTACTCAGCCCTAAATTATTCCTCTAACTGAAACCAGAAAAAGGAGGAAGCTCAGCAAAGAACACGAGGACAGGCTAAGGAGACAGGAGAGGCATCAGAAATCTCAGAAGACAAATTAAAATGCTGTTTAAATAAGGAGGGCATTATAACAGAAAATATGCTGAGGAGAAAAAAATAAGAATAAACATCTGATCATTATATTAAGAAATGTAGTAATTGATGATCCACATAAAGGTGTTTTTTGTGGAAATTCTGAAGACAGTAACTAATTGCAGTAGGTTCAACAGAGAATTGGAGGAAATGAAACGGGGAAGATAAGGTATCTACAACTTCTTCAAAGAGATTTGTGGCAGAGGGGAGCAGAGAAATGACTAACAGCTGAAAGAAGTGAGTCACACACAAGTGTTTTTAAAGGCGAATAAAACACACACGATGTGTTTTTATGCTGTTGAGAATAATGCATTCGGCAAATTTTGAACATGCTAGAGAAAGATATATATAAAAAAGATATTAATCTGTGAGCAGGTGAGAAAGGTGAGAATGTACACGTTGCATGAGTGTCTAGTTGGAAACAGAAGACAAGCCCTGTTTTAAAGTTCCAGTGGCTTTTGAAAGCTATGCTTACAACTCAAACTTCCTATAAAATTGTGGGCAAGGGTCTCATAAACAACTTAACACATGGGACCTGTGTAGAACTGCTAAGGAAATAAGTTTTCCATGGCAATCACAGTGAAAGCAAAGGTACTCATATGTTCTAATCTTTCTTTTGAATTCTTAAGGTGATATCAACCTGTTGCACACACTGCAGGGTAAACACACAACAAATCACTTCTACTCTCCCGATTCTGAAACTTGTGCTTCAGAGTACAGCCACTCCCATGTTAATGTTTTAACACCTCTCAGAAGGACCAGACAGCAAAATAAATTGTATGACACCTTTATCACCCTGTTTCTTTTCCATATTTAGAAGCACTGAGTTGTACTTGGAGAGATTCCCAGAATAATGAGCATGGTCTCAGTGCAGAACAAGAAAGGGATGGAAAAGAGAGGGAGGCAGAAGAAAAAAAAAAAAAAAATATATATATATATATATATACACACACACACACACACACACACACACACATAAATTTGCATGAAACAGAACAACTGTGAAGACAGTTCATAAATCAAAGATGAATTTGGTTCAAAGAAATATTTTAGGCTACATAGAAAGCCCTTGAAAGATGAAAATGTACTCAAAGTAAGTTTGTAAACTTGGGAGAAAAAATGTAGTTAAGTTAGGTGGGGTTATTCAAAGAAAAGTCAGACTTACAGGAAATGAAGAGATGGGGAAATTGCTGCTTTTCTTGGTTTTTGGGCATAACACTTTAATGAAATAAGAGCCGTGATGAGAAATGTCGCCCTTGAGAAATGCCTCCTTGCGACTAAATCACACTTTGCTTCCAGTCATTCATGAGGCAACCAGGACTTGTGTTCTTGGCTGTTGGGATGATTTTACTCATTTAGGAAGGCTTGGGAGTTCTATTTCTTAGTTCAAAGTTCTCGGCCCAAGACTCTAATGAATGAAGACTATGGAGGCTCTTTGGGTCTTGACTCCTACTGAGAGACCATTACCAGCTATAACCTGGGCTTGGTTACTCTGGGTTTTTGATTTGCCCATATCAGAAAACATGAGATGGCTTCATGTAGCATTTAACTTTCCAAACTGTAACTGAAAATTAAAGACAAATTCTCCTGCTGTTTTAAGAGAGAATTAATCCTTTCCCACTCAAGCTCCCTACAAGATGATACCCACATCAGCCTGCTTTTATCTTGATCAGAGGCCACCTTCCTAATGGGAAGCCTCTTGAAGATCAGCAGTTTTTCCTTGCACCTCATGATAAACTTACCCTTTGTTCAGGGACTGGAACAAGCTACATGTAACACATTCCCCTACCTGTGTAAATACCCTTCATATTTTTCCATATAAGAGTATCTTGGTCATGTACAATGTATGATTTCAACTTGAAACAGCTTGCCTTGGAAAGGAGCTAATATTCATTCAGATGTATCACATCATAACGTATTATACCATAACATTCCATTTATGTTTGTTTTTTTTTGTTCATTAATTCTTAAATGCATTGTTTATTGAATATTTTGATGAGTATGAGGAATAAAACTGAATAACAATCAAGCCATCCCTGCCCTCCAGGAGAAAGCTGGGAATCTAAACTTTGCATGAGTGTCTATTTGGAAACAGAAGACTAGCCTTTCTTTCAAAGCTCCAATGACTTTAGCAGCCACAGCGGCCACTCTACTAGCTTGGGAAGCGACACTGACTTCTACCACCTGCTCTGTGTATTTGTGGGGAGGGGGTAGTGGGAGCAGGAACAACCCATAGTGTTGTTCTTATTATGTAAGATGTGTATATTTTCCTATCACGTGGGCTTTAGTACCGTATCTTTATTCTATTTGTCTCGTTGAATGTTACATTCTTAAAGGGCCAAAAATAAAAATGCTATCAATAGCAAGAACAATCGCAACAGTGGCCGTATTATTAACAAGAATGATAGTGATAGTAAGAGAAGGAGGAGAGAAGACCACAAGGAGACTGAGGAGGAGATGTTCACTGCATGCCTCCCCTGTGCCTGCAGCTTCACATCTCTCCTGCTAATGCTTCCAGCAGTCCCCATCCTTATCTTCATTTCACAGATGACAAGTCTGAGATTCAGAGGCTTCTAATAACGTTCCCAGGACCCACTGTGCAGAAAGTGTTCAGCAGCAGAGCACAGACAAAAACTCAGATGTATCAGGCTCCTTGTGCAGAACTCCTTCTAACAAATCAGCTATGGTGTAACAGAAAGACACTTTTCAAGATTCTAGAAACCTTAATCATAAATAAGACACCTGACGAGTTAATAGATTTAAATTCCGTGTGTGTGTGTGTGTGTGTGTGTTTCCTGCGATTCTCACTCTGGCCATGCAGAATCCAAGCTTTTATTAGGACTCATAAGTGCTTAAGAACAAGAACTACTTACAAGGGCTTGATTTTTACCATCGATTGCTTTTTGAGTAATTTTGCCAAGTTCCAGTCCTGCAATACTATCGAATTTTATTTGTACTAATGGAAAGTGATCAGTCAGAGAAGCACTGCTTTCCTGACCACCCCAGACAGCAGAAGGCACCGAATCAAGGCTCCCGGGAACTGTGAGCTCATCTGGGTGGCCACACATCTGCCCCAGCTGTGTCCTTGCTCTGACTAAGCGGACTTCCATTGTAGAGTACATCGCTTTTAGCCCTTGGCATGATAAAGACGAGCAGGCATTTTACAGCTCTAATTGTGGCCAAATCCTCGAGGATTTAGTAACTCTAGGCAGTAAATGAGCTTGGAACTTCTTTGCAGGCGAGTTGACGTCCACAGTCATTCATTTAGCAAGCATTTAAACGGGCCCTAAAATATGTCCAGCCTGCTGGTATGGCAGAGGAGAGACGGAGGCAGCAAGGGCAGAGAAGCGCACAGAGGGGAGCAGGTGCATCGGCACGCCAGCACAAAGCTCTGGAGTTACGCTTCTCTTTCCTTCATTTCCACTGTTTCTTTGAAAAAAAAAAAAAATCCCCAAATCAAAAATAACTATTTAAAAGACTGAGGTTGGTATTTACAATTATTAAAGCAAATATGAATAGAAGCCCCCCATTTATCCCTTTATTTCCTTCATTCATTTATTCAGTGTCTACCAAGTACATGTACTGGAAGAGGGAAAACCATGTTGAACATTATATTTCAAAACCGACTAATTCAGAAAGTTCCTTTCATGAACGCTACTATTTGAGAAACATCAACACTATGCAGAAGGAAAAAAAATCGTTAAGGATGCCGGCCTCAAAACAAGCACAGATTAGCGGTGACCCTAACTCTAACAAAAGCCTTTTACCCTAGCAGGTTATAGGGACGCATGCCCAGAATAACCATCTCTTGGAAGGAAGGAAACAGAGACAGAGGGAAGGAAGTGCAGAAGGAGTTAATACCTACTAAAATCTATTACGGGGCTGGCAGTTTTACACATAACCCTCTCAATAGTTGCACAAGGTAGGTATATAGTGCATTCCTCATTTAAACAGATGAAGCTACGTGGGATAAGAGGTTAAATAACTTCTATGTGATTCCAACACTGGCTTGGAGACCATTTCAACCCAATACTCTACACTGCATTTTTAATACATTTGAACACGTATTTTGTTCATTGGCTACCTATTTTTCCTTTCTCCTATCCATGACTAAAAAAAAGCAGTATGCAGAACCCACCAAAGTAAAACCGATAAACCGAGAAACAAACTTAACAACAACAACAACAAAATTCTTTAATGACTTCACTACTCAATTATGGAAAGCCTTCTTATTTTATCGTAACTTAGGATTTCATAGAAGTCAATGTATTTCTATTTCTGAAATGAGAACTGAATTCAAAGTAAATTGTAAAATTGATCTGGGAAGCTTATAAATTCTGGAACAAAAAAAAAAAAAAACAGACAAAGATAGGAGTTACAGTGATTAGCAAGAGGCTGTATGAAAATTTGCCCCTATACATGTGAAGTGAAGATTCCCTTACCAAAGAAAGAAGTCTGTCTTCCAAAAATATTGTGAAGAATATTTTAACATATTTGGAGAAACTGAAATGACAAGTTATTTTTTATTGCACTGATAAACATGAACATAATTTTTAATAAGATTTTCATTTTTCATTTACATTTACAAGCTCAACTGAAATATAATAGAGCTTGTACTGGGATTTTTAAAATATATTTACCTGGAAAATTCCTCTGCATACAATAAGGATGTCTTTTGAGTTTCTAACTTTCAAGAAATTTATTAAGTCCTTTTTAAAAATGTGATATACTGAGCAGTACTAAAAAAACCAATTATTGTTTATGGATGTGAGTTTCACAGTACAGCTTATTACACAGTTATTTAGAGCTTCCTCTGAGTGTGTTATGCACGTTTGTGCAATTCTTCTGGAGAGTGAGTTCCTGAAAGAAAGAGGTGAAAGATCTGACAGGAGTTCTGTGGCTAATAACTTTTCTTGTGTGGTTAGAAGCTCTAAGATAGTTTTATGTCTAGAAAATAAGAACTGTTAAAGACTTAGAAATGTATTCGGTAGAGAAGTGTAAGTAAATGCTAAGCATGAAATGATGTGTTGTTTAACAAAGTATGACTATATTGTACATTATCTTTTTAGGCATTTAAAAATATTTTCCTTTTTTATTTTAACCATGATTCTCAGCTGTTACCCATTTGAGATGAAGGAGCATTGAAGAAAAGGAGACATCCACTGTTCTCATAGGAAATTAAATTACCACTTGTTTGAAGGTGTTCTACTTGTGCTATCTTTACTTTCATTTTTAAGACCTGTCTCCAAGACCTGGGCATTGTCAGTCTTGGCTCTGTGGGCTGAACACCCCTTGGTGAAGCCTGTGTGTGTGTGTTTACCCCAGATAGCAGCAGGCTGGCCCTGGCATTTCCTTCTCCCAGGAGGTCTGGCTTTGGCAAACTGCTTGTTATGCCCTGGGATTCTGTGAAAGCTTCCATTTAGATGATATAAGATGTTGCCGAGAAGTGCTCGAGTTGTTTGAAATCACATCAAACTTGGAGAACAAGTCAGTCCAGCAGGAGCAAATTGCTGCTTGTTAAAATTTGGAAAAGAATGGGAGGAAAGTTTCTGCAGGGAAGAGCAAAGACTATTTCAGAGCTGGTATCCAGGCTCCTTTTATACATATGAGGTAATGCTCCCTCACCAATGAGGAACGCCCCTTCTCTTTCAGAATCTTTATTGCTAATACCAAATGCGAGAGGACAGTTCACTCATCTCAGCACTGAAAAAGCCTAAGGTCTTCTCATTTGGATTCCACTGGCTTTTTAAAATCACATCTCAAATGCCAGCTACCAAGTTATCAAGCCAGGATCTAAACCTGGATTTTCTGTTGCCAAGGCAATTGTCTTTCTCTCATCAATTTATCTGCCCCAAATAAACTTCTTTCTTCAATAAGGGAGAGGATTAATAGGTAGATGCACAAGTTTTGTGGGAAGATAGATTTCCTTTCAAACACCGAACTTTCTGTAACATTTTAATCCAACTTAGATTAAAGGTCAGAATAATTCAGCTTTTTTTTTTCTTTAAGGTCTCTTCCCTAGAAGCCCACATATAGCTAAGAAAAGAAGTGAAAGACTCTTACTAAATATAATACTAGTGGCAATGACGGTAAGACTAATAGAAGCCAGAATGCACTGATGTCTTCCATGTACCAGACACTTACTCGAACACTTGACATGCTCTTGCTTTTATCTCCCTAACGTCTCCCTAAGAAGAGAGAAGGACTGGTAGTCTTCCTACATGTCAGCTGAGAATTTGAAGGAATTTTTCCAAGGCTGCCTGTGGTGGTTCTGGAATTTGAACCGAGGCCTTTCTGATCCAGGGTCCAAGCTTTAAACACATCACACTATTGCTTTATTAAGGAGTTACTGATGACCAAGTAATAAGTTGCCATATTTTGCAATATAAAAATGTTATCCTATTTAATACTTTCCTGAATTGAGTTCAGAGCATATGCATAACATACAACACACATATATATTATTAAGGAGCTGCTAAAGACACTCAGACTTTTTTATTGCTTTAAAGTGTTTTAAAGTGTTAGCTTTCATGAAGATGTCTGATTTTCATTGGAAAGCTTTGTTTCTCATGAGCTGTGAGGTGTTTCTTCTACTGTATTAACTCATTCTGTCACCCTAATGCTTTCAAATATTAACTTCTCCTCTATGTTTAATTCTCTGTGCAGGACAGGGAAAAATGCTGTCAACAGTTTTAAAAAGAGACATAAAACCTCTCACCGTTTTCATTTTCTTTAGGTCACTGCACACTGTTCTGCATCCAGAAAAATACCAGTAGCCGGTTTTTCTTGGAGATACTCAGATAATAAGGAGATCACAATAGTTGGAGTTGCCAAGGAAAGACTCCAGGAGAGAGAGAGAGAGAGAACTGATTAGAAAGTCCTGAATAACTCTGCATGAACAGAGAGAACCAGCAGGCCCCTCAGGTGGGCAAATACGAGAAAACTCAAGAAGTCAGAACTCAGATATTGACGTATACACTGGGCCCATGAGCGCTGTGGGAAAACCCCAGGAAAGGTCAACAGTCTAGGAAAGTGGGTTTGCACATACTGTACAGGAGCTAAAAGGCAGGGAAAGGAAATGACAGCTAATTATCAAAAGAAATGACTGTCATGCATAACTTTTGAGAAGATAAGTTGCAGGAATAAAGAAGAATTTTAGAAAAATAGTTACTGGGATAAAATGGCATACTGCAAACTTTGGAATCAGGTCCCGTGTTTGTGTCCCCACTGGAATGCTTTTGTATAAGCAATCTCTGGGCAAGTGCTTTCATGTCCTCACCGTGTTGTCGCATTTGTGGGTAAGAAAACAGCTCCTACCTAACGCAGAACTGGTATGCAAGTGTTCAGTAAATGTTATCAGCTGTCATCATCCTCCTCCTTGTAATGATCCCGGGGCTCCGTCACAGTAAACCATTCCATTATTTATTCTCTCATGGCTTCTTCTTTACAGCTTGACTTTTGCATTTAACGTTTGATCATAACGACCCATGCACATATATGTTCATTGCAGCACAATTCACAAGAGCAAAGACATAAATCAACCTACATGTCCATCAATGATAGACTGAATAAACAAAATGAGGTATGTCCACTCCATGGAATATTACGCAGCCACAATAAAAAAGAATGAGCCCGTGTTCTTTGTAGGGACATGGATGGTGCTAGAGGCCATCAGCCTTAGCAAACTAACGCAGGAACAGAAAACCAAATAGCGCATGTTCTCATTTACAAGTGGGAACTAACTGATAAGGATACATGGACACATGGGGAGGAACAACACACAGTGGGATCTTTCAAAGGGTGGAGGGTGGGAGGAGAAAGAGGGTCAGAATAATCCCAGCACTTTGGGAGGCCGAGGCGGGTGGATCACAAGGTCAAGAGATCGAGACCATCCTGGTCAACAAGGTGAAACCCCGTCTCTACTAAAAGTACAAAAAATTAGCTGGGCATGGTGGTGCGTGCCTGTAATCCCAGCTACTCAGGAGGCTGAGGCAGGAGAATTGCCTGAACCCAGGAGGCGGAGGTTGCGGTGAGCCGAGATCGCGCCATTGCACTCCAGCCTGGGTAACAAGAGCGAAACTCCGCCTCAAAAAAAAAAAAAAAAAAAAAAAAAGAGGGTCAGAAAAAACAACTAATGGGTACGAGGCTTCATACCTGGGCGATCCAATAATCTGTACCATAAACTGCCATGACAAAGTTACCTATGTCGCAAACCTGCACGTGCTCCCCTGAAGTTAAAGTCACAGTTAAAAAAAGAAAACAAAACATAAAGCATCACAGTCAGGCACACGATTGACAATTTCCCTTATGGACACTGAGGTTATTGCCAGCAAAGACTCACCTTCTTCATCCCTATTTTTATACTAGCACTACACTTTATCCTTCTTTACCCAACGGTTGAGATACAAGACAAAGAGACAGGTTGGATGGATGCAAGGAATCAATCATTGAATTGGGATGCTGAAATATCCAAGCAATAAGTGATGGCTTAAATTAATGCAGAGGCAATGAAAAGGCCAGTGATGACGTACAAATAGTTCTTTGGACGTCGGGAGCATCTAAAGTAATGGGCAGCATATAGTAGGAGAGGGAAAAGGAGTCAGATACTGCAACCCACAACAACAAAGTTAATCCCAGATAACGAGGAAACTGATAGCAAAAATTGTTTAAAGGAAAGGTGAGAAAGCAAATTGCAACATGTTGATTTTCAGGTAACATCCTGCCATTAAAGTGAACTAATGATATCATATGCTTTCTCCACATGTAATTTGGAGAATGAGAGACAATAGGAAAGGCGCTAATAGTAAAAAGAGAGGTAGGATACCATGGCAACACCAGGCAAATTCTTTAGGACAAAAGTAAAGATGCCCAAAGATTTCTGTGCCAGATCTTAAACAGAATTAAGCAGAATATCAGCTTAGTTTATTTGGTTTGACAGATTTTCAAAAGTCTGTTTTCATTAAAAAAAGAATGACTCTATAAATCCAATACTTTTTCTATCTAGCCATCTGTATTAGTTCATTCTCATGCTCTATAAAGAACTTCCTGAGGCTGGGTAATTTATAAAGGAAAGAGCTTTAACTGACTCACAGTTCAGCATGGCTGGAGAGGCCTCAGGAAACAGAATCATGGCAAAGGGGAAGCAGACATGTCCTTCTCCACGTGGCAGCAGGAAGGAGAAGTGCTGAGCAAAGGGGTAAACGCCCCTTATAAAATCATCAGCTCATGAGAACAAATTCACTGTCAGGAGAACAGGATGAGGGAAATCACTTGCATGATTCCATTACATCCACCTGGCCCCTCCCATGACATGGAAACTACAATTCAAGGTGAGATTTGGATGGGGTTGCAAAGCCTAGCTGTATCATCATCTAGCTATCTGTAATTTAAATGTCATTACATTTTCCAACAGTATTCTTTTTTACTTTTTGACAAAGTAAAAAAAAAATGTATTATATGAATTGTATTTATTGATATGTTATTACATAATTAAATGTGCTGCACCGTGATTAATGATATGCATTTCTGAATACAGAATTAAGCTCGTTACAATATTAAACACATAAGATGCATGGTCCTGTCCAGGTTGAACCACAGATGTAGAATAGAAAAAAAATATAGTTAACTTGAGTATTTAGGAACTACATGTAACTGTCTATTATACTTAAAATTCTGTGTGTGTTTGTGTGTGTGTGTGTGTGTGTGCGCGCGCGTTTGTGTTAGAAGACAATGTACAAAATTTTGAAGGGTTTCAATAATATAGCTCCTCTTGGGAAAATAATTTTAAGCCTCTTCCATGCTAATCCAAGTTGAAAGTTAAATGAATATAGTGGGAGTAACTGATATATGCTTTTTAAACACACATGTGCATACTCACGCTTATACGTTCACACACATGCACACACACACACTTGACTTCCTAATATACCTCATTTTAGATTCCTTGTATTTGTTCAGTAATCGTTTCTCTTAAAGCAACCCTATCTAAGTTGTTGAGCCTGTCAAGTTCAGGTTTGTAAATACAGCAATGCCGAACTTCGCTTGGAACTCCTGTAGAATAACAGAGCATAGCCATAGCTGACAGAACTAGATATTTTATGGACAAGTTTTACCTTACTGTAACCTTCACAAATGTTCGGCTCCATCATATTCCCTATTTAGTGGCCTTACATGTGATACATCCCAACTCTCTACAATATAAAGAGACAAGGTCATGTGACCATTGTCTAGTTGAATTTGTTGTGATGATGGAATAACACATTTTTTTCTGTGCTGTGACTCAATAACTGTAAAAAATCAAAATAAGCTGCAGAAGATCCTTTACCCATCACTGAGAACAAGTCTCCTTTGGGCCCCAGAAGCCCATATGCCCAGTGTTTGCCATGGCATTAACACTGGAAGCCTCAGAGTCCATACTCTGTCTAGCACATTACTAGGAACTCATCCTGATACTTTGCTCCCTGTCCCTTCCTGCAGAGATTCTCTCGTTCCTCTCTTTGGGGTCCTTTTTCTTACCTGCTGCAACATTCTCCTTTGCGATCCTTCCATGTCTGGCCCTCGTACACCATTCCTACTCTTCCTAGAAGGACCTTTGTAAAACTCAGCATTGACAGGTGTTCCTCCACCCTCCATTCTTTCGTTGCTCTCTGCAGCAAGTTAACTTCCAAATTTGGAGCTAAGGCAACCGCTGACCGGCCAGCTTTCTGCCCAGGCATCTTCCTTTCCCACCCTAAGCTTCAGCATCCCGACAGCAGAATGCCATAGATCCAAGAATAGCCTCTGGTAACTCCAAGGAGAATCCAGTGACTCTCTTTCTGTCTGTACTGCCATTTAATGTATATCTCCATCATAACTGCCTCCTTGCAGGGATGATTGTACAATGAGAGCCTGAGCACCGTGAGATGGACACATTATCTTATTGTTTTCACCCCAGGGACAAATGGAATCTTAAAATATCTATGCATGATGTCTCTGAAATAATAATAATAGTAAAGATCTGTATTTTTGAAGATCTTTATTACAGGGTCTTACATTATACTAATGTTGGGATGTAGCTATCAGAAAAAGCCATTTAAATCCAAGGATTTATTATGGAAATACAGTATTAAAATGAGGAAATAGCAGCCTCTGTCTATCTTTGTTATTGGTTATTCTTTTTCTGAAGCATTGACTGCAATCCTAGAAGAGACACAGGTGGAATGTGTTTAGAGGAAAGTGAAATGGTAAATGACAGAAATTTTTTTTCTGTCTCCAAACATGGGTAAGAATATCATGTGAAAAACATATTTTGACTCATTTTTTTTTGTTATGGTCTCAGCTAGTGTAACAAGCACCAAATGATGACAAATTGTGGGAGACACATGTATGGTGAGTATGTGCAGCTCTCTGGGTATTCACTAAGTGGGTGACAATCTACTCCAGGAGGGTGAGGCTGAGGTGAGCCATCACTGCACTCAGCATGGCCACGACAGCAAGACCCTGTCTCAAAATAAAAGTGTTCTACCTCTTCTCATAGCTGTATTTTCAAGGCATAGGTATAGGATATCCTGCTAAAGTTTCAGAAAGAATCTTACAGAAGATGAACTCTAAAGAACTTCTTACCTAAGGCATCATGCTCCTTTTTTCCACAGTAGCTAACTTTCCTCACTTTTAAAGTTTCAAAACAAAAATAAGAACACTAACTAACATATATTAATATAATACAATTGTCATTATTTCTTATAATAAAAATTAACATGAAGACACATACAAAAGAAAAAGATACTAGAACCCAATATCCTAGCAATTGGCTTAAACAATTTTATTCTTAATACTTATCATTTAAGAAATAAAAATATTAAGTTGACTCACAAGATCCACCCTAATATCTCCCCCTTTTCCCAGAGCATACCTCACCAGAGGACTGTGTACTCTTCTTTTTCAAGGACACTAGTCACTTAGGTAATTGTCAGAGGCCTTTCAACAGAGTACCCTAGTACCATACACACAATTCATTTAACTTTTACTAATTGGCCTTAAAGAAGAGCATCTTTGTGAAATTTTATTACCTCACAATGAAGATCCTCACTGCACTTTAAAAACAGGGAGTTTCTCTCTGAGACTATACTATTTCTATGTTGAACTAATTTAGCATGTTGAAAGCACACTATTGTTTATATCACAAGATTATTTAAATAATAAAATGACCAGGAGATAAATGCTGTTATTCTTAAAGGATGAAATATGCAATATTTTATGTCTATCACAAAGATACACATATAGTATCATAGAATCTGTAAGCAGGACAGATCAAAAAAAAAAAAATTGCATGCTTAGAATCACAAGAAGAATGAACCGGAGGTTTTAGATCGTAACATTTGCCTCAAGGCCTGGACAACGAGACCCGTGAGGAACAGCAGGATGACAAGAACATACACAGGTTTCCTTGGGATATTAAGATCTGTTCGGTAAATCATTGTTTACATTGCCTTCACCACCCTGGGCGCCTATATCCTAGGCATAGGAGCTTGTTAGAAATGGAGAATCTCAAGCCCCCACCCAGACCTGCAGAACAAAAATCTGCAAACAGTCCCCAGGTGATTCATGTACACTTGAAAGAGTTTGGGTGTCGTTCCTGTTGCTGTTTTTGAAACAGGCTCTCACTTTGTCACCCAGGCTGCAGTACAGTAGCATGATCATATCTCACTGCAGCTTCGACATTCTGGGCTCAAGGAATCTTCCCATACTAGCCTCCAGAGTGGCTGGGACTTCTGCTGCACACATACCACCACACCACCTATTTTTTTTTTTTTAAAAGAGGTAGGGTTTCACCATATTGCCAAGGCTAGCCTTATACTCCTGGGTTCAAGTGATCCTCCCATTTTGGCCTCCCGAAGTGCTGAGATTATAGGCATGGGCCACTGCACCTGACCAAAGTTAAGTTTTGAGAAGCACATCTCTAAGCCACTGACGGTATCATGATGAAGATAATACTGCTGTTTTAAAAATAAATGCTCTACTCCATTCATTTTTCTTATGATTAAGATGAGAGGTATGTGATGTTTACTTTTAGTCATTCATTCATACATATGTATATACACATGCACACATACACATACGTACATAGAAAATGTTTCACAAATACATCATTTAGACATCAGAGCATGTCAAAGAAATGCTTTATTTTTATTAAGCCATTATTATTTGTAACTTGAAATCGTTATGTGAATGCTGCTTCTATGATGCTTGGAATCCAAAGGCATTTAATGTTAGAATGGAGCATTTTTTAGTGTCAACAATCAGGTTGGTTTTATTAAAGATGCAAATGTGAAAATGACAGGTGTCAGAAAGGAAAACAAATGTATAGTCTATTAAATGACACGTCACAGATGCTAAATGCCGAATTATATAAATCAGAGAAAATTTTTCTTTAGAGCCTTTTATGTAACAAATTTCTATTATAATTCTAATTTAATGGTCTGGTCATAAAAGATATTTCTATCAGAACTGCTGAAATAAAACTGAATATAAATTGTAAAAATGATCAAAAAGCTGCATTATCTAGAACTAAAGGTGAAACATGGTCAATTGTCAACCACACGCATCAGTGTGTTTGGAGAATTATAGCTATTTTCTAAGTGTTTTTGTTTGTATTTTATTACTTTAATTATTATGTTAACATTGGCTCTCGTAAGAGTGAGTATATTTTGAAAATAAATATACCAAGGAAAATAGACTTTTAATAGAGGAGATCACATTCTTTTAGACATAATCTGTTCTCAAATGTGTGAAGAATTTGAGGAAGAAGCAAATTCTTAACAAGAAAAATCCTCAGGTCAGTATATTTCCATTACAGTTCTGAACACAAAATGGACAAAAACTAAACATACCAAGAAAAACGTTCACAGGATGGAAATTATCATCATGAAACCCAGGAAACGGTATCCCCGAAGCAAAAAATGTATGTGTCTCAAGAATGATTAGAATAGAGTCCTTCTCACTGGCTGACCAGAAATACAGAAGAGTCAAGTACTCATAATCTCCCTGGTTTGAGTTTGTTTTTCCAAGCCTGAGTCAATCGTGATTAACCACAGAGAGTGGCTATCCTGATTAGCAGGCCATTTCCCTGGATGGTCAAATGCTATTCCAACTTACAAACTGTCATTCCGAATGATACCTTAATCGTTCGTGAGTTCAGTTAATTTGAGTCAAAGCTTTCTTCTGCTTTAACCACTTCTGGATGTATAAATGAAACCTTCTCTGAACTGCAAATTTTAGGTACAGACCTGGAAGTTTTGCATATTACACTTTAGAGGCCTTTGAAACCCTCAGGTGATGTTAAAGTCACTTTATCACAAAAGCCAGTTTCCTGCTCCCCACATCGCTGTCCATTCCCACTCAAGTTCTGTCTGCTCCCCACATCCAGCCAAGCTAGAAGTTGATAAACAATAGCATTTTCTCTCTTCCCACACCCACAGAGTGATTCCATGGTATGATGGACTCTTTAAAACATGCATGTGTGAAAGCCAGGCCCTAGAATCTGGATCCACACCAGGCTGGCACACGGAGCCCCATTTTTCCTATGCAGCTTTGACGATGATTCAGTGAGGGAGGTATGAGCAGGGACTAATACAATATCTAGTATTCAGAGGCGCTCAGGGATGCTGGTTTCTTTGGGTTCCCTTAACGGACCATTGCAGACCAGGCCAACTGCAGGGACTGACAGAGCGCTGCCTCTGCAGGGCTGGGCGCACAGGCAAGGCCCCGCCTGGAAAGCTCAGCTCCAGAGCTTGAATTTGCCGTATTTCATTTACCTTCCCTTCTTCTACTGCGCTGTCCTGAGTTCTACTGATCTGTGTGCTGGGCTACCCACAACGTATTTCCATTGCAGCGTTTCACATCGTCTCTTTCGGTTCACTTCCAGGCTGTATAGGACACAGCTTCCCAGTTCTGGGCCTGCTGCACAGTCCTGAACGCTCTCTATAAGTAAGGAATTATATTTATTTTGCATAGGTTTGCCTTTGTGAAAACAGTGTATGCATTATCTGTCTATATTTAGAGTAGCTAGCTCAGTGATTTACAACTCATGCAAAATAGTAACATTCATATCTTTAGTTGAGTGGAAGCCAAAATAAACCACTCTGTACAGGAGCAATTCTAACAATACTATTATTCTCAGTTTGCAAATGGCCAGCCTTGGCAGATATTATTTTACCTAATACTTCTCTCAGGTCATAGTTTAATGATAATTGTTATGCTAATTAGCCTACGAAGCTAGGGTTTTTGTTCACTGAAATCTTACAGAATTTCTTCATTGACTAACTTCCATGGAGTAAAATAAGAACCTAAAACACCCATAAGAAAGTATATTTTCCTAATTTAATAGTTTCAGACATTAAAGCTGAACTGAATTTTTAACTGTAATTCTAATGGTTCAACATGTATAAAAATCCAAATCAAAATTTAAAACAATAGTTCTTCAACCGTTTCAAATCAGATACATTTAAAAAAATACACTTGTTTCAAACATCAACCTTTCATAATAAACTTGTATTAAATTGAACTAATATATAAATATTCTTTTTTTATGTAAACCGTTTTTTATCAATAAAATCTTGAGAAAGGCATAAGAATTTTATGTAAAAATCCATAGGTTTAAATCACATTCATACCTTTAAAATCAGATTTATCTTATTTTTTATCTTATCTTATTTATCTTAACTTCTAAGCAATAAAACTTTAATTCTGTATACCTACCAAGTCATAGATATTCAGTTGTCTTAGCAATTTTAGGCTCCTAGACAGAACTGTATTCTTCCTCTGGCCGAAAACTGAAAACCCTAATGTAGCCTAATGGATTACACTGTGGTTTTATTACTAAAAGATAGAAACACCATAGTATTTAATTACAAATGAATAAGTAAGCAGCACCTAGCCTTTAATAAGAATTAAATAGAAATATGTAGCTCTCAAACAATGACTATGCAGCATATTGCAAGAAAACTCTTAGATACTATTCACCACTGAGATATCATATAGTCCTTCTTAGAGGATCTTTACAGTTTTAGAACCCATTCATGCTTTTGTTTGTTCATTTGACCATCTATTCACTTACAGCAGACATTTCTTAGATTTCAGAAATAAGAGAGAGAGAGAGAGAGAGGTAGAGAAAAACTAGAGAGACATAGAGAGAAAGAAAAGAAAACGAAAACACAGATTTTAAGCTTTCACAGTTCTCAGCTAGTGAGGCTTACATGATTTTAGCATACTTTAAGGGAGTAACACTCTCCAACACATTTAAATGTATAAGAACATGCATTTTCGAATGGCCACATGTCGAGTGAGATGCTAGGTACAATGAGGGGTGAAGGAGATGCAAAGAAAATCTAAAACTCTGCTGGGTGGAAGGGCTTTTGAGCTTGATCCAGGCTCAGCCACTTCTGTGCTATCAAGTCAGCTACTTTCCTGGAGCAAGCCTTTCCCCATTTGGTATCTCATCTGTACACTTGCAAGTACAGGCTAAGAACTGAGATAGAGTTTAGAAAAAAATCATCTTCCAAACTGTAAAATATTATGAAAATGAGTTATTTTTATTAAGATCATTTTGTTACTGACAGCCCCTCCCATCAGAACCCCCATGACTTCACTTCTCCTTCTCCTGCTGTTAATTTAATCCCTCTTTGGGCCCTGTGTCTTGGTCTTTGCACCTTTTGATTCAAAATTCTTTGCCCAATTCCATTCTAAAAACCCCTTTTCCTGTCCAGTCTATCATCAATGGGCATTTGGGCTGGTTCCAGGTCTTTGCTATTGTAAACTCTGCTACAATGAACATTCGTGTGCATGTGTCACATATACACCGTGGAATATTACCAAGCCATAAAAAACGATGAGTTCACGTCCTTTGTAGGGACATGGATGAACCTGGAAGCCATCATTCTCAGCAAACTGACACAAGAGCAGAAAATCAAACACCGCATGTTCTCACTCATAGGCAGGTGTTGAACAATGAGAACACATGGACACAGGGAGGGGAGCACTGCACACTGGGGTCTGTTGGGGGGAAATGGGGGAGGGACAGCGGGGAGTGGGGAGTTGAGGGGGGGATGGCATGGGGAGAAATGCCAGATATAGGTGATGGGGAGGAAGGCAGCAAATCACACTGCCACGTGTGTACCTGTGCAACAATCTTGCATGTTCTTCACATGTACCCCCAAACCTATAATGCCATAAAAAAACCCTTTTCCATGGAATCGTCTAAAACTTATGACCGACATAATGCAGCCAGAGTAGCTCTTCCTCTGACATACTTAGAGTTAGAGCCTGGTGTCCTTTTTGAAATTCACCAAGAATAGAAACTGTAGGCACTTTGGCAGAGGTTCAAAAGCTATATTTTTAAATGTTAAGACTTTTCATTATCCCACAAATCTCATTTTAAGACAAATGCAGAATTTTCTACTTGTGAATAGGAGTAGGCTTGCTTGCCACAATATCAGGCTCTTTCAAGAATGAGTGATTCGTGTCTTCATCGTTAGTGAAGACAAGGCCTGTTTTATAATATCAGTGAAGATGAGGGACTTGGCCAAGTGAGAACGAAGTAATGTGATCTATTCTAGTGACCATGCGTTTCGTCTGTCACAAGCTGGGTCAGATAATTATAAAACCCAACCCAGGCAGCACAAACTATGCAGTTCCTTGATACTCCTGTTGCTGAGCACATTCTCGGAGCTCCTGGGGTTCAGCTACACTCCTTCTTAGTGGTGCTCAGAGGTAGACACTTCACTATAGCAGCAATGTAATTCTGAAGGCATCACACCATCGAAAGGTAACTGTGGGTTCTCTCTCAGAGAAAACAAGTGATACCTAGCATGTGACATACTCTGCAAACAGCATTCTTTAAAAGCAACCCTGACTTAGATTAGAAAAGAGTTGTGGGACACTCCAATGTAATAAAGCTGGTGATTCAAATGCTGTCCCGAATTAGAGAGAAGGAGGAATAGGAATAATTTCTCAAGCAGGGAACTCATGAGAAGGCAGTGCTGAGAAGCCACCGAGAAGGACCTCCCCAGCAGAATGGGTCACCGTCCTGTGGGGCTAGAGCTGCTGGCAAGGTGAGGACTGCAGGTGCTTCCAGCTCCTGCTCCTACAGGGTTGGAGAGCTTTGGCCAATCTTTACTTACAGGGGGAGAGGAAAAATGTCATTGTTTTCTTGCCTCTTGGAGGATTTCTACCTTCAGTAATGAACACAGCGTTTTACTGAGGCATGCCTTCTTCCTAAATAGTACTGAAAGCATTGAAAACAAGCCCTGTCTTCGACTCTGAATAGAGCATGTTCTATTCATTCATTCATTTCATGAACATTAAGAACTTGCTATATGATAGTGAATATTCTAGAACATGGTTTTCACAGGGAGAAAGACAAGTAACAGGATCGATAAGAACAATACAAGAGTGTTTTAAAAGGTGATATGTGTGTTAGAGAAAATTTAAGCAGGAAAGAGAAGAAAGAATGCCCTCTGAAGTACAGAAACATTTTAAAGGCCAAAGCAAATCACTACACTGATGTGTCTGAATTTACGACCCTCCTGTGGTGACGATATTGTGACGTGCTAAATGCTCTGAATGTTGGGTTTCTTTTTCTGCTGAAGTGAGCATCGTTACCAACCTTCTGCGCTATCCTCCGCTGTTGAGTTTGCAAGCTTTGTGACCTAAGGCTCTTCCACCTATCATCGTCCTGGTCTTCAGATGAATGAGATGCCAATATTCTGTGGCCCAAGCACATCTAATACTGTGTACAGCCTGGACAGAGGCTAACAAAAAGCATGCAAACCCAGCCAAAGCATCGTTTGTTAATGTCTCTATTCATTAAACGTTCAGGTCTCTTCTGTCATAACACACACCAGGATATCTGCTGTTGCTTTGAGCAAAGGAGGATCAATGACAAACATGCTATTTCTTGCAGAACCTACCATATGTTCTGCCTTCTACTTACCCGGCTGTTTATTGGCTCTGCTGATACATTGTTTTCACTGAGTTAAGTGATCTGTCTTTCAAGCTCTACATAGGAGTAATGACAGAAACAGGGGACTCAGCTGTGCACCCACCCTCTGTTTAAATATGACTGATGAAAAGTCCTTTCTTGGAAGACCAATGATATGCTACCAAGCCATGAAGAAAACCGACAACTTGTTTTAATGCATCACCTTGGCACATAAACAACCTGCTCAAATTCCTTTATGGAAACAAGAAGAAAAGCAATTCCAGCACCTGATTAAAATCTTCAGAAAGCACATAAGCAAATCATCATCCTTTCTACAAGAGAAGGCAGAGTGCCTCATCTTACTTGAAAATGTGCGCACATGGAAATTAGTGTTCTGAGCATGGTTTTCTGTGTCTCTGAATACTTTTTATATCTGAAACTAAGGAAGTCACATTTTATTTGCTGCTGCAGTATCATATTTATGAACCAAGTAATGCTGAAACTTTGGAAAGTTCATGAAAGCGTCTTCATTAAAGAATAGGCCTTGGGATTAATGGGTTCAGGAATCTGAGAAGATTCACGAGGAGACATCACAGTATTTTCACTCTAAACTATTTATTGGCTTGAACGTCTCAGGAAGTTAAATTTTTATTTGGTCTAACATTCAAGTTTGTAGGGGATGCATAGTCCACACCTGAGTTACAAATATTCAAAAGAATACTCATAAAGCAAAAGGCATTTTTATAGTTTATGACTTAATTACTGGTTAATCATTGAAGAGATATTTAGTAGCGTCTTAGCACCACCACTGTGAACATGTACAGACACATATGCCCCTTTGGGAGAATTATTCAAGAAAGTTATTCTGGTCCTGTTAACGTGAAGGTGCCCTGCTGCAGCCACTAAGCAGTAATTCTGCATCCTGAGCTTACTACAACTCTTCATAAAAGTTCTAAGCTACTGGCATTAATTAATATTTTGCCTTCCCAAGGTAACCCGTTCTGGCCCTAAAAACTGTGTGTGTGTGTGTGTGCGCGCGCACTCACCCAGGCAGTCTCCACTTGATTTGCTTTCTAATTTCACTGCCACGTCTAATATTCGCATGAGTCATAGATTATCACAGAAAATAAAATCTGTTGATTGTTATGGATTGGAATATTCTTAGCAAATCTGAAAACTTTTTCATCAAATAAAGGGTTAAATATTATCATGGCCGGGCACGGTGGCTCACACCTGTAATCTCAGCATTTTGGGAGGCCCAGGCAGGTGAATCACCTGAGGTCAGGAGTTCAAGATCAGCCTAGTTAACATAGTGAAACCCCATCTCTACTAAACATACAAAAATTAGCTGGGTGTGGTGGCAGGCACCTGTAATCTCAGCTTCTTGTGAAGCTGACGCAGGAGAACTGCTTGAACCCCGGAGGCAGAGGTTGCAGTGAGCCAAGATCGTGCCATTGCACTCTAGCGCGGGTAACAAGAGCAAAACTTCATCTCCAAAAAAATAAAAAATAAAAAAAGTGTTAAATATTATCTTTAGAGAGAACAGAGAATATGGTTGAACAGTTTATAAATTTTACTACAGAATTATTCCAAGGTAACTTTCAGTTTGACATTGGAGTGTGACAAAATCTTACCTTAAACATAAAAGTCATTTAAATATTCAGCAAAGTTACTAAGTGGACCTTGATAGTGTAAACAGTTAATATATTCAGAAGGTGTTTAGAGGTACTGGCATTTGGCCATGAAAATAAGGTTAAGACCCCTCTGGAGAAAAGAATTCCAAGTACCGTTAGTGATGACCTGTGGATAGCACTTGGCTTATTTTATTTCACTCTAGACTTCTAAAACCATGATTGTTGATTCAGGAAAATGTCAATGATCTCATACAGAGGACAGTTATATGTTCTTAGAATGTACCACTGTCAAAAGTTTCACTTTAATAATTTGAATTTAATATTTTTCAATTTATGAATTTACCAAGTTAGCAATTTCAATCTAAGAATTTTAATAATTTTGACAATTACTTATTTCATAAATAATATATACCAGCTAGATGCATTAAAATGCATTAAGTCTATGCCTACATGTCATATTGTCTTAACCATAGGATTTTTGCTGGTGATATGGAAAGTCGGGGTGTTGATTTAGGGAACAGGATAAAAGCAACTTAAAAATTCCATGTCTTGTTTCATCTCTAGATTGTCAAGCGTCAGTAACAGAAAATAGGAAGGTTTTCACAATTCTCCCAAGTGCCTATTTAACAAAACCTTTCTCTCTCTCTTAAATATTTAACGGAAAAAATAAATCTGCCTTTTATTTTTATTCACCTTTCTGGAAAGTGTTGAACAGAAAATTTTAAAAGTTGCTTTTTAAAAAATATTTTAGAGTTATAAAGATTCCATTACCTTAGGATAAATATGTGTTGCGATGAAGCAATTTCTAAAACCTTGGATTAAATGATATCTGAAACTCTTCTATGGGCGATCCTCTTAATAATTTCATAGTTATTATTCTATGTTAATGTTAGGATTTTATTGCTTACATTTTGAAAATTTATCAGCATAAGTCAGATCTTTTTTCACTTTATAAGTAACTCTGAGTGGCTCCTGATCCAGCAATGAGACTAAGAGAATATCAAGAACATACACATCTAAATAAAATTAAAGGACTCCAGTTCACTGAAAATCCATTGTGATTAGACTGTCTATTGCGCTTCCCAAGAGATACTTAACCTTCGACATTCAATACCTAATTATTAGATTTCCCAAGGGGGAAAGAAAGGTAGTATTGCGTAAAATGTTCCACTGGTTGCTTGTTTATGCTTGTTTTCAGTACCAAGGGTCTACTGATAGCTGACGACATACTGGGATTTAGTGAGGGGACTGTGAGCACACAGAGAAACACTCTTAGGTCTTATTAATTTGGAGAGTCCCATCACCTGGCATAATGTTGGTGCTTACAGACAAGTTTGGAATGACACTTCAAGGGGAGGTTTTTAACCGGGATTCGCAGACTATTATATGGTGGTTGGTTCCTAAGATTATCAAATATCTTTCAGGAGGTTTCTCACATCAGGCAAAGTTTGATATGTATGTGCATCATTCAAGAGAGAATATCTATAAAATTAATTTGATTTCTATGTAGTTCATTACTCTAAATAGCATAAACGGTGTCCTGTATTTTATGGAATCATGAGCTAGATAACTTTTTAAAGTTTTATCCCTTTAATTCCAAGATTTCTCACCATCAGTTAAAAAACAGAGTTTATTCAGAATAAATAAATAGCTATCTCCAGAGTGAAAAATGACACTATCACCCTCAGTGAATTCTTTTGACATTTTTAATGGTCAGCTGCCCGTTCTCTGTAACACGGACCAGTTTCATTCTCCCTGTCAGCAGCCTGCTGTGGAGTGGGAGCTTGGTGTCTGCCATCGAGGACATCTGCGTTTGCATTGCAGCTCTGCCCTGTACGTGCTGAGTCAACACCACGTCCTGGGTTTCATGTTCTATGTCTGAAAATAGCGGCTCGGTACACAGTTTAATTTTTTATTAATCATCCACTTTCTCAGTAAAGCATCGGTTCCAGAGTCAGGAAGGCCCATGTCGTTTAAGAGTGGGGAAAGTGCAAAGAATATATGCATATACACACGGGTATATATGTGTGTACATGAAATATGGATTAGTACATTAAATATTAGTACATGAAATATTGATTAGTGCATTAAATATGTACACGTGAAGAGTGTCTATCTGTATTTATATATACACATGTGGATATACGTGTCTATTTGTACATATGTACAAATATGTGTATATGTACTTATGTGTTATATATGTACCTATATAATATACATGTTATATACATGTTATAACATACATATACATGTTATTATCCATTATTTCAGAAACTTCACCCCCCATGTTATACATATATGTATATATAATATACATTGTTATATATAGTTTATATTATATATGTATATGTATATATGTATAGTTTATATTATATATGTATATATGTATAGTTTATATGTATATATGTATGTTGCATATATGTATATCCCATAACAAATTATATAAACATATGCATCTGAACATATATTTAACATTATATTATATGTATATGTTTATATTACATGTATATGTATACATATATATACAGATATAACACATACATTTACATGTGTTACGTGTATATGTATTATGCATGATGTATATGTATATGTGTGTACACATATACATATATAACATATATACATGTCTTATACTATATATACACATAACATATATATTACATAATATATATATAACAGCTTCTCTTTAGTTTCTTACTGCTTCTCTGAGGAAGAAGTAGGAAAAAAATTATCATAATACTGTTATGTCTTAATTTTTTTCTCTCAGTGTATAACTGTGCACTTGTCTTGACAATACAATTTCATTTATGACCATTTAAAATAACCTTCTTTCACCTTGCTTGAAATTGCTTTATGTATTTATCTGTGAGGGACCTTTTTTATTCTCTTGAACAACAGATGAAACAAAAGCTATGGATTTCTGTAAGGTCATTGGTATTGACTGAACCTGTGACTGATGGTTTCATAAAACCTTAGGTACTACCTCAGGTAATGAAGGAGAGATCTTTGCTGGTGGCTTCGGTTATAAGGAATAAAATGTGAATACCTCTTTGAAACTCAAAGTTAAATCTCTGTGCCCAGATGCACACAGTGAAACCAAAATGAATCAAATGCATGAGCGAAATTCTAGAAAAGTGTAAGGGAGCAAGAGAGAGGGGGAAACTGATCTGCCGTATTTTCTCTCCAGCAGGTAAACTCTGATGGTGAAATGGGATTGCTCTACACAGGGGTGTTTTACTTTCAGGGCTAGGAAAAAGTTGCTTCTTGGATTTCCTCTTTGGAAGGAGAAAAGTGAGATGTTGCAGGCTAAGCAGGAGAGAAAGCATCAGTACCTGGAGAAAGAACGAGGGGAGAGAAGTTCCTGAAACAGCAGGTTGAGGAACTGGGCAGATCACCATGTTCTTTTCTCCCAGAGACCCTGCACCACCCTTGCCAGGGCCGTTAAAGCAGTTGCCAGTGGCGTGATGATGGTCACAGCAGAACCAAAGAAAACAATTATTTCAAAATATAGTTATGTGGGTTTAGTATGTAATGGCAGTTAATCCTTATCTAATGCACACTAAGAGAAAATACATAATGCTTTATCTCATTTAACCCTCATACCATCCTTAAAAGATGGATGTTATTTTGGTAACTCTTTTATGGATAAGAAAAGTGAGGCTTAGAAAGGTGAAGTCACTTGTCTGAGACCATGCATAGAAAAGGCATCCGAGATAAGACTAAGGCCCGGACCTCACGATGAGCTCACTTGTTCTTTTCTGCCGTGCTTGGCTGAGTCACAAAAGTTTGCCTTATATTATAGAGAATGATGGGGAATGTTGGAATACATTTAAATAGCCAGGATAAAAAGGGCTAGCCCAGTCTGCTCTCATTTTCTTGCTACTGTATGCTCTGCTTTTGTGTCTTCTCTACTGTCCACTGTAAGACACACACACACACACAGAGGCACAAAAACACACGTGCACGCACTCCTTTGTGCCTTATCAATTTTCTCCTCTATTCTTTCTTTTCATTTCCTCCAAGCCCACACTCTTTGCCAGACAGTATACTGGGTCTTGGGTTCATGATTGCAAAGTACCTGTCTTCCATCACTTGTTACTGGCACCCATGAACCCGAAATCCTCACAGTATCTGAGGCCTCACTGTTCTGCGGCAGGTGTGACCTTTCCATGCTCCTTCTTCTCAGGTTCCGTGATGTCTCATCTGACCTTCTGCTCCTTTAATAGCTAATACCACCTTCAAGGCACAGCTCAAGTGTAAACAGCTGACATTCTGATGGGGCATTCCCTTCCCCCCCCCACCGCTGTCTTCTCCTTGACTCCACCACGCTTTGTTCATCCTGTTATTATTTTCCATTGACCTCTTCTAAGCTAGAAGGTAGCGGGGAGCTGTTTGCCTGTTCGTCTGTTACCAGCACATGGAAGACGCTTTATGTGCTTCCAATTTAAAAAATCAAATGAACAGCTTCAAATACAGGAAGAGTAAAAGTAGTCCGTCCAGATAAAGCTTCGCTTTGAAGGTTGGTAAGATTGACATAACATAAAGGGAAAAAGATATACATTGCTCACCATATTTAGAAATGTGAAGTATGAATCATATGTTGAATTAAACATTTATTCTTGGTGGTGGCAATAAAATAGACACTTGTGATTGAGCACAAGCACGGGCTGCAGCCTGTGCGGTCCACCATGCATTTCCACAACTTTAACAGTCAGGATCCGCCATTTCCCTGCCTCAGAGAAGAAGACAAGGCTTAGTAAGGAGACAACCGCGAGAAATTGCACTGCGATCCGACGGAGAAAGTAAAATTTGACCAGCATTCAAGTTGAAACCTTGTGTTCTGACTACAGTGGTATCTCACCCACATCAGATATTTATTCACCTGTAGTGTCATATCCCAACTGGTCACAATACCAATTAAGTAGTCACTACTTTGTACGCTGCCCAAATTAGCATCCCTGTAGTGCATGCAGTTTTTGTGCTTCCAAAATTAGCATAAATGTATTCCCAAAATTAGCATCTATATAGTGCACACTTTTTTTAAAAAAAAAAAGCAAAGTGAGGCCGGGCACAGTGGCTAACGCCTGTAATACCAGCACTTCAGGAGGCCAGGGCAGGCAAATCATGAGGTCAGGAGATCGAGACTATCCTGCCCAAAATGGTGAAACCCCGTCTCTACTAAAAGTACAAAAAATTAGCGGGGCATGGTGGCACACACCTACAATCCCAGCCACTCAGGAGGCTGAGGCAGGAGAATGCTTGAACTGGGAGGCAGAGGTTGCAGTGAGCTGAGATGGTCCCACTGCTCTCCAGCCTGGGTGACAGAGGAAGACTCCACCTCAAAACAACAACAAAAGCCAAGTTAGCTGTGTGCAGTGGTTCATGCCTGTCATCCCAGCGCTTTGGGAGGCTAAGGTGGGTAGATTATGAGGTCAGAAGCTCAAGACCAGCCTGGCCAACATAGTGAAACCCCATCTGTACTAAAAATACCAAAAAAAAAAATAATAATTAGTTGAGAATGGTGGCACATGCCTGTGATCCCAACTACTTGGGAGTCTGAGGCAGGAAAATTGCTTGAACCGAAAAGGCGGTGGTTGCAGTGAACAGAGATGGTGCCACTAAACCCCAGCCTGGCGACAGAGAGAGACTATCTCAAAAAACTAAAAGAAAGAAAGAATAAATAAAAGCAAAGCCATAGGCCAAATGTTAAAAGTTCTCTTGAATTAATCACCTATCAACACAGTATTTCCTGGGTCTTTGTTGTTTATACTCATGGAGGACAACATGTTTGACTTTGCCCTCAACTTGGAAATATTTTCTTCCTTATAAACTTGACACTGTATTACGTTCACTTTTCATGTTTGGATAATATTCTTTTCTGCACTGCAATCAGCTACAACCTTCAAAGTGCTGCTTTCTCCTGGATTCAACATGGATTCTGATGACTTCAGTTATTTAGTATCTTTATCATTTTACTATTGTTTTTTGATTATTTTACTGCTTATACGATTGACATTTACTTTTGCCTTAACATTAAAAATGATGTTTCTTCCTCTCAACTCTGTTTTATACACCTGTCCTGATCTTCTATTGGATGTACTTTTCGAATGTTCCACTGTCACCTTGAATCTATCACACCGGAAAGTTACTTTTCATCATCTCTATCCTTCAGAATCTTCCAACCACATCTGTCAATGGCATTATTAGTTTTCAGTAATCTACAGTTAAAGTTTTACACAATTGTGGCTCTTGCTTCTGCCTTCTGTATATCGAGTTATATATTACCTTTTGAATCTTCCTCCAAAGCGTCTTTTTTAACCCTATCTTTTTCCTTTTTAACGACACTATCTCATTGTTAGATTAATTCACTCCTAGATTAAACCACACCAACCTGGACCAACATGAGAAACTCATGATGGACTGTTCAGCCTTCCGTTTTTTCCTGTCCAGTGAACTCTACGCAGCATTACCTAAAACACTGGTCTCATTGTATGACTAACATAATCAAACTTTATGATGAATTCCTATTGTGTAGTATGTGTATTAAATCACTGTTAATTGTTTAGTTCATAAATACAAATACTAAATCTCAGATCTATTTAAAACTGAGACCTTTATTCTACAAATGTTGCAAAAATTGTTTCTCATAACACAACTATATGGCATGCATATTTTTGTATCAGTTCAACTTTACTAATTCAATAACTGCACACACATTTCTCGAAAACTGCAGATATATTTAACCACTAGTATAATATTGGGCATCATGATGATGAAATGGGTCATACAGAAAAGAGCTAATATAAAATCACATTGTCATCATGTAAAACTGAGAAAATTTTAAATATTACACATTTCTAGGAACACTGTAACTCATCAATTCAGGTGTACTGGCCATATTTTTAAAAGTAGCACCAGGCTTATTTCTGATCCTACCAAATTGAAGAACAGTGGTGAGAAATGGTGACATTCCTGTTTCCTAAACCCTAAAAGTTGATTTTGAGAGGAAATATAAGTTATATGTACATGTAAATAATATTTGTTTTAACTGCATGCCTAGTATTATTCTGGTCTACTCCAGTGAGTTATGTATAATGCTTTTGAAATACAGCATGCATTCTAGACTGGCTTTGGCAGATGTAGCTCCACTCTGGCTAAGTGTCTCGCTCTGGGATTAACTTCGCCCCAGAGGATCAGAAGCATACAAGGCAGAGAGTCAATTTCTTGTTTTCACCCTATGGATCTATATTTCTTTTAGAGTTAGAGGAAACAGGGAAAATAAATGTAGCAGCTTCCCGGGAGTCATCTTGGGCACTTTAGGTCTCTATTTCCTATGTCTGTTGGATAATAGAAGAGCTCGGACCAGGTATAACACGGTGATTGAAAAAGAGTGGACTTCCCTTTTTAACTTGAAAGCAGACCTGGCAGTCCGAATCATCCTTTTACTGGAAACAGCTTTGAAAGCTGAATTTAAAAAAAAAAAAAACACACAAAAAAAACCCAAGAAGAAACCTGTTCAAACATGTAAGCTGGTGAGGAAAGAGAGCAGATAGAGAATACATTTAGATTTTATTAGTGGACTATTCATCCACAATGTGCAGGAATTCATCGTGTATAAGAAACTAAAACAGAAAGGAGAAGAAAACACAGGATGAGCAGGACAAAGAACAAACACAACCAAAATCACGTTAGTACTGAGAAGAGAAGAGAATAACCAGATTTCTCTTCTATAAACATGACTGGATTTACTTTATCTATATTAGTTTAGGCATTTTACCTCAGGTTCTCCTTAGAGAAAACAATTTGCAACTGTCTGCATTTCAAAAGCTTTGCAAAATGACAATGGAAATAAAAGATATATGTGACTAATCATGATCTGGCTATCATGTATTGGATTTCTCTTGTGTGCTAACTAGGCAGTAATTCAGCTCTTAAGATCATTCAAAATCCACAAAAAGCTGGTTCACCTATGTGATAGTCACAAACTATGAGTTGTGACCCTCGGAAGGAGGAAGGTTAACTGACTTATTCAAGGTCAAACAGATAATAAGTATGGCAGCTAGGCACACTGTAAGAAGCAGAACTGGGATTTGCACCCCCACCATGTAGATGCCACAGACTATTCTAGATAGGCTAAGTTTGAGCGAGACCCCACAGAAGGCATGTCTCCACCATGCTGGATTCAGGGGCTCTCTTCAGGTTATATGAAGACCACATCATAATTTTGTATAAAAAGGCCACATTATGCTAGGCATGGTGGCTCATGTCTTTAATCCCAGCCCTTTGGAAGGCTGAGGCAGGTAGATCACTTGAGTTCTGCAGTTTGAGACTAGCCTGGCAAACATGGTGAAACCATGTCTCCTAAAAATAAGCAAATTATCCAGGCATGGTGGTGCACACCTGTAATCCCAGCTACTCAGGAGGCTGAGGCAGAAGAATCGCTTGAACCTAGGAGGCAGAGGTTGCAGTGAGCTGAGATCATGCCACTGCACTCCAGTCTGAGCTACAGAGAGAGACTTTGTCCCAAAAATAAAATAAAACAAAACAAAAGAAAATAAAGAAAAATAAAATAAAACAAAAAGTATCATTATCCTTAAGGGAGGATTTGCTGCACAAGCTACTGTGAGGATGATTTCTTTCCTTCTCTCAGTGCTATTTTTTTTTTCCAATGGAGTGAAAAATCTCCATTGAAACCAACCAAGGAAAATATTTGAGAACACTGACCAAACAAAATGGTGGTGTTTTTCTGCACAGAGGTGTTTGGATGTTTCTTCTGACAACAAGAGTTGCTTGGCTCTGATGCTGTTCCTCTTTGTCTCGGTAAGGAGGAAGCTCACTGGCCATAATGAAAGATTTATATTTAAGGTGTTTCCTAACTTTGCCTTTTGATGACTATGCATAATTCCCTGGCTCTGATTCTTTGTATTATTAAGAAATTTCCTCTCTGTATTATGCATTTTCATTTTAAGTTGTACCAAATCCCAGTAGAATGAGCAAGGCCAAAGACTCTAGAACACAAGATGGCATAAGGGTGACATAAAGGAAGCCTGAGTGAGGAAAGAGCTGTGAGAAGAAAGAGATCTCTTTGGACTGCGCTTGACCGTAGAACCTTCTAAAAGGAAGTAGTGAGAGGCAGAAATGTCAGTGTATTACTCTATTTTCACATTGCTATAAAGAAATACCTGAGATTGGGTAATTTATAAAGAAAGGATGTTTAATTGACTCCATTCACATGGCCTGGGAGGCCTCAGGAAACTTACAGTCATGGCAGAAGGGGAAGCAGGCACATCTCATAAGGCAGCAGGTAAGATAAAGAGAGCGAACAGCCCAGGGGGAACTGACATTCACGAAACCATCAGACCTCATGAGAACTCCCTCACTATCATGAGAACAGCATGTGTTTCCCTCCCTGGGTCCATGTGTTGTCACTGTTCACTTCCTACTTATAAGTGAGAACATGCGGTGTTTGGTTTTCTGTTATTGAATTCGTTTGCTGAGAGTAATAGCTTCCAGCTCTATTCGGCTTCCTGAAAAAGACAAAATCTCATTCAATACTAAGCAGTTCATGGCTGCTTAGTATTCCATGGTATATATGTACCACATTTTCTTTATCCAGTGTATGATTGATGGGCATTTGGGTTAATTCCATGTCTTTACTTTGTGAATAGCGCTGCAGTGAATATACACATGCATGTGTCTTTACAATAGAATGACTCACATTCCTTTGGGTATATACCCAATCATGGAATTGCTAGGTCAAATGGTATTTCTGGTTACAGATCTTTGAGGAATCACCACACTGTCCACAATGGTTGAACTAATGTACATTTTCACCAACAGTGTAAAAGTGATCCTATTTCTTTACAATCTCTCCAACATCTGTTGTTTCTTGACTTTATTCAAATAATAATTCTGACTGGTGTGAAATCTGTGCATCTTTATGGCTCACACAGGATTCCTGCAACAGTCATAGGAGGCAGTATCAGTGAAACACAAAGTACTCTGTAATACATATATGTAATTATTATTATTGTTACTATTTGAGACTGAGTTTCGCTCTTGTCATCCAGGCTGGAAAGCAATGGTGTGATTTTGGTTCACCGCAACTTCAGTCTCCCAAGTTTAAGGCATTCTCCTGCCTCAGCCTCCCAAGTAGCTGGAATTATAGGTGCCTGCCACCAATCCTAGCTACTTTTTGTATTTTTAGTAGAGACAGGGTTTCACCATGTTGGCCAGGCTGGTCTCAAACTCCTGACTTCAGGTGATCCACCCACTTTGACCTCCCAAAGTGTTAGGATTACAGGCATGAGGCACCATGCCCAGCCATAATTGTTATCTATTGTTATATGCACTAATTTTAGAGTACTGTTTGCTAGAAAAGAAATGCAAATATGCCAGTCCTTAGCTTGTGAGGATTATTATTCTAATCATTATAAAATTTTATGTGCTGGTTTCCTAGTGAACTCAACATGAAGGTGAATCGAGCACATATGTCTGGTGCACAAGTGAGATTAAAATTCTCAGCTTAGTTTATGATAAGTTTCCTTTGTGGCTAGAAGAGTCCATGGCGTTTCCTACATGCCTAATATGCTATCAATTAATTCGGTGAGAATTAAAACTCATTAATTTCCCAATCAATAGAAAGGTTTTAAAGTCGAATATGCTTCTTTAGGCATATATTATTGGTAAGCAGGAATGAAGATTTTATTTATACAATAATTATATCTCTGGAAAAAATAGAAAAAGCTAATAAAAAATGCAGCAAATTATCATTGTATAAGTATGCTGGTATTACGAGTAATAGTTTGCTATTTTCTTTGTTCCTATTTTTTTCAAATTCACTCTAATAAAACGTATATTTTGTAATGATGATGATTAAGTCTGGGGAAAGTATTTTATCAGCTAAGCATTGGAAATAAATTAAGACTTGCTGTCAAAAACAAAAGGAAAACAAAAACCAAGGGAAAAGATCTGTTGCATTAAGAGGGAATTCCCATGGAGTGATCATCATGCCTCTAATATACAATGCAGGTCGTTACCTTTTGAAAGCATGCAGCAAAAGTTACAGGAACATGTCTTTCTCAAGTTCATTTACAATTTATTGACTTATTGCAGACCGATTTTGCATTGTTAACTTCCACATTCACCTCCTTTATCTTTCTTTGGTGAGTAAGAATTTGTTGTCAAAATACACAGTATGTTCTATCTTGGAGCCCAGAGTGATTATGAGCAGAAATATGTTTTTGTTAATCAAACTGAAGGTAAATTTATTCAGTGAATATGTAAAAGGGATTTCTACATGTAAAGGAAATGAAAAACAAAATCACAGGCAAAGTGCAATCTGAGGGACTGGCTGAAGGTTGGTGTCTATCAGAAGAGCCAGGAGGTCATGGGAGACAACGAAGCATTCAAAGTGGCTCTTCAGAATGGAAAACATGGTCAGTGGAAAATGCACAAGGGATTTTGAAGAATTAATGCAAAAATAATGTAAAAATCTAAATAATTTTTAAATTAATTAAATGTTGAAATGGTGTTACCTGGGATATATTACATTACATAAACTATGTTACTAAAATAATTTTTACCTGTTTCCTTCATAATTTTTAGTGTGAATACTAAACCTTTAATATGCATATGAAGTTTGCTGATAAACTGGCTATGTGCTTGAGCTATTCAACTTAGTTTGAAATTCCTTATGTTAACATAGCTATGATGGTTACCTCTTATTATAAACCATTTATCTTCAACATTCCCAAGTGAAATCATTATAACCTAGAAGCATATCAACTGCTTTTATTAAAACGATTAAATGTTTTTGCTGAATCAAATGATGGAATAATTATTTATTCTGAAGTAATGAATTAGGGTAGAGTTATTTTTAACTACTTTGCATGTAACTTTTTCTAATTTTCATCTTAATATTGTGAATAATTCTGGCAGTATATAAAATAGCAACATAGTACATAAAGCATATAAATGTGTGTGTGTGTGTGTGTGTGTATGTATATACACACACACACACACACACACACACATATATCTATATATATGTATGGAAACATTCTTAGTGGAAATCAACCAAAAATAACATGGAGAACTCAATTACAACTTTTAAATAATATGTTAGGACTCAGGATACTGAATAAGACCAAATACATCTCAAATAATGGAGGTATAGTCACTGTTTTAAACTTGATTTCCCCCATAAAATAATGGAACTGAAATAAATCTTAAAGGTAAAATATCACCACCTAGCAAAAGGGAACAAAAATATCTTGTATATTTATAATTACTGTGCTGAAACTGTATAATTACTGTGCTAAAATCCTATCTGTATGGTACCTGCTTGAGCTATTTTAAAATCTAAACTAATGGGATGATTATGTGGTTTATGGGTAATTGAGGGGAAAGAAAGAATAACTGTTTACTTGTATAACATTTAATAACTTTATGTTTACATAAGTTTAAATTTACATAGGTAAACTATGCTTACTTATATAAATTTAATAAAACCCATTTTACCTGAATTATGAGCTATTAAATATATTTTCATGCTATATCAAACGTTTATTTTCTAAAGCATCTCAGTTACTTAACATGCTGTGATTTAAATTGCAGCTCTCAAATTTACATATATAAGCACATACGTTTCCTAAAAAACAAGAATCAAAAAACTGATTGACCTACATTTCAAAAATTCATAGTTCCATTAACACAGGAAGAACTAACTCACGCCCCGGAGCCTGAGTGATGGGTCGGTCCTGCATTTGCATAGGACACAGCCCCTCCGCCTCTGCTGTAGCTGCGTGGTTCTCTATCAATCAGGTCATTATCCAAGGCCCAGATGCATCGCCAGAGTGGGCTATTGTGCTTTCTCCATCTCAATTCAGAGCTCCTGCAGCATGAATCTCCTCTGAGCTCTTTGAAATGAGGCCAAAAAATGTATCTAAATTACACCATTTACTAACGCAAAGAAAAGATCTTTCTTTGGTATGTATTGGAGTTAATAATATTTATTAGGCATCTCATTTATACACCCTGCCATAGCAGCATTGCAGGTAGGGTTATAATTTTACACGTCTAGACTGGCTTCTATTTCTCAGTATCTGGTGGCGGGTAGGAGAAGACAGTTAAGGAAGCCCTCTGCAAAGACAGATTGTGAGTTTACCCGGCACCCTTAGGAAGACTTCTTGAGTACATCAGTAACATCTGGTATGAAAAAAATTGTTGAATGAACAGAGAAGACACTAAATTCAGCATCAAATTACAAATACAAAGAGGTTAATACGGGAAATCAAAACTGTGAATGATCTGTGAATGATCAACTTAGCAGCTTAAGGATGTGGGGGTAGAATTGAATTCAAAACTGTTATTCTGTGTTGTCTTTCTGAAAACTCTTTGGACAAGGGAGGAGCAGACCTATGTGAGTTTCATATGCTTTGTAGATACAAAATGACTCTCCTTTCCCTCCTGAGTAATCTCAGCCCCGATCATCACACCAAGATTTCCTATTCCATTCACAGTCTTTCCTGTTGTAGGTTTTTAGACAGTTAATTCAGTCTGAGCTGAGAGTAAGATGTAGGTCAGTTACAAAGAAGAGTGTGTTATTTATAATAGTGATATGATCAGAGCTCCATAATCATTCAATAATTTGTTGATGACTTCTTACAATGTGTTAACCATTTTTCTATCGTTGGGGCACCACAGAAAGAGCAGATATATTCTCTTACCAGCTGCGTATTTTCTGAGTAACTGATGCTTCCACTCTTTGACCTCCCTTTTACAAATTATACTTAAAGGATGAAAGGGTCACTGAGATATAAATAATTATTTGAGTTTCAAGCAAATTTTGATTTAAGTATTATTAATTAGAAAATATGCAATTTCCTGGTTCTGGAATACCATTTCAAGAGTCAGATGCAGTAGTTTCTAAATATATACTAACTTATCTGAAGGGCTAGAATTAATATTACTAAATTTCTCATGGTTTAATTTCCATTTGAAATATTTTTTCTGAAGGAAAACGAACAAAACTAAATAAAATACAAGACTAAGCCACCACTACATAACCCTGAACACTTCAAAATATTGAGTCTGAACAAATTATATTCCTTATGCCACTTATGACATGTCAAAATATCAGACACTGATAGAAAAATCAATGTCAAGTTTCTCATTTTAATCTTAGAAGAAGCAGCTGCTAGGTGCCAATGATTTACGCTGGCAACAGACCACATTCTGTGTTCATCATCTATGCAATCTCCATCTCCACGGAGGTAATCAACTTTATATGAGATTTCACATTATTCTTGCTTTCTCTACGCAGCACCCACTGCTGAAATCATAAGAGTGACCATGCCCTTTTCAGATGTAGATAATAAAAGTTAGCAAGACAGTGGTATTGTACAGAGATTAGGGAAATGTATTCCTAATAATGGTGGTGGTGGAGTGAGACTATCCTTTAGAAGACACGTAGACGAGCCAAATGTATAACTTTAGAACCTAGAAATTAGTATCAGTGTACAAAGGAGCAGTCATGAGATTAATAATGTTCTGGCAAGTTACCTTTTTACAATTTTATCAAGTTTAGATTCAAACAAATTGAAGATAATTTTATGTTCTCTTCTGTATTCTTAAATGTATTAAGTCGAGAAGACAATTAGTATTCCAAGGAATAGAATTTTTCAAATTAAGTGTTCTGCCCAAACTGGAAACAAGTGAAGCTGCTCTCTAAAAATATCAATTTAAATTATTGTTTTCTAAAAGAGTGGAAAGGAGATTTTCGTCTACTGGATTTAGATGATTTTCTTTGCTGTCCTTAATCTGCTATTCAAAACATAAAAATTTGTGTTTAAAAAAAATCTTTGTTTAGTATAGTTATTTGAAGGTAATTTCCATGTTGCACGCTCTTTTTTTTTTAAAATCCTGGAACTGATAATTGAATGTCGTGGAATGGCTACCTTGTGTTTAATTAAGCAGCCACATGTTTTTGTACCTGGTGAAGAGCTGCAACTCAGCATGAGGACGGGGTATAGAATGCATGGTTTATCCACTGCCTTCAAAACTTTGGTTTCCTTCTTATGTTTATACAATTAATATGCTTCGTGACTTCTTTTTATTTTTTAGAAACTATGTTCTTCCATCTCACAAAAAATGTCATAGCTCTTACCTACATTGAATCTTACAATCATGACTTTCCTTATGTGCCAAACAAAGGGGTTAGCTAACAAACATCTCAAATTCAGGGGTAGCAATCTCTTCTGTAAGTGGGATTGTTTTCAATTCATTGTTCTCCACAAAACTAAAGAAGCTCATCATCGGATTATTAGATAATAGACTATGGATCATAATTTTTTAAGATAATTCACTGTGTACTATTTCAAAGTATAATTCAATTAAATTCAGTTCAATTCAGTTCAAGAAGTATTTGCAGATGCCTATTTACCTTAAAATTAAACCACTGGGGAGGAAATGGAAGGGAAAGAGAGAAATGTAAATAACTCACTCATTAGTTAACTGAGATATGGACAATGCAATCAACCTCCTGAGCAGCTGAGAAAAAAAAAAAAATGGATATAAGGCAGAGTGAAGAATTCAACTCACTCAAGATGCACCTGAACAACTTTGCTGTGCTGCAGCAAAGGAAGGAGTGGCTAATTCAGATAGTGCCCAACTACTGGGCAGGCATCAAGAGAATGCATTTGAGTTGGGGTTTAAATAACTGGGATAATTTCCATAACAGAGACAGCATGTGGGGTTGATAAATGGTCACTGGATGTGGAGGTAAGGACAGTTCCAGTGTGCCTGAGAGCTTAGTAGCTGGGCTGATTCCTCTTGGTGCAGAAACTAATTTGCTGAACAATAAGGTAAAACAACTTTATCCAAATAATTTGATGAATCTGTATTACCTTATTATTTATCAAATATTTATCTGTTGATGTCAAAACATGCATATCATTACATGCAAAGGTTTGAAGAATCAAGCTTAGCTAATTCATTTATTAAAATGTTCTATATTAAAATATTTAATATATATCTGAACGAATTCCAAAGTATGTAACACATTTTTTGTATCTTTACATAGATATTTGGAAATGATGAGAAAATAAAGCTAGAAAAAAGGCTTTCTTTTTTTAACAAAGTAATTACGTTAATAAAATATTATAGCCAAATAAAGCTTTGATAAAATGTACAATGCTTGGTGTACTTGTCCTGTAGACCTGATGCATTTTCCATGAACATCCTATGGAGCCTAGTAACAGAGCATGTGCTGGCGTGCTGGCAACACCTGGGATGAAGTATGGAGTAGCAGAATGTCCTGTCGTGAAGATATTACCTGCTAGTTACCCTTTTCATTCATTGAGCCAACTAAGTACGCATGGCGTGGAGCCTGGTGAGAGGTTGTTAGGACACAATAAGAAAATGCGTTTGCAGATTGAAGCGGAGCATCCTCCACAGTAGTCAGAAATCTCCTTTGATCACAAGTATGTACAGAAGGCTAAAGGGCTTCGCAAAGAAAACAGAGCGACAACCAGAAAAAAAGGCAACAGTTCGGTGACATAAAATTCACTGCATTTCATTGTGAGGATACTTGAGAAATGTGCACACTGCCCAGATCTTGCAAGGTATTCACTGCATGTTTACTGAATGAAAAAAAAAAAAAACCACAAAATCAATTAATAATAAATAATGCAGACACTCCCTTGAGCCCATGGTGGCTCCTAAGGGAATGAACTCAGAACTCTGGCTTGCAGGTAAACAGAACCTACACTGATCTTATGGTATTTCTTTGCACCTGATTTATAAAGGTTTACATGCACAATGAGAATCGGATTCTATGTATGTTACATCGGTGGACATTATGTTGACAATGATTTCTGATGATTTCTCATATGCATAAATATATAACTACACATTCAATAATCTTAAGTGGATTTTTTTCCACAGGGCTTCAGTATTAGGCCCTATTAAAAATATGTAAAGAGATACTTTGACAGAGTTAAGAGAAGATGATTGTCTATAAAAGAAAATAATCTTTAGCTCTTGTTTTCTTGGAAAAATGTAATATGGATACAACTTAATAATACCTTTCAGGAAACAGTGCTTTAAAATGTTGTCTAAAATAGAAATCCTTCCAATTTTTTATGTATAAAAATGATGTGGGTTTCAACAAAGTGATATCATGGGCTAATAATAGTTTAGATATACTATGTTAATGAACACTGAAAAGCCTTTACCTTACCAAAGGTCATAATTGACAGATGTACACTATTGAGTCCCAAACGGATGCAAGGTGAAATAATATAAAACTTTTAAATGCCACTTTAAAAATGTAGAGTTGGTTATCATGGTGATAGAAACTAGATATTTGTCTTTAAATGCAGAGACTTGTGAAAAAAATCACATTTGCCTTTTTGAAACATAATCCCTTTCTTTTTATTCTGGTGCCTGTGCACAATTATTCTCATTTAAACATTCTCCTGACCAACTGCAGCAAACAGCTCATGGGGGCTCTGCCTCCCTCACAGCAGGCTGCTGGTATGCCTGCCTGAGACCAACTTACCCCCACACAGATTAGAGTCTCACCATCCTGTCTTGTGTGTTCTGGAGCCTCTCCTCCCTTTCTACATTCACTAACACAGTCCTCCCTATGACCTGTGACCTGCCATTACTTTAAGCTTCTTTGTCTTTCATTATTCTGCATGTAGCTACCCACAGTTGCCTTTTTATGAAAGCATTCACAGATACTCGGGCTGGATGAAACACAACGTCTGTACTCAGGATGACTTTGGATTTTTTTCCCTTTGTGCAAGTATTTGCTTACGTAAGTTCTGCATCTGCTATACTCGAGGGCATGGGTCAACCTAGTAGAGAGTATGGATCATGGTGGGCATTCAGTTCATCAGATACGTGCTATGACTTAGTCATCTTTTTAACGTCTTCAGCTCCTTGTCTAAGACCTTCTATCCAGCAGGTATGTGTTCTCTCATAACTGTAAAATGGAATTATGAATAGCTTTTTTTTTTTTTTTTTGTAAAACAAAACTAGTGGTAAAAATCAGCAGCACACTGACGGATGACTTTGGGAAGATGCCCTTTATGTTAGAATGCGCTTCCCGTTGTTGCTGCTCTGTGGTTCACCCTTCACAACAGGCCTAACCTCTGAGAGAGCACAGGTAAAACCCCACCCCACACATTTGTTTATTCCCCTGTGGTCATAAAATGAGCAGGTGCAGGGAGGAAGTCCATCAAAGCTCCCCACTCTTTTCTTTCAGAAAATCCTTCCATGGATTTTGCCGGGCATCAGCAACTTTGTTAGACATCAGGGAAACAAAAATGCATTATTTGCTGCTCATTGACAGGCCCTGGTGCTTAGCTGAGTTTTTTAGGATGAAACTCTGTGATTGGGCTCCTGTGTAGAAAATGCTTTGGACTGCACCAGCTCAGAGCTCTTTCTGATCTGTTCTATTTATTTGCTTTTCTCTACATGGAAGGGGTGATATCTGCAAGTACAGACAATCACGCATGAGAGGGAAAGGAGTCGGTGTTCCCAAACGTTAAGTTATCCAAGGCACTCAAGAACCCAACTACCCGAAGTGTCCCTCTTCTTTGCCACTGGGCTTGTTTACGGCGTAGGCATATCTTACGGTAAAAGAGGAATAAAACAAATGGAAATAGAAGCAGTTATTGTTCACATGGGAAGGGGAGGTGGCTGAGAGATCACTCACACTTCTGCCCTTGTTTCCTAGCCCTGAGTCTTCCAGCAATTTTGATAGATGTTACTGATTTGTCACCATATACCTGAAAGTCAGGTAAGTAAATTAACTTGTGACTAAACATGTGAATCAGAGACCAATACACATGACTGTAACGTACAAGAAAGCCATCCCGGCAATATCATTTAGAAGTTGTGAGGCAAATGCTTAACAGCTTGTGGCTTGCAGATGGACAGACATGCTTCAAAATCGACTTGCTCTGTGACCTTGACCGTTCATTTCACCTTTCTTGATTTCATTGTTGTCAGTAAGCTGTGGCCAATAACACCACACACCTCATGGCTTTATAGATAAGACGAAATGAAATGATGCATACAAAACACTTGAAAAGGCAGCCAGAACAAATCCCTAGTGCCTGAAAGGGCACCTGAAGGAATCTTTCTCAGGGTGATTAGTAAGGTACCACTATTACTGTTTACTATTAATACTACGGTGTTTTATTCAATGAGAAAATTATGCATGACGAGCAATTTTACTACTCTTGGCATTTTGATAAAACTTTAGAATAATCTATTTTCTGAAGACCACTTATGAAAATATCTATTTATTCATATAACATTTTTAAAAATATGAAATAATACTTGGAATATTTTTTCAACTGAAAATACCTACCTTGCCAAACAGCAATTTTACCAATTGTGCAAAATAAGTGTTGTAAATTAATGAACATTCTAAGATAATTTCTGATCTAAATTTCATTTGTTGAAGAAGAAAACCGAGGCTTGGAAAGACTGATGGAACTGTGGAGCTGCACAGGGTCACTTGTGTAGGTGATCAGGAAGAAAGCCGGTAACTCACAGCACAGCCTGTTGCTCCTCCCTGGCCTTTTACAATGTGAATTGCCAAGTTTAGCATTTCCTATTTGGTATTTTAAAAAGCTTAATCTTGCTGCTATTTACTATGTTCTCTTAAAGAATATATGCATCCCACCACTAACACCCTTTTTTTGTTTAATAAAAATCACAAATTCTCATGATTGATAATTTGGATTAAAAATAAGAACGACAACAAGTTATTTACTTTCAAAAACAAAACCTGGACAGAAACTCTCTTTCCCTCCCTTTTTGCAGAAAGACACTGTTATGTGACTCTGGTCCCTTTCTCCCATTGAGGAAATAAATCAAAGAGGACACAAATACATGAAAAGATACTTCATGCTCATGGATCAAAAGAATTAATATTGTTAAAATGTCCATAGTACCAGAAACAACATATAGATTCAATACATATTTCTATAAATATGTTTTTATATTTCTCTCTATATATTCCTATATACATATTTATATATGTATTTTATATATATATATAATTAGGAAATATATATATGTATAAAAGAATACATAATATATAATTAGGAACTATGTATGTACATTGGAATATATATTATATATAATATATAATTAGGAAAGATATATATTCTTAAACACACACATACACACACACACACACACACACACATATATATATATATATACATATATATATATATATATATATATACATATATATATATATATTTCCTAATTGCTGCCAAAATCCCAATGGCATTCTTCATAGAAATGTTTCTTAATTTCTAAAATTTGTATGGAACCATAAAAGACCTCAAACAGCCAAAGCAATTCTGAGAAAAAAAATCAAAAGTTGAAGGCATTATAGTTCCTGATTTAAAATTATAGTACAAAGTTATAGTAATCAAAACATTATGGCATTGGCATAAAAAATGACACATGGATCAGTGGAACAGAACAGAGAGCTGAAATAAATCCAAATATATATGGTTAACTAATTTTCAACTAGCATACAAAAAGAACACAATGCAGAAAGAACAATCTTGTCAAAAAACAGTGCTAGGAAAACTAGAGTTTCACACGCAAAAGAATGAAATTGGACCTTTATGCCATACACAATAAATCAACTCAAAATAAATTAAAAAAAAAAACCTGAACATAAGACCTGAAACCATGAAACTTCCAGAAGAATACACAGAGTAAATGCTTCCTCACAATGGCCTTGGCAATGATTTCCCATATATTATACCAAAAGTTCAGGCTACAAAAGAAGCAATAAATAGATGAGACCACATCACACTAAAAAGCTTCTCTACAGCAAGGGAAATAATCAACAAAATGAATAGTCAACTTACAGATTTAGAAAACAATATTTGCAAACCATGTATCAAATTAGGGGATAATATTCACGATTTATAAATAACTCAGAGCGCTCAGTAACAACAAAACATACAACCTGATTTCAAAATGGACAAAGGTATGAGTCAGTTTAAACACACGTTATAGAGAAAGACTGAGGCTCAGAAATAGAGGCTGCTTTGGCTAAAATTAGCGATTTTCAAGAGGCAGAGCTAGATGAAGACAAAGCCTACTCTCTGTAATTCGAAGGTTCTAATCGTTCTCTACCATATCTAATTGTATTAGAGTTTCTTCCAGCTGACAATAAATAAACCGATTAAAAAGAACACCAGGCTTTGGGCCCTCTTCGGGGAAATTGTATTGCTCCTACAGAGAAGCCTCGATTTCATTTTAAAATCTGAAATAAAAATAAAAACATTGCTTTAAATACACATGCCCTGCGCAAAGCTCCATCGTGAGAGAGCCCAGTTACACTGCATTAGTGATTCATTTAGAAGTCATTAGTTTGCCACTAGGCATTTTCCACTCTAAGGAAAGAAATCCTGAAAAGACTTGGAATGTTGAAGTATTGAGTAATTTAATGTTGAAACGCACATGAATTTCTGATTAATGCCATGATTTCTATGCATTCAAATTAAAACACGAGCAAAGTAAAAACTTTGCTCATGTAACCTGTGTCCAGCATATTAAGCTAGTGGAGGGCTAAGTCTATATGAGAGATTGGATGGCTTTCATTTTACTGATTTTTATTTTTTTGAGACGGAGTTTCCCTTTTCTTGCCGAGGCTGGAGTGCAATGGCATAATCTCAGCTCACCACAACCTCTGCCTCCAGGGTTCAAGCGATTCTCCTACCTCAGCCTAAATAGTAGCTGAGATTACAGGTGCCTGCCACCATGCCCAGTTATTATTTTTTTTTTTTTTACTTTTAATTTGGAGAGATGGGGTTTCACTATGTCAGCCAGGCTGGTCTCGAACTCCTGACCTCAGGTGACCCAGCCACCTCAGCCTCCCAAAGTGCTGGGTTTACAGGCGTGAGCCACCTCACCTGGCTCGATGGCTTTCATAGTATAGCACTAGTTGTTGACTTTCTACATTCCTAACTTCCCAAAGTTTGTTTTTATTTCCATAAATCATGAATATCTTCTCTCTTGTGGTTTTAATCCTGTGCTCAATGTAATGGACGTGAAGCGAGTCTTGGCACTCCGTTCCTGGGCTGCTACTCCAGCCCAGACCAGGGATGTTGTGATAACTGTTGCAACTGTGATAAAAAAAAAAACATAGTGGCTTACAACAAGACTCGTGTCTCATTTGTTGTTCTGCAGGTTAAAAGTCCCATGTCGGTCTCACTGGGCTAAAACTAGGTATTGGCAGGCTGCATTTTTCCCTGGAGGCTCGGCAGGAAGTAGGCTCCCAGGCTCATGTGGGTGCACTGAAAGCAGAATTCGGTTTCTTGTGGTGGTAGGATTGAAGCTCTCTTTTCTTTCTGGCTGATGTTCATGTATCATTCCCTGCTTCCAGAAGCAGCCTGGATTCCTTAAATCCTCACACTCCTCCATCCTAGAAGCTGGCAACAGTGATCCAGTCCTTTGCACATCAAATCTCTCCTTCAGGTAACCTTTCTGCCTCTTCCACCCTTGCTTTCTTTCTGACTCCATTCAAAGCAAGTTCTCTGCCTTGGAGGAATTGAGCGGTTCGGTTGACAAACCGGGATGATCTCTATTTTAAGGTCTCAAAATCATCAGGTCATACAGCAAAATGTAACATATTCACAGGATCTGTTATGACAGCATGGACATTTGGAGAAAAGATTTTAGCAGTTACGTATATTTTAAATAAAGTATATTTTAAAAATTAAAGTATTTTTATATTAAAATTTTTCTCTTAGTATTTTTATAAAGGAGAATGTAAAGACATGGGATCTGAAGGTCTAGAAAAGAAACCATAAAAACGCCTCTGTGAAAGTGGATGCACTAAGCTGATTAAGTTGAGGCTTGAATTCAGGTGAAGTGGATTCAGAACCTAAAGGAGCCTCTTGGTTAGCAGGTGAGTCCTCCAGGGTTTGGGGTCCCCATCTAATTTTGGATAGTAACATTTCCTAAGTTTGATATGTGTGTCTGCTTCTGAATTATTCCATAAAAGGTAGATTTAATATTGTTAATAATGAAAAATAATTTAAGAAACTTAGTTTCTTGAAATACTTTATCCCTGCAACATTGCCGGAATATAAAACATGGGTTGTTTAAAGATACATGTGTCAGTATTATTTCTAGAACTGACCGATTATCAAGAAATGCTCATATAGGCTAGATATCTCTTATCTGAAATGCTTACCACCAGAAGTATTTTAGATTTCAGAATGTTTCCAGATTTGGGAATATTTGCTTATACATAAGCAGATGAGCATCCCGAATTTGAAAAAAAAAAAAAAAGTCAGAAATCTAAAATGTTCCAGTGAGCACTTCCTTCTAGTGTTTACCTTGAATGACATGTCAGCACTCAGAAAATTTCAGATTTTGAAGAATTTCCGATTTCGGAACTATAGATTAGGGATACTCAACCAGTACCAAGCTAGCAGTTTTGTTCTTTATAAATTTGCAGTTTTGCCTTCTAAGCTAACTGACTGATGGCCTTTCGGTTTCAGAAAAGCAGAATTTGACTAGAAAATCCCAATAGCTCCTTGTTTCTGGAATAGTTGGTTTACTAATGTCTTGCTGTCTGGGGGAGGCCTGGGCACCCAGAACAGCACAGAGATTCTTTGTGTTCAGGGATAAAGAATCCTCTTGGATTGCTTCCTCAACCAGTTTTTATAATTCTGTTGAAAGAAAGTTACTTTTACTTTCACACTGAATCCTCCTTTCTCATCTATATCAAGGAGTTCATTAGGATCCTTTCTGTCATTCGCTTTTGTGTTATTGAACGAGCATTGCATTGTGTTTGTACAGCCTTTATAGTCAGGCTTCGCACGCCGGAGTAGAAGCTCCACTCTTTCAATGCACAGTGCCCCTTTCTCTTAAATACTGATATACTCATATTAAGGAAGTAATTAATATTATCAATCTGCATGCCATGTCATAAGCTTCCAATACAGAGAGTTAGAAAAAGGATAAAAAAATTGTGTCAATTACTTTTGAAATTCACTAGTGCCCAAACTATTAAATATGTTTTCTAATTATAAAAAATCCTACTCTTGGCTGGGTGTGGTGACTCACGCCTGTAATTCCAGCACTTTGGGAGTTTGAGGTGTGTGGATCATCTGAGGTCAGGAGTTCAAGATCAGCCTGGCCAACATGATGGAACTGCATCTCTACTAAAAATACAAAAAATTAGCTGGGCATGGAGACAGACACCTGTAATCTCAGCTACTCAGGAGGCTGAGGCAGGGGAATCACTTAAACCCAGGAGGCGGAAGTGGCAGTAAGCCAATATCCTGCCACTGCATACCAGCCTGGGTAACAGAACAAGAATGTCTCAATAAAAAATAAATTAATTAAAAATTACTCTTTTTTCTTCTTTTAAATAGATAGCATTTGTAACTGGGACAATGTTAAATTAACAGTGCAATTTGAATCTTGCTTTCCCGAGCAAGTCATAGTAATTGAGGGTAGGTCTCGCAAAACTGAAGGAAAGCCATGAGCAAAAGATCACAGAACCGCAACATTCTTGAATCCCACCTCCAGTTGGAAAGATCGGCACATAAATGTAAATTAATTATGGTAATAAGTACAGTCCTCAAACAATGCCATTGAGGGTAATATGCTTGATATTTATTTACGTATATCAAATAACTTAAAGTACTTTATAAAGAAGAGTATCATTATCTCCAAGGAGACATACAGACATTCTTAATACAAAATTCATACCAAAAATAAGTTTGGGAGTTAATCAACTGATGTGGCTTGCATCTGTTTCCCCACCACACAAACCTCATGTTCAATTGTAATCTCCAATGTTGGAGGTGGTGGGAAGTGCTGGATCATGGGGGTGGATCCTTCATGAATGATTTAGCACCATCCCTTTGCTGCTATTCTCATAATAGACTTCTCTTGAAATCTAGTTGTTTAAAAGTGTGCAGAACTTCTACCTACCACCCCTACTCACTCTTTCTCTCTTCCTCCTACTCAGTCATGAGAAGCATTGGTTCCCTCTTCACTTTCCACTGTGACTGAAACTCACCTGAGGCCTCCCTAGAAACCAGCCAGATGCCACCATCATGCTTTCTGTACAGCCTGCAAGACCATGAGCCCATTAAACCCCCTTTCTTTATAAATTAGCCAGCTTCAGGTATATCTTTATAGCAGTGTCAGAATGAACTAATATATCAACAATAGTAAATCAAGATATACAAAAGCAACACAGGAAAAGACTTAAAATCTGCTAAAGAGCAACAGAAGGAAACATTAAAAATAATATATATAAACAGAATTTTCCCCAGGAAACTATGCAGTAATTTCCCCATTATCCTCAACAGCAACTAGAATTTGATTATTTTTTTTTGATTGTAGGACATATCACTAAAATAGGAAAGACAGCGTTTGAGGATGAATCATAAAAAAACTGGAACGATTAAATCAGATCGAATATAAAATCTTCAGAGGAATCTAGGTGATATATAGCCCTGAATAGATAGAAGGACCACTATAATTTTTTTATAGAAAAGTATTATTCAAAGTGAGTAGTATTTCGAGTATGTGAACTCCTGTGAAGTGTAGAATAAAAGAAACAGAATCTAAATAAAGTCTGTGCTTATTGACTTCAAGTAGAAAATTAAAATATTGGACGGGTATAAAATAAGAACACAATCATTTTCCTTGTAAGACTTCATAGGTTCCTGTTCCGAAGGACCGAGGATAACAAATATGTTTTCTTTATGAATGACAGAATAATAAAAAAGATACTTTTAAGCAACTCATCAATGTTAATCAAAAGAACACTTCAGACAACACTTTTCTTTAAAAAAAAATTATCTTATGCTGTTTAAGAGGAAAGGCTGCTGGACCAAGGCGGTGTGTCACGGTCCACGTGGTGATGGGGTGCCTCCAGAATGTCTGCTGCCATCCAAGAGTACGCTCACTCACGTGGAGGTGGATGTGCTGGGGTGGGGTCCTCTTAAGCATTAATGCCAATCAAAAAGTTGCCCTTAACGTTGCTAGGAAAGCTTCCTTCAACCCTAACGTACCATAGGACAGAAAAGACAGGGACAGGGAGGACAGGTTAGGGGTGGGAGGAACAGCCATCCTGAGTTAGTCAAGGTAGTTGGAGTCTATGACCAACACTGAACGGGGGGAAGGAACAGCATCCTCAGACATGCCAAGAAAAAAAAAATCCAGCATTTAAAGACACTTTGAGAAACGACAGATGTGACGATTCTACCAAATGAGTGTTTGGATCTCAGATTCTAAGAAGCCGGCACCAGCCCGGATTGCGGGGACAATCAGACATGATTGGCAGCACCAAGAGGAAGGAGAGACGAGGCGACCACACTCGCTCAGAGGAGAGCCCATTGCCGTAGTCACTCCAGGAAGGACTTTCGCAAAGTCCTAAACACAGAGAAGCATGGAGTTTATTCCAAGACCCTCCTGAAAATTTAAGTATACATTATTTACTGCTAGTTTAAATATTAAAATATATTGCTACCAAATTTTGAGCCATTGCACAGTGCTACTACTTCATCTACAGTACATTAGGTTACTCTTAGGATGCCTCTAGAGAATTCTTACAATCCTTATGTTGTATCAGGCAGCGCTTGGGCTCACAGGACAAGAAGCAGAGTTATGATTAGGAACCAACAGGGTCCCAGGGCCCCCTGGAATGGTGGCACCATACTTCCGTGAAATAGTTCCACTGTGGGCAGCACTGACCTCCACTTCTGCGGAAAGCTCCATGTCTAATGACACCTCCAGGTATTATCATAGAGAAAATATTTAAATAGGGTGGTTGAGAACTGACAAAAGTCAGGATTTTTTATCACAGGGAGGCAAACCAGGTAGAGATTCAGAACACTGGCTTGATTCCAATTTTAATTTTGTTGCCACATATTACACTCAGAAATATATTTCATATATATACGAAAAAGTTGAGAAAATACATGGAATATTAGTTTAGAGCTAGACAATTTACATTTTAATTCTCTTTTCTACTGATTTCTGATTCTGGAGCTTCCCTAAATTACTTTACTATTTTCTGCTTATCTTCATGTTTAAAATGAGATCATCACACTTCCACAAAGTTACTGAGAAGATTAAAGCACTGATATTTGTAAAATTACGAGCTAACAATTATTTGTCACTATCAATTTAGCACTTGCTTGTAAAATAGGCAACTGATTGCTACCCAGTGAAGTTCCTGTGTTGTACTTGGTTAACTCCTGCCTGTATCCTACTGAAAACACTTTATTTAGATCAGTCCTTAATAATGACGCTGCCAAACAATATATTCACAGTGAGCTCCACATTGAGATGGATAATTAAAAACAGTCCATTCAAACTTCCTGTTTTACCTTGTGGTTGTTATTTTACCAAAGAGAGCTAAACCATACTGAGAAGCAGAGCACCCTCTCTGAAGCAGGAGGCAAGACAGTGAGAGAAACAATTAAGTCTAATTGACTCAGCAGGTAGATGGAACCAGAAGACTGTGACTAGGAAATGAGAGAGTGCCTTTGGCAGATGAGATGTCTGGTTTTGAGCTTGGGGAAGATGAAGAGAGAGAGATGTGGCTGAGACATCCCAAAGAACAGTCTCCATTAGGTCACAATTGTTAGGGACAGATGCATGCCTAGACTCCTATAATAAGATCAGATTTAAAAATAAAACAGTCATCCAAGAGTACCCCTAAAACTTAACGTTTTTGAAAGCAGTACACAGAGCTGCTGTTCTTTATCAGCGAATCCTAAACGTGCAGTACGAACGTACACACTATTTGTCTGACTGTTTTTAGAGGATTTTCTTTTAAAACACTGTATTAGGTTGGTACAGAACTGATTGCGGTTTCACCATAGTTTTAATGGCAAAACTGCCAAAACTTTTGCACCAACCTAATACAGATGTGTTTCAAAATGCAACACACCCAGATGCATCTAAACATAGAAGATCAAAGATGAAAGATGACCAGGGAAGCATGTGGTGTTTCAGGCTTTAGATTCTCAATGAAGGGCAGGTATGCGCTTGACTTCTGACATACTGAAATACATCTCCAAATAAACTACATATTTCACCTCAAAGGGCCATGCTATTATATGGTTGTTGTAGAGAAGTGTGGCAAATATAATTCACAAATCGTTAAGCTTTTGGTTTTATGATGACAAATTCTGAAATATATTCCTGTTCTAGATGGTAGTGCAGAGTTAAAAGATGCATACACACACACACAAATATTTGTGCAATATCTTAAAATCGGTAGGATCAGTACCTACATATAAAATACATTTTATGTATAAATTAATAGAAATATGCATTAAATATAAAACATAAAAATATCACAAAATTTTCTACCATTAAAATTACTTATGAGAATTAATATTCACGTTTGCCATTATTAATGAATAATCTATATCAGGCATCAGAAAACTGTGGAACATGGCCTGTCCTCTAATTTTGCAAATTAAAAGGTAAGAGCTGTTTGATAATACCATATGTAACCTATGATATTGCCACTGTTTTGATCATTTCTCCACAAAACTTGATTTTACTCATGTTCCTTTCAATTTATCGATTCTAGAGCTCCTGTGGTAACTTGGAGTACCTGGAATTTTTTTTCCAGGAATTCTACCATATTTTTGGCATCATATGAGACAATGCACGCAAAGCACTTTGCACTGTAAGTGGCATGGTGTGAGCATACAGCAAATCATAACTTTATAGATCAATAATGTTTCCTGCTAGGAAGATGACTCTGAAAATTCCGTGAGAGGGAGGTCATGGGCAGGTCCTACTTCTATCACCACTGTCGACCCTCTGGCCTTCATGGGAGTGGTCTAGATCTGGGTCAGAAAAACGAGACTGGCATTGTTCAATCGGAAATGCTTTCCATGGGACAACGCCAATTTCACTGTGTTAATCTTTAGGATTAAAAGTTCTTCTAGTAGTTCGCGTAAGAGAACATATTAGACACTTCTTCAGGGCTGCTTAGAACAGCAGAAGGGATGCAATGATCAAAAGTCAGATAGTACTGACTTTCAGGAACTGCTACACAATGTAGTCAGGAGAAATGAATAAATCATTAACATGTATAATGTATAGAAGCAACCTGCTTATCTTGTAGGTTCTAAACACCACCATGGGAAGAATGGTTAGAAAGAATTGATAGGTCAGTGTGTAACAGTGTAGGCATACAAGGACCAGATTGATAAATCTCAACTAACATTTCAGGAACTGATACCTGTACATACAGAGTCCTTATGAGAGGCTGTATTCTCATTTTAAAACTGCTTTTATTGCTTAAAATTTTAGAACTCCTCCTGAGGAATTAACTGAAATCTTCAGTTTAAAACATTTTCCAATGGTGGCAAATACACGCTGACTGATCTGATTAACATTTTTTTGGGTTAAAGTTGCCCAGCCTCCTGTGGAAATTGACATTACTTCGGAATCCCTTACAGGAAAAGGGGTTTTATCGTTTCTACATATACGTTATGTTTATTTTCTAAAAATTCAAAGGAAAGAAACTAAAACTGGCTCAAAGGATAATTTTTTACAGAAGAGTTCATAAGCCTTTTAAAACTTTTATTACTAGGAGAAGCATTATCACTCTCAAAGAGAAAACTCACCACAATGTATATTTAATGAAGATCATTATTTTTTCTTCTTTCCCTATGCAGAGTCCTAAACTAAATGCAATTAGAGAAAGGGAACATTAACCAGGGGTTATAAATGTCAAGAACAAAACGGATATCATGTTTAGTTCAAAGGAACACAGGGAACATTAGCTGTACGCCTCCAGCATTTCTCAGGCTTCTCTGGCAAGCTGGGTTTAGCATTTTTATAAATAGTCTCCATTGCCACATTTCATCACTGAAGAATCCAGACATGAATGTATAAAACCAGAGGAAAGTGTAAATAAGAAATAAATCCTGCTAATTGCAGTCTGCTGATGCCAGAGCCCTTCCAGCAGTGACGACCCGGGGGATTCCTGGGCCTGGACGCCCACAAAGTGGCATCTCCCTCTTCCAAACAGCAGCGGCAACTGCTCCCCAGGCTCCTGGCTTCGGGGCCTTGCTTTTTCTTTTTTTCTCTCTTTTCTATAAGAAAATGAATATACCTTACTTCTGCCAACTGATTGTTAAATAAATTCTTGGCTTGTGAACAAACATTTTTTTCTCTTCTCTTTTAGCAACAACGGAAGCAACAAGCCATTCAACTCTCAGACTCTCATGGGGCTCTTACTTCAGGGTGCCTGTTGAATATGATATACCCACATTTTGTATTTTATGAACATTTACTACTGATAGTAGTAAATACCTTACTTGTAGCACAGATTTGTAGCATCGTCAGTCAGACCTTCAGCATCTTTGATAACCTAGTGCATCTAGGATAAGGGATTACGTGTAAAAATGCAAACAAACAAAACCTCTATTTATGACTCCCCTGAAGGTGTGCAGATTGGCATGCTTTCTGAGTCCAGCCTGTCTCCTCTCCTGGGCAATATCAGGAGGACTTCACTCTACTGCATTATCTAGAACTAATTATGACCTTAAGCAGGGGCAATTTAAAAAACAGTGGAACTCCAGGTAGTTCATTCTGATCGATCGATCGATCTATCTATCTATCTATCTATCTATCATCTATCTATCTATCTATCTATCTATCTATCTATCTGTCTGTCTGTCTGTCTATCTATCATCACTCTCTCTGTCTCTCTGTCTCTGGCTCCTTTATATAGCTCTTTAAACCTTTTAAGTGAAAAAAAAAAAAAGAGAAATGAACATGTCTTGGTGTTTTATGCCCAAGACACTATTGTAACTATTATTATTTATATTTATTTACGTTATTTTTCCGTAAATTATTGTGGTAGGTGGTATTTGGTTACATGAGCAAGCTCCTCAGGGGTGATCTGTGAGACCCTGCTGCACTCATCACCCTAGCAGCGTACGCTGCCCCGTATTTGTGGACTTTTATTCCTCGCCCCCCTCCTATTCTTCCCCCAACTAGCCCCCAGAATCCACTGTATCATTCTTATGCCTTTGCATCCCCAGAGCTTACCTCCCACACATCAGTGAGAACATACAGTGTGTTTGGTTTTCCATTCCTGAGTTGTTTCACTTAAAATAATAGTCTCCAATCTTATCCAGGTCATTGAAAATGCTGTTGATTCATTCCTTATTGTAATTATTTTGTAAAAAAAAAAAAAATACATAAGTCATTACAAGACTTAAGTGATGACCTGTTTTTGTCATTATCTCTCCATCGTGATCAGCATCTTACTGACACTGATTAATTACCCTAAAGTGGGTAATGACCACCTGCAAATAGGCTTTTCTGCTGCTGAATTTGATTTTCCTCTCTGGGTCTGGCCAACTTGTTAAGATACATTCTCAATTTCTGGTGGTGCCTCTGCTTTCAGGGGTGAGTGCAGGTATTGCTTCCAATCCCACATTGTGGCTATGCTTTGTGCAACCCAGCAAGCATGTCTCCATAAGTAAGGAAAGAAGACTGAAAGGCATTATGTGGTGAGGCACAATGGCTAAGCATGATAAGAGAATGCCCTCTTACAGAAGACCAGTATCGTCAAAACAAAAACAAACTCCCCGGCTCAAAACACATGGGTTCACACTTGGTTTACAGCCATGTGTGAAAAAGAGATCTGTGTCTACAGCACTGTCTTCTCTATAGACATCTGTCTTTCCCCCATCCAAGAATGCTTACTGTTAGATTTGTAATTAACTGATCGTCACCTTATCTGATGTTTAGGATGTTTAGCATGGAGACAACATAATGCCAGAGGCCAGTCTTTTAGAAACAGATTACGTATAACAGAGAATTAAAAATAATTGGCCAACAGAATAATAAAAGTGCCAGTTTTGAGGGTCAATTAGATCTTATTTCAAATCCAGTCTTTTGTTGTTGTTTTGCTTTGATTGGTGATCCTGTACTTAATCAAATGTCCTCAGTGTATTCAACTGTAAGACAGTGTTGGTCTTGAAGAACTCCCACGATGGAGTGTATGCACATGTCTGGGCATACCATAAATGCTTACAAGGTGATAACCATCCTTCAGCACGGTGATTAACAGTTGAGAAATCAGGAGCATAAAGCTTCTCATACAGGCCAGTGAAACATGCTTCACAATGGCGGTTCCATATTTAGTTTACGTGTTGAGGGTCAGGACTATGGAGTGACGTATACCAGATACCCAGCTAGTAAATAAAAATCAAGACTTAAAAAACGCTCTTGGTACAAAGGACATACAAATGACAATAAAATAAACTCTGACTTTATTTCTCCACTGTTTCCACTCTTGCCTCTAGTTATGTACATTTCCCAGTCAAAAATTAGAGCCCAGTAAACACCAATTATTTCAAATCACAATGGCACAAACAGCTAGACTGTACCTTTCAAAAAGACGTTACCGTAGGGAGGAGGAAGGGGAGAGAGGTTGCTTGGTGGGTGCAAAGTTATGGTTAGACAGGAAGAAATGGCTGTGCTGGTCTACTGCACAGCAGGGTGACTATACATAATAATGTACTGTGTATCTCCAAATAGCTAGAAGAGAGGTTTCTGAATGTCCTTATCAAAACTAAAAGATAAATGTTTGAGATGATGTATATGCTGATTACCTTGATTTAATCATAACACAATGTATATAAGTATCAAAACCACAGATAATACCCCATAAATATGTACAATCATTATGTAGGTCAATTAAAAAATAAGACTTTAAAAAGACACCACAGTTTTTTCATTACATACAGAACTTGAACACTTTAAAGAAATCTTATTTAGGGATCAGAATTGTAGATTTTTCTCTATCCATAGCAAAACCATAAATATGCTCTAAGTCATTTTAGTTTTGTGCTACTGGGCTTAGAAACACCTACATTTCACATTCTTTGTAGGTACTGAAAATAAACTGTGCCTGTCCAGCTATTTTTTACTGTATATTTTTGCACAATATAGCTCTACTGTGACTCATACTTCTGCAGACGAGTATTTCATCTTTGTCTCTTTAATTTGAATCCAAAAAAATGAAAATACATGAATTTTGGCTATCTCATTTTCTAGTTAATATTAGTTACCAAGATTCCTGATTATATGTATTTTCACATGCTTTACCAATTTAAATTTAGAAAGCACCACCCAAGCTATTTTTCTCAACAAATGCTAAAAGTTTTATGATGTACAAATTTTTATTTTGCAGGCAAAAAAGTGCCATCGTTGGATGCTTATAAAATGATTTTTGAGAAGATGTTTTTTTTTTAAAACTAAAGACAACTTCAGATTACAAAGAACAAGGTCAAATGTGAGAGCCAGATGGTCACACCTGCAAACAGTAGCATTAAGTCTATAAACACTGACCTCTTTCACAAACTTCAATAAATGAGTAGAAAATCAATTCCATCCATAGCTATTGAGTCACAGAGTTAACCTGTCATAAGTAATCAGCAAATTCATCTCCCCTACCCACCTGAAATTTTGTAGAGAGTTGAAATACACTTAACATTAGGCATCATATAAATAAGAATTGCATTTGGTGGAAAATATCACGATGCCCACTGACCAAAGAGAAAATCAAAGTAAAAGTGTCCTCCAGCCAGACTGGCCCAAGCCCCTCGGTGCCCGAGCCTCCTATTCAGAGGCTGGGAGGAAGCTGCTCAGTGGCTGTTCCAGCTGGAACTACATTCTGACTCCTGCACTCTCAGGTCAGTGTTTTGGCTTTGTTCATCTGCTGCCCTGGGCAGAACGATGTAACCGAGGTTAAACCATGAGTGTTGTTACTAAATAGTAAAAACAAATAAATAAATAAAAAGTAAAATGTTTATGCAAATGGCATCGCTTTCCCTGGTTCTCAGTAAAACCTAGCTATGAGTTGTACAAATGTGTAGCCTTGCAGTTTCACAGGCTTGGGCTTCTTTTCACTTGGCCTCCAGCTCCAGGGAGCTCCTGTCATGAACAGACTAAAGCCAACCCAAAGCCTGCACTCAGAAGAGTGTCAATTATTCAGCCTCCAAACTCTAGTGGAAACTGCAGGCATGCCCTATCTCTAGTACGTCATCCACCTGGTGATGCTTTATTGGTAAATGTAGAGGCTCTGACGCAAGGCATCGGCCAGCCCAAAGAAGACATTCTTATATCGGTGACATCATTTCTCCAAAGTGAATACCTTAGGTCTGCTTCTGTGACATACTTCCACACATGGAACTTGACCATGAATAAAATGTGGCTCAATACAAAGTTAAAAGAGCTTAAAAGTTTCCACAGATTGGATGAGGTGAACTGCTACAATTAATCAGTATGACTGGAGAACCAGACGATTATAAACAAGTGTGGAATATGATTTGTATACTTGTAGGTATTTCTGAGGGATTGTCTTAGGATTTGGTTCTTGATGACTTCACATGTATGAGAAGATAGTGAAAGGCACATGGAATAAATCGGTTGCCTGATTCATATTTGTGTCCTCAAGCACACGTTCCTTCTTACAAAACGGTCATTTTCTTTGACTTGAACATTGTGGTCTAGTATTTGGAAAAGTCAAGCTCAAGTAAACAGGCTTTATCTTCCTCTACTTCTATAACGAAAGGTTTGGTTTGCAATTCAAATATAAGAGCGTGCAGCATTCTGTCTTGGAAAATTCTCTCAGCAGGATCATTTAATGGACTGTGCTACCTTGTAAGAGAAGCAATTACAAAGGGAAGAACGGACTCAATCATACATATTTTTTTATTAATTTTGAACTCGTGATTAAAATAACACTTGCATTAAAATTTTAAGTGCTGTTTTACATAGACCAAATATCCTCACTGGATGAAAGGAGGCAGTTCCCTTTAACATTTTAATTTTTGTTTTTTTCTACGTGACACAGTTTTTTTCCTTTGTAATTATTTTACTTATTCTTACATTTCTTTTTTCACCATTGGTTTTTAATATCCATTACACCTCTATCAAGAGAAAGGCAAAGACTTTTGCAAATTCAGAAGGACCTAGTGGAATGAATGTAGGTAATGTATTGGAATATTAATAAGAGATTTAAATAAAGCTATATCTGCAAAGATCTTAAACACAATTCTCTCTTCCTATAACATGAAAAGAAGAATTTTCACAAAGGATTGTGGGTTGGCAGGGAGACTAGAAGCATATGATGCAATTAAAACCAAAATTGCTGAGGTCTCCTCCGGCCCTTGAGTGAATCTCATACTGACAGCATCGAAAATGTATGTTTGTAAAGATGACTACATTAGGCTCGTAAGTGGTAAAATCTGCAATAAAGAAATGGAAGTCCTCAAGTTTTAACTGATTAGAAATTCTGAAGTCAATTCTGGGCACGGAATTATTAGAAGTGGATATTTCTACAACTACCAGGCAAGAAGGAATCTCTCCAGGTTTTAAATGTCTTCTATTTTCTTTCAGGAGAATTTTTTTGAACCACGTGGAAAAGACAAGAACCTGTTTCCATAGCTTTGTTGAACATGACTCCCAGCCTGGCCCATTCTGCTGCCCCTAGAAGACTGCACCAGCAGACGCCTGTTAATCTAGAGGAATCGTGAGGCATGCAACACGGGCACGTGGTTTTCATAATGGGGCATGTTAGCATAGTTACCAGGGTGCAAACATGGGTGGAAACCTTTGCTCTTAAGGCTGATGGTCTGGAAATGGTCTCAGAGCTGGTGTTGAAGGCTACTTCAGTCCAGAATCTCTTACGTATCAAAAGACCCCTATACTGGGTTACATGACCGTTAGCTCATACAGCCCTTTGCTAAGCGTGGGAGCATGAGACCAGCTGAGACTTAGAAAGCTGATTACCCTAGATAGCATCAGAGAGCTACGGGGCCTGAGATGCTATGATTCAAACCCATCTCTGCAGTCCTGTGCCACTTGGAAAGGTCATCTGGCTTCATGAGGTCCTGAGAACCTCAGGTCACTCAGAGACTCAGAGTCCCAGGTTTTGCTCTTAGAGAAAAATACACACTGACATAACGAAGAAAGGAGAAAGGAAGGGAGGACCATCCTTTGTAACAGAGCACACCCTGCTATCAGTTCACCATACAAATGACAACATGTTTATTCTCACGGGAACCTGACTCTTTAAATGGGGAAACTCTCACTCGGAAATGATTAAAGATCTTCTTCATGATCCTAAGACGCAAAGGGGCCTGGATTTTAACCCAAACAGTGACAGCACCAAAGACTGCACCCTCCTCAGTCATGGCCCTGAATTAAAGCTTTCAACAATTATAGGAAAGACATCCTACTTCATAGCTGGGTCAGTGCAGCTTACCCAGCAGTGGCAGGAGATTTCTGAGAAATAGAAGAGCCAACATTTGTACATGGATTAAATTATGAAAATATTAGTAAAATGGCCATTGTGTAGATGTGTAAGACAGAAAAAAACAAACACACACCCTGATTGTGTCTAAAAATGGATTTTAACAACCACAGATGAGCCCTGACAACTCACCTGCTCTAGCATCTTGTCTTTTAAGCAAGAATCTTACTCACCAACTCAATTCACTAAGGGGTTAAAAAACATCCATTTAGGACTATGTTTTTTTCCTTCTTTCTTTGTTCTAAAAATAAACCAGGTTTATTTTAAAAATATGAATTTGGCTATAATATTTTACAATATTTGAGATTAAAATGGCAGGTGAAGAAAGACATTGGTCAAGTAAATGAATAAATGAAAAATCACTCTAATATGGCATCTAGCTGATTCTCTGTTGACCACCACAGATACCACTTTTTTTAATTGGAAATGAGATGTAAATTGGTGGTTGGTCTTCTGCTTTTAGACAAGATACTTACATTTAGAGAGCATTTCAAATACAGCAGTGTAGCATTTGAGGCATCAACATTCGTAAGATGATGTTTGAGTCTGTCTTTGATTTCAGCCTGAAACCAATCTAGAAAACGTTCTTTTACACAGTTCTGCTCTAACTGGTTTCCTTCAATATGCAAGGACAATTTTTGAAAATATCCCATCACTTTTTTTTTTTTTTTCGTAGCACGTTCCCTCTTGCCTCAACCTTCAAGCATGCACAGATTTGGCAATTAATCCTAAAAGACTGAGGTCTACATAATTCAGATTATGAAATATAATTTGAAGAAAATAGAAATTTAAGTGAAATGGTAAGAAATAAGGTAAAAACAGTTGAGTTAGTACTGGATTTAAAAGGCACTTTTTAAATGTTAATGTTTTTAAGGCAATATTGTTGGTAGACTACTGTAGCCTGTAGAGTGCGCCTGTGTGTGGCAGTGTGGAAGGAAGCAGGGAGCTGTGCCCGCTTCCAGTTACTGGTACTTTCTAATATTAGATCTAAGTACAGATAGCACGGTGATATTGGGCCTCCGCTTGCTCAACATTAATAGGGAAACTCTCATGTTTAACTTAACATGACATCTGCATTTGAAACATTTTATACATTTCTAATTTGTGACATGGAAACACTCCCTGCTCCTTCCGGACGCCATACCTGGAGTTTTCAAGTGTTGGAAGCTAGCAGCATATGAGAAGGACGGACTGTTATTGGCGGTTTCTGATGCTGAGAACAGGCCGCACGGAAATGAATAGTTAGGATTCCCAGCCGTGAAGTAAGACCACCGGGTTCTCACTCCTTGCTCCACAAATTATTTATTTAACTTCTTGGGACCTCAGAATCACCACCCGGAAAAAGTAATAATGAGAAAGCTCTCTCTGGGGATTCTTGTAAGAGTTCACGGAAAATGAAATACAGCTTTCTATGTTCAGATGAACGCTTGGTACTCAGTAAATATTTGATTAATGCGATGTGTAGTGATGTAAAGAAGTTAACAAATCTACACCGCCACTGTTTTTCGGATGAAGAGGATCTCAATTATAATGCTGTTTTTCATTGATCTTTCTAGTACCAGATATATACAACAAAATATGTGGTTTAAAAGCAGTAAATTATAGACAAAAGAGGATAAATTTTAGTTCTGCATCTATGTAGTTGTCTGGCTCTGAGCAACTTTTTCCCACACTCTCATGTCTAATGCTGATAGCACTGTGTTTCCACAGAGTTTACAAAATAATACATTTAAATGCCTGGCACCTGGTTTGCACTGGCTAAATGCTAACGCCATCTCGCCTACATGATTCTGACTGTGCATCTACCTCGGATCTACCACCAAATATTTGCTCACAGTCTGGCACCCGGGGTTTGGGAATAAACCGTTTTCCTTACTCCGGTGTGGGGAAGTTTGTGTTGCATTGTTGAATGCTGGTATACTAGCTGTATGCAAGAATGTACCATGTTCCAGAATGTACTTATTTACGATCCTGTATAAGATAAACATTGATGGGCCGGGCGCGGTGGCTCAAGCCTGTAATCCCAGCACTTTGGGAGGCCGAGGCGGGTGGATCACGAGGTCAAGAGATCGAGACCGTCCTGGTCAACATGGTGAAACCCCGTCTCTACTAAAAATACAAAAAAAATTAGCTGGGCATGGTGGCGCGTGCCTGTAATCCCAGCTACTCAGGAGGCTGAGGCAGGAGAATTGCCTGAACCCAGGAGGCGGAGGTTGTGGTGAGCCGAGATCGCGCCATTGCCACTCCAGCCTGGGCAACAAGAGTGAAACTCTTGTCTCAAAAAAAAAAAAAAAAAAAAAGATAAACATTGATTGTATAGCAATGCTCCCCACGTAGTTCATGAGGTACATTTTTCGAGTTATCACTGTGTAATTCATGAAGAGATGCCATTTTGGTTCTTGCTATGTTGTTTATGGAATTTTAGTCTAACTTTCTTAATTTATTTCAATATTCTTTATTTTCCAGACCTGCCTAACTAATGGAATTTAGTAGTAGCTATCAGATCTGTTCTGCCAGAGAAAAACGTGCCCTAAAAATGTGTCTTAAAGGTGCTATTTCTCTTCACTTCATGTGTAACTCAATGGAGGTCTTCAGAGAATTCTAGGAAGAAATACATCAGGTGAGTTTTGTGAGAAAATACTAAAGTGCATCACTTGCAATATCCAATATTCGGTTCCTTTGGACAATCAAGACCAATACATACAGTTCAACCTAATAAGAATATTTTATCACATCCAAGCTGAGAGCCAAATATGAGAGCACAACACATTCACAATCGCCACAAAAAGAATAAAATAAATAGGAATACAGCTGGTTAACCAGAAAGGTGAAATATCTCTACCATGAGAATTACAAAACACTGCTGAAAGAAATCAGAGATGACACAAACTAACAGAAAAACAGTCCATGCTCATGGACAGGAAGAATCAATATTGTTAAAATAAACACCCATACTACCTAAAGCAATTTACAGATTCAATGATATTCCTACCAAACTACCAATGACATTTTTCACAGAGTAAGAAAAAAGTTATTCTAAATTTATTTGGAACCAAAAAGATACCGAACAGCTAAGGCAACCCTAAGCAAAAATAACAAAGCTGGACGCATCAAACAACCCACCTTTAAACTATACAACCAAGCTATAATAATTAAAACAGCATGGTTCCGATACGAAAACAGACACAGAGACCGATGGAACAACAGGTTAATGAACCCAGAAATAATGCCACATTCTTATAACTATCTGATATTTTACCAAGCCAACAAAAACAAACAATGGGGAAAGAACTTCCCGATTCAATAAATGCTTCTAGGATAAATGGCTACCCATATGCAGAAGACTGAGACTAAATTCTTACATTTCATCACATGAAAAAGTCAATACAATGTGAATTAAAGACTTAAATGGAAAACCTAAACGATAAAAACTCTAGAAGGAAACATAGGAAATACCATTCTGGACCTAGGCCGTGGCAAAGACTTAATGGCAAAGACTCCAAAACAACCAAGACAAAACTAAAAATTGACAAGTGGAACCTAATTTGACTAAAACCTTCAGCACTGGAAAATAAACTAGCAAAAGAGCAAATAGACAACCTAAAGGATGGGAGAAAGTATTTGCAAACTATGCATTTGACAAAAGGTCTAACATCCAGAATCTATAAGGGACTTCGACAAATCAACAAGCAACAAACAATATCATTAAAAGAAAATGAACAGATGCTTCTCATAAGAGGACACACGCAAAATCGCACAAATCTGGGCACCATTTCAGCTGGTGCCTGGAACACCTGGGAGACAGAGTCACCCATTCAACTGAAAAAAAGGGGGCAGAAACAGGGAGCCAGGTGATCTGGCTTGGCGGGTCCCACTCCCACAAAGACCAGCAGTCTGAAATGCTCTGGATTGAGAGTTTCACAGCAAGCACAGCTGGACCCAGGACGGTCCAGCTCTGTGGGAGGAAGGACATCCATCATTACCAAGGCAGTCCACCAATACCAAGGTAGTCTGCCATTACTGAGGCAGTCCGCCATTACCGAGGCAATCCACCATTACCTAGACAATCTCCCATTACAGAGATAATCTGTCATTACCAAGGCAGTTCTATCTATAACTCTACAAACAAAATCGCAAGGAAGTTCACACAGCAGCTGAGCAGAGCCCACGGCAGTTCAGCAACACATCTGCTGGCAGACTGTGAATAGGCTGACTGCTCGCCAGGCAAGGCATCTCTGAAAAAAGGCAGCAGCATATCAGGAACTTATAAATAGAGCCCCACCTTCCCAAGACAGACCACCTGGGAAAAAAAGGTGGTTATGAGTTCCACTGCAGCAGACTTAACATACCTGCCCAGCAGCTCTGAACGGAGCAACAGAGCTCACAGCTCAGCACTTGAGCTCCTGTAAGGCACAGACTGTCTCCTCAAGCAGCTCCCTACCCCTGTATATCCAAAGAGATACCTCAAAAAGAAGAGCTAAGGCTGACATCTGGTGGGTATCTTTCTGACGCGAAGATAATAGAAGAAGAAACTGGCAGCAACCCTTACTATTCTGCAGCCACTGCAGGTGATCCCCAGGCAAGCAGGGTCTGGAGTGGACCTCTAGCAATGCTATAGCAGAGGGGCCTGTTAGAAGGAAAACTAAAAAATGAAGACATAACTTCATCATCAAGATAAAAGAAAGTCCACTCAGAGACCCTATCCAAAAGTCACCAACTACAAAGACCACAGGTAGGTAAATCCACAAAGATGAGAAGAAACAAGTGCAAAAAAAAAAAAAAAAAAAAAAAAAAAAAAAAAACACCCAAAACCAGAACACCTGTCCTCCTCCAAGGGATCACAAATCCTCACCAGCAAGGCAACAAGGTTGCATGGAGAAAGAGCCTGCTGAATTGTCAGAAACAGTCTTCAGAAGGTGAGTAATAACAAAATTCCCAGAGCTAAAAGAACATGTTCTAACCCAATGCAAAAAACTAAAAAGTTAAAAAAAGTTTTGAAGAAATGCTAACGAGAATAAACAGCTTAGAGAAGAATATAAATGAACTGATGGAGCTGAAAAACATAACATGAGAACTTGGCAAAGCATACACAAGTTTCAATAGCGAATTGAACAAACAGAAGAAAGGATATCAGAGACTGAAGATCAACTCAATGAAATAAAATGAAAATGCAAGACTAGAGAAAAAAGAGTAAAAAGAAATGAACAAAGCCTCCAAGAATTATGGGAGTATGTAAAAAGACCTAATCTATATTTGATAAGTGTACCTGAGAGTGATGGAGAGAATGAATCCAAGCTGGAAAACACTCTTCAGAATATCACCCAGGAGAACTTTTCCAACCTAGCAAGGCAGGCCAATATTCAAGCCCAGAAAATACAGAGAACACCAGAAAGATATTTTTCAGAAGAGCAATCTCAAGGCATACAATCATCAGATTCACCACGGTTGAAATGATGGGAAAAATGCTAAGGGCAGCCAGAGAGAAAGATTGGGTTACCCGCAAAGGGAAGCCCATCAGACCCACAGAAGATCTCTCAGCAGAATCCCTACAAGCCAGAAGAGAGTAGGGGCCAATATTCAACACCCTTAAGGAAAACAACTTTCAACCTAGAATTTCATATCCAGCCAAACTAAGCTTCATAAGTGAAGGAGAAATAAAACACTTTATGAACAAGCAATTCTCAGAGATTTTGTCACCATCAGTCCTGCTTTACAAGAGCTCCTGAAAGAAGCACTAAACATAGAAAGGAACAACTAGTATCAGCCACTACAAAAATGTAGGAAATGGTAAAGACCATCAACACAGTGAAGAAACTGATTCAACTAACAGGCAGAACAACCAGCTAGCATCAAAATGGTAGGATCAAATTCACACATAACAATATTCACCTTAAATGTAAATGAACTAAATGCCACAATCAAAAGACACAGACAGGCAAATTGGATAAAAAGACAAAACCCATGGTTGTGCTGTATCCAGGAAACCCATCTCACATGCAAGGATACACATAGGCGCAAAATAAAGGGATGGAGGAAGATTTACCAAGCAAATGGAGAGCAAAAAGAAGCAAGAGTTTCAATCCTAGTTTCTGCTAAAATAGACTGTAAACCAACAAAGATCAAAAGAGACAAAGAAGGGCATTACATAATGGCAAAAGGATCAATGCATCAAGAAGAGTTAACGATCCTAAATATATAGGCATGCAATGCAGGAGCACCCAAATACATAAAGCAAGTTCTTAACAACTTACAAAGAGACTCAGACTCTCACACAATAATAATGGGAGAATTTAACACTCCACTGTCAATATTAGACAAATCAACGAGACAGAAAATTAACAAGGATATCCAGGACTGAAACTCAGATCTGAAACAAGCAAACCTAATGGACATTGACAGAACTCTCCACCCCAAATCCACAGAATATACATTCTTCTCAGCACCACATCACACCTACTCTAAAATTGACTACATACTTGGAAGTAAATAACTCCTCAGCAAATGCAAAAGAATGGAAAAAAACCAAATAAGTCTCCCAGACCACAGGGCAATCAAATTAGAACTCAGGATTCAGAAACCAACTCAGAACCACACAAGTTCAAGGAAAGTGAACTACCTGCTCCTGAATGTTGACTGGATAAACAATGAAATTAAGGCAGAAATAAAGATGTTATTCAAAACCAATGAGAATGAAGACACAATGTAGTATAATTGCTGGGACACATTTAAAGCAGTGTCTACAGGAAAATTTTTAGCAATAAATGCCCACATGAGAAGCAAGAAAAGATCTACAATCGACAGCCTATCATCAAAATTCAACGAGCTGGAGAAGCAAGATCAAAAAAACTCAAAAGCTAGCATAAGACAAAAAATAACTAAGATCAGAGCAGAACTGAAGGACAGAGAGACACAAAAAACCCTTCGAAAAAAATCAATAAATCCAGGAGCGTTTTTTTTAAAAAGATCAACAAAATAGAACACTAGTCAGATTAATAAAAAAGAAAAGAGAGAAGAATCAAATAAATGCAATAAAAAAAAAACGATAAAGGGGATATTATCATCGATTCCACAGAAATACACACTACCATCAGAGATTACCACAAAAAACTCTATGCACATAAACCAGTAAACCTGGAAGAAATAGACAAATTCCTGGACACTTGGACCCTCCCAAGCCTACACCAGGAAGAAATCACCTTGAATAGACCAATAACAATGGCTAAAATTGAGGCAGCAATTAATATCCTACCAACCAAAAAAAGCCCAGGTTCAAATATGTTCACAGCTGAATTCTACCAGACATACAAAGAGGAGCAGGTACCATTACTTCTGAAACTATTCCAAACAATACAAAAAGAGGAAATCCTTCTCAAATCATTTTATGAAACCAACATCATCCTGACACCAAAACCCAGCAGAGACTCAACAAGAAAAGAAAACTTCAGGCCAATATCCATGATGAACATAGATGCAAAAATCTTCAATAAAATACTGGCAAACCGACTGCAACAGCACATCAAAAAGCTTATGCATCACAATAAAGTAGGCTTCATTCTGGGGATGCAAGGCTGGTTCACCATACGCAAGTCTATAAACATAATCCACCATATAAACAAAACCAAAGAGAAAAACCACGTGATTATGTCAATAGATGCAGAGAAAGCCTTCGACAAAATTCAGCAGCCTTTATGCTAAAAACTCTCAATAAACTATTGATGGAACGTATCTCAAAATAGTAAAAGCTATTTATGACAAACCCACAGCCAAAATCATACTGAATGACAAAAACTAGAAGCATTCCCTTTGAAATCTGGCACTAGACAAGGATGTCCTCTCTCATCAGTCCTATTTAATATAGTTTTGGAAATCCTAGCAAGAGCAATCAGGCAAGAAAAAGAAATAAAAGGTATTCAATTAGGAAAAGCAGAAGTCAAATTGTCTCTATTTGCAGAAGACATGACTGTATATTTAGGAGACCAAATTGTCTCAGCCCAAATCCTCCTGAAACTGATAAGCAACTTCAGCACAGTCTCAGGATACAAAATCAATGTGCAAAGACCACAAGCATTACTATACACCAAAAACAAACTTAAAGAGAGCCCAATCAAGAATGAACTGCCATTCACAATTGCTACAAAGAGAATAAAATACCAGGGAATACAACTAACAAAGGATGTAAAGGACCTCTTCAAGGTGAACTACAAATCACTGCTCAGGGAAATAAGAGAGGACACAAATAGATGGAAAAACATGCCATGCTCATGGTTAGGAACAATCACTATTGTGAAAATTGCCATACTGTCCAAAGTAATTTATAGATTCAATGCTATCCACATCAAACTGCCTATGACCCTCTTCACAGAACTGGAAAAAACTACCTTAAACTTCATATGGAACCAAAAGGGAGCCCACATAGCCAAGTCAATTCTAAGCAAAAAGAACAAAGCAGGAGGCATCACACTACCTGATTTCAAACTATACCTTAAGTCTGCAGTAATCAAAACAGCATGAAACTGGTACCAAAACAGAGATATAGACCACTGGCACAGAACAGAGGCCTCAGAGGCAATGCCACACGTCTGCAACCATCTGATCTTTGACAAACCTGAAAAAAACAAATAATGGGGAAAGGATTCCCTGTTTAATAAATGGTGTTGGGAAAACTGGCTAGCCATGTGCAGAAAGCAGAAACTGGACCCCTTCCTGACATCTTACACTAAAATTAACTCCAGCTGGATTAAAGGCTTAAACATAAGACCTAACGCCATAAAAACCCGAGAAGAAAACCTAGGCAAAACCATTCAGGACATAGGCACAGGCAAGGACTTCATGACCAAAACACCAAAAGCAGTGGCAACAAAAGCCAAAATAGACAAATGGGACCTAATTAAACTCCAGAGCTTCTGCACAGCAAAAGAAACTATCATTTGAGTGAACTGGCAACCAATAGAATGGGAAAAATTTTTGCAATCTACTCATCTGACAAAGGGCTAATATCCAGAGTCTACAAAGAACTGAAACAGACTTACAAGAAAAAAAAAGAAAAAAAAACCAAACAAACCCATCCAAAAGTGGGTGAAGGATATGAACAGACACTTTTCAAAAGAAGACATATATGAGGCCAACAAACATGAAAAAATGCGCATTGTCACTGGTCATTAGAGAAATTAAAATCAAAACCACATTGAGATACCATCTCACACCAGTTAGAATGGCGATCATTAAAAAATCTGGAGACAACAGATTCCAGAGAGGATGTGGAGAAATAGGAACACTTTTACACTTTTGGTGGGAGTGTAAATTAGCTCAACCATTGTGGAAGACAGTGTGGCGATTCCTCAAGGACCTAGACACAGAAATTCCATTTGAGGCAGCAATCCCATTACTGGGTATATATCCAAAGGATTATAAATCATTCTATTATAAAGACACATGCACACATATGTTCATTGTGGCACTGTTTACAATAGCAAAGACTTGGAACCAACCCAAATGCCCATCAATGATAGACTGGAAAGGGAAAATGTGGCACATACACACCATGGAATACTATGCAGCCGTAAAAAAAAGATGAGTTTGTGTCCTTTGTAGGGACATGGATGAGTGTCGAAATCACCGTTCTCAGCAAACTGACACAGAACAGAAAATCAAACACTGCATGTTCTCACTCATAGGTGGGTGTTGAACATGAGAACACATGGACACAGGGAGGGGAGCATCACACACCGGGGTCTGTTGAGGGGAATAGAGGAGCGACAGCAGTGGGGAGGGAGTTGGGGAGAGATAACATGGGAAAAATGCCAGATCTAGGTGACAGGGATGGAGGCAGCAAATACATACACTGCCATGTATGTACCTATGCAACAATCCTGCATGTTCTGCCCATGTACCCCAGAACCTAAAGTGCAATAAAATATATATATATAAAATCAGGAGACAACAGATACTGGAGAGGATGTGGAGAAATAGGAATGCTTTTACACCGTTGGTAGGAGTGTAAATTAATTCAACCATTGTGGAAGATGATTCCTCAAGGATCTAGAAATAGAAATATCATTTGACCCAGTAATCCCATTACGGGGTATATACCCAAAGAATTATAAATCATTCTATTATAAAGATTCATGGACATGTATATTCATTGCAGCACCGTTCACAGTAGCAAAGGCTTGGAACCAACCCAAATGCCCATCAGTGATAGAATGGATAAGGAAAATGTGGCCCACATACAACATGGAATACTATGCAGCCATTAAAAAGATGAGTTTGTGTCCTTTGCAGGGATACGGATGAAAATGGAAACCATCATTCTCAGCAAACTGTCACAAGAACAGAAAGCCAGACATTGCATGTTCTCACTCATAAGTGGGTGGTGAGCAATGAGAACACACAGACACAGGGAGGGGAACATCACACATCGTGGCCTAGGGGATGTGGGGGTTAGGGGAGGGATAGCAGGGATTGGGAGGATAGGGAAGGATAGTGTTAGTAGCATTAGGAGAAATACCTAATGTAGACGACGGGGTGATGGATGCAGCAAACCACTACCATGACATGTGTGTACCTATGTAAAAAACTTGCAAGATCTGCACAGGTACCCCAGAACTTAAAATAAAATAAATAAATAAATAAATACAAAGAAAATGTGGACTATATACACCATGGAATACTACACAGTCATAAAAATAACAAAATCACGTCTGTTACAACAATGTGGATGAAGCTGGAGGCCACTATCCCAACCAGAGTAACACAGGAACAGAAAACTAAATACTGCATGTCTCACGTGTAAGTGGGAGTTAAACACTGAGTACCCATGAACACAAAGAAGAGAACAGCAGACACTGAGGCCTAAATGAAGGTGGAGAGTGGGAGGAGGGTATAGAATGAAAAACTGCCTGGTGAATATTATGCTGATTACCCAAGTAAAAAAAAAAAAATCATCAGTTTATCAACCCATGACACACAATTTACCCATTTAACCGACTTGCATATGAACCTCTTGAACCTAAAGAGTTGAAAAGAAAAATTAAATTACAAATACATCAACGAATGGAAAGAATATGTACTTTTAGTTAAAACTTGAAGAGTTTTACCATCTGAAATTATCATCAACCCAACGACATGTTCAGTTTAATGTCAATAACCTCTCTAGCCCAAGCAGGGTTAGATGTAATCAATACTCAAGATATTGCTCATGTTGTTTAGGTCAATCTGAGATTAGGAATCAGTTCCTTATGACCAGAAGTAGGTAAATTCCTTTTAAACACACACACACACACACACACACACACACACACACACACACACGTGTATCTCTACAATCCATTACCATCAACTTGTTTCCTAAAAGATTCCAAATGACTGGTCTATCTTTGCGGTATTTACACTATTCTACTTCATCCACAATGAACTGTACAGAAATTAGAAATTGGCAATAAGAAACTCTGTACTCGGTGGTTTTATGTGAATGAAGTGAGAAAATGGGAAACACAAGCTAGTAAGTACACAGAAAGGCAGAGGGAGAGAAATAAATTTTTGAGAGAGACAAGAAATGAACACAAGGAGATCAGCAAAGAAAACAGACCACTGGTCTTCCAGGAGAGGTCGATGGAAGAGCAGGGGTGCAGAAAGAGCATGCGTGGGGTCACCATGGCTTCCCTCGTCATGGTCGTGGACCTTCACAAAGATGGGCTTCCTCCCATGCCAGGCTTTCTTACCACTTCTTGGTGTGGGCTCGTTCTTACTCCCTTCTTTGAGGATTTTTTCCACTTCTCTTTCCATTTCAGCTCCTTTGACTCTCTGAAAGTTTATGTGTTGTGGGTGAGACTCCATCCCTTGGTCTTTAAAGTTTGTGACCTTGAAGAGTGAACCTAATTGTCTCAACACAGTGCTCCACTCAAGGAATAACAAACAACCTAATCCCCTCAACTTGTGTAGGAACCCCGGGGAAAATATTTGGTCTCCTTTTGGCAAGAAACTGACCTGAGGAAATAGCAGCCATGTTGCCAATATGAGGGTTGAGCTCCCTTAAAAATGGGACCAACATGGAAGGCGAGTTAAGACAGAGAGAGAAGCCGGGACCTGGTACCATCGTGCAAAGCAATACCTCAAGCATTTTCTGACACAGAACTCCAATTTCCTTCATTAGCATCCTGCACTAAACATTTCACTTTGAGTTTAGTCCAGGTTGGGTGGCATTCTCTGACACTGACCTAGAAAATTCTAACAAATATTCTCTTCTCTTTTTTTAAGTGTCATTTTTTTTTTTAGCTTTCTTTTAGCAAGAATTGGTTCCTCTTGTGTGAAAACAGAGTAATTTAGTTTCTTTATGTTAGTTTTTCTGTTTTTCATTTAGTACAAGATTGTTTATGCAAGTGTCCTTTATGGCGTGTGTCTCAAAAGGTGAATCCTAAATACTATTTCACCACAAAAGTGGTGACATTCTTAGCCAAGATTGACTGCCTGGTTTTAATTTGAAAACTAATTCTTTCTTTCTGGAGGTCCTCTCCTCTGTATTTTCTAACAGAATCTCCTTCCGTCCTTATTTTATTCTTTCCCTCCCCTTTCCCTTCTGTCTTTCTTTCCCATAGGTATTTATGAAATTAACACAATTAGCCAGACACGAAACTAGAGATTAAATGCAAAGAACTGAAAATAGCACAGTGATAAAACAAGCAAACATGTTCTGACTACACCCCTATAAAGACACGTGGTCACTAAGAGTTCTACAATTCTTAAAATCGTCCAGTAGCAACAAGTAATTTGCTTTGGGGAAAAAAAAAAAAAAAAACCTCAAGTTACAATTCCAGAGACATTTAGTCTTTTCACATCCACTCAATATTCAGCAGTGGTACAGCAAATCAGTCTTTGAACTCATCAGCTGTTTTGAATATCTATAATTTTCTATTCCTGTTCCTTCGGCAGTTGTGGTTGCTGTCTGTGCTTTGGGTGATCATGCATCCCATTCAGCCACACCCCACACTCAACAGACGTCAGCACCTCCATGCAAGGAACTGTTGAACAGCGTCTTAAGGCACTCTTTCAGACTACGGTTTTCTAATCTTTTCTAATTATATGGGACACTCAATTTATAAGCAATGGGTCCAGAACCAAAAGGAACAATTCTGGGAAGTGCTACCAAGAAGCTGCATTCGATCACACCGATGCCCATTAACACAGGGTGTCTGTCACTCAGTATCATGCATTCCAGGCACACTTGCAACATTTAAAGTGACCAAGTGCTTCCAAAGCTACGTTCTAATAGGGCTCTCCACCAAGCCCTCCTGCCCACTAGTTTTGTCATCTCTGCCAGCATATTTAAGTTCATATAAAGCGCAGTAAGATTAAAAAGAGATGCGAAATATCTGTGTGTATGGAATGTGTGTGTGTGCGTGTGTGTGTGTGTGTGTGTATAAGCCACTGCATAATTTGGCATTCAAACACCTAACTGGAAAATATAGGCACTGGCATATTCAAATTTTTATTTTATCTTAGAAATATAGCATAAAAAGTCAGGCAGGTACCAACTTCTTTAACCTTAAACGCCCTTGGCCGTTGAGTAAATACGGGTTACTAAAAATTCTGTGCCGCACAACAGATGATCATGATTTTAGTTTTTCTTTATATTTACAGGGCCTACTGAATGCATTTTTTTTAGGCTGGAAAAAATAGAACCTATTTTCTCAAATGGTAACAGAGAAGAGGCATTTTGCACTGTAATAATATAACTACTGCACTGATGTCGTTTTGAAAGGTAGTATAAATTCGGATTCTGGTTATGGTAGAATCACCTTTTCCCTCCTGCCCCAGCTCCTCAGCACTTCTTGCCTCAGTCCGGCCCCTTCTCTCCTCTCCACCAGCTCCTGCTCCGTCTCCCTGCTTCCCAGACACCGACACCAGGGCAAGGTCAGAGCTGTCCTGCTTGAAGAAATTATTTCTATCATTTAATAATACAAAGTTCTAGTTCACGGCATTGTTCATTATCATACTTAAAAAAAAAAACAACCCCGCAGTAATTACTGCTGTCAATAGCAACGCTGACATCTTTGCTCGGGAGAAGCAAGTATACATGGAGAGGCTGGAGGCAAAAGCTTCTTTTCCAGGGAAAAAGACCTTCGCGGGGGTGTGGACGTTGATTTTGCCATCTCTAAAGAAATCTTTTCATGACAGATCATGGCCAGTGCTCTAGAAAGCATGCAACAGCCCCGGAATAGAAGTTCCTCTGATTAAAACTTTGTTAGTAAGAACGATCAGGGTAGCATGTCTGGTGCATAAAAACGTAGCACAAGTTGAGGTCTGTGTGAAAATTAACTGGCAGTTCTGTCAGGAAAAGTTGACTACAAAGGCTTAGAGGAGTATTGTGCATTGATTTTAAAAAGTGGTTTCTTATAAAACCATCTTAGTCCTCTGGAAATAATTTGCTTCAGGTTGGATTTATGTTTTTGTTCCCAAAGTTATTTCTGGAGATAAGTCAGAGAAGTACTGTTCCCTCAGATAATACTTAATCCTCTAATAGATAGTCAAACTCTATACTTTTCTCTCCGATTGTTGAATATTATTCTTTTATATTTAACAGGTCACTTGGATAATTTTGATCACACTTTGTCAATAGCATTTTGAAAAACCCCATCCTGTGTATAAAAATCCCACCATCTTGATATTCTTGCAATTTTTGTTTAAAGAAGGTCTCTGCATTTCCTTAGAAATAGTGACTATTTCTCACATACGAGGGACTTCTTTTCTTTCATCCCCATCAGAAAATCAAGACAGTATCACATTTAATGGTCTTATTTATGACAGTACTTGAAACAAAATGGTTCCTCACTGTTCTTAAAATCCCGTACAAAATGGGTGACAGGTGCCTGTGCTCTGCCCGCTGCTCTCCCTCCACCCCCGCCTCCACTCCCTCCCACACATTCCCGTGGGTGCTGAGAGATGCTTCCCCTTCTGTCACCCCCACACTCTGCTGGGCTGCAAGGCAGACGTGCTCCTTGGTCAGGAACCTCCCCAGTGTCCCCACACCTTCCTTATTCTGCTGACTGCTACCAGCCCATGTCCATTAAGGCCATGTGGCAGAGTATTTTCCCAGGAAAAAAGCTCTGAACAGATTATTGAGCCTTTTGAGTTCCAAGCCCAAGTCGGGGGACTCTAAAATACTTAGACTAGAAGCACTCAATGGTCCAAGTTACAGATTAGGAAAACTGACCTCCAAGACAAGAGCTGGAGTCAAGGGATGACTGCAGATTGCAGACGGCAAGAAATTAAATCAGGAGTTGGTCATTTAGAGCACTGGGAAGGGAATTCTACTGTGATTTCCAGGGCGGTGTGAAGGCAGAGAAAGAATGGGGCCTCAGGAAGCTGAGTGAAAAGTAAGATGTGTGTGTGTGTGTGTAAGTTTCTGCTGCCTTTTTTTTTTTTTTTTGAGACAGAGTTTCGCTCTTGTCACCCAGGCTGGAGTGCAATGGCGCGATCTCGGCTCACCGCAGCCTCCGCCTCCCGGGTTCAGGCAATTCTCCTGCCTCAGCCTCCTGAGTAGCTGGGATTACAGGCACGCGCCACCATGCCCAGCTAATTTTTTGTATTTTTAGTAGAGACGGGGTTTCACCATATTGACCAGGATGGTCTCGATCTCTTGACCTCATGATCCACCCGCCTCGGCCTCCCAAAGTGCTGGGATTACAGGCTTGAGCCACCGCGCCCGGCCTCTGCTGTGTTTAATATATTGAAGGTATCAGTGAAGAACCAGGTAGAGTAGATGCAGGAAAAAATACCAACAGTGGACAGAAGCTGGAAAACAGGTCTAAGGATGTAGCGGCCCCATTTTTAAGTGGAAAGAAGCTTCACCAGCTCACATATTGAGGGGCAATCAGAATACATTTCCGGTTCTACTGGTGCCATAGCTTTCTTAAGCTGTTTCAAATTCTCTTTTTTTTTTTTTTTTTCTCCTTCCAAACACTTGCTCCTCAGACAGGAGCTTCTAGAATAAATGAGTACCCCACGGAAAATAATGGTCTTCTGTGAACTGGGATCTGCAGTTCCAGGCAGGGAGGCATCCCGACATGACCTCCAGCACTCTGCCAGTTACCTCCGTACCTGTGCTGCCTTCAGGTGCTCCAAGTGCGATTCATAACTCACACTAAGTGCTGCACCGTGGCGGCCGTTCTTCAAATTAAACACAAATGAGCTGTAAGTGCAACCATGAGCTGTTCTCATGTTAAGGTAGGATGGAAATATTGGCACTAAGGGAAATACTCCAGGCTTTTTAAACAATCACTGGTTGATATTATGTTATTTCTTTTAAGCCTCTCTGACGTGTCATAAAGCACAGAAACAAACACAGCTCAAGGCAAGGCTTCAGGTATTTAAAAATGTAACACTCACCAGGAGAGTCGCTGGGATGCCAAAGACAAGTGAGTGTTCTTACTCCACAAGGAGTTGAAACTAGCCTCATCAAGGTGGTTTCCATAATGAAGGGAAGGAAATACCAGTTTCCTTGCTCCAGAAGCCTGCATGAAAATGCGTCCTTGGCTGTGAGGCTGGAAGAATGAGCGAGCCAGAGGATTTGGCAGAGGGCATTCCAGGCAGAGAAAATGACAACTGACCAGCGTGACCTTCGCACCTTCTCAGCTAGACCAGCCTTACGCAGGTTTATTCCTGACCTCCCTTTCTAAGAGCATTTACAAACTTGCATTTGCAATTTTTTGGAATTGATTTCAGTCCCTTTCCCCCTTTGCAATCACATTGAGTAAATTCTCCGTCACTGGTTTATCTTGTGCAGTTCAATTTCTCTCGGACCAGCGCAAAGGGCTGGGGTCAGGTGAGCTGGGCAGGTCCAGGCAATTGGAACGCCATGAACATGGTAGGTCTCTGAGGGTGGCTGCTTTGAGGGGCAGGACAGAGCAGCCCTGATTTCCTGGTCATCAGGTCTTTGTAATGCCACCCCAAGTGCGGTACACCTTATTTCACAAAGGAAGGGAGACCGTCAGGTAATTCTTGAAATTACATCTGACCCAGCAATCCCTTTACTGGGTAATAGCCAAAAAACTATAAATCATTCTACTGTAAAGACACATAAACATGTATGTTCATTGCAGCCCTGTGTACAAGAGCAAAGACCTGGAACCAACCCAAATGCCCATCAATGATAGATTGGATAAAGAAAATGTGGTACATATACACCATGGAATGCTATTCAGCCATAAAAAATGATGAGTTCATGTCCTTTGCAGGGACTTGGATGAATCAGGAAACCATCATTCTCAGCGAACTGACACAACAACAGAAAGCCAAACACCGTATGTTCGCACTCATAGGTGGCTGCTGAACAATGAGAACACGTGGACTCAGGGAGAGGAGCATCGCACACTGGGAGCATTTGTGGGGGGTAGGAGAGAGACGGCGGGGGTGGGGAGGGATAACATGGGGAGAAATGCCAGATACAGTATGCACCTAAAGTGAAATAAAAATAAAAATTAATAAATAAAGCTGACTTTTCTAAGAATTAAAAAAAAAAAAAAAAAGAGAGAGAGAGAGAGAGAATCGAGGGCTTCTGTCCATGTGGTCTGGAATGGAGTGAGAGTAGAAGCACAGATGAACAGAGATGTGACCGCAGAGGCCAGGGAAGAAAGGAGGCAGACCCAGGTAGCAGAAGTGCAGGCTCGGGGCAGGCGGCTGCCTGAACCCCCACAGTTAGGACACGTTGCCCACGAGGGAGACGCGATTTCATTCTCTATTATACAAGGTGGGTGTTAACTGTTTTGAAAATTATGTTTTAAAACAATGATGCTGCTCTTGCTTTTGTGGCAGCTGAGGGTACACCTGGAATGAAGCAGGAGAAAGGGAGCATCTATTAAACGGGGTCACGCCGGAATCTGGGGTCAAGCTGCCACTCCAAAAGCTGAAAACAGCAAAACCAGAACACCTAAGTACCAAATACAGGTCACGTTTTTATTATGTTGGTGCAGAAGTCATTGTGGTCTTTGCCAACCCTTTTTTTCTTGTACTTTAGGTTCTGGGGTACATGTGCAGATCATGCAGGATTGTTGCATAGGTACACACATGGCAATGTGGTTTGATGCCTACAACCCCCACCACCTCTATCTGGCATTTCTCCCCATATTATCTCTCCGCAACCTCCCCACCCCCGCTGTCCCTCCCCTAGCCCCCCCTCAGACCCTAGTGTGTGATGCTCCCTTCCCTCTGTCCTGTGTTCTCATTGTTCAACACTCACCTATAAGTGAGAATGAGCGGTGTTTGATTCAACACTTTAAAGGCAAAAACCACAATTCCTTTTGCACCAACCTGACCTAATAGCAAAAATAAGTATAATACCAAAGTAACAAATGATTCCAAGGTATTGGAGGAGAGAGAAAAAAATGGATTGAAAGAGTATAAGAGAGGATATAGAAATCATTATAAAATTACCTGAAGCTAGTAGGAATGCTTTCCTTAAAATTCACAAGCAACAAAGATACATCCTTAACTGGGACAGGTACAAATGAATGTATACGATAAATAACTTTTATAAATGCTGAGACTAGTCATTGAGAGAAATGTAAGAATACTTGTATTCATGTAACAAAAATATGTAAATATCAAGAGAAACCATATAAAGACATTTCCTCATTTATTTTAAGAAAATCATCTGAAATACTTACAAAATGACTCCGAAGGGCATATAAGAGCTGCGTAAGCCAAGACGCGCACGTGTACCCGCACTACGGTTTCCCAAATGCAGCTACACGTTCAGTTATTCCAGCCAAAATCTCAAAGCATGTTTCATGACGAAAACTAATTTAATTTTTAAGGGGTGCTATTTTAGTTTTAAAAAGGGGAGGAGATTTTTGCAATGTATAAAACATGTATCAAAAAGGACAGAATTGAAAACAGCTTAGTCTGGTCTGCAAACAGACAGGTTAGTATCTGATAACTAGTCACAGACAAGCTAAGGGGGAAATAACCTCTCAAAAACTGACCAAATTGTGTGTATTGGGATGCTTTTTCAATAAAAATGAGTCTACAAATTGGTCAAATTTTTTGAGAAAACTATACCAGTTTTCACCATATACCAAACTAATTTTCAGAAAAACATCAATTTGCTTAAAAAAAAAAAGCAGTAGAAACTTACATACATTAACATGTATGTACTATCATGCTGACAAATACCTCATTAGTAGAACTTCAAAACTCAAAAATGGAAGAAGGAAAATAATCATTTGGGCTTCCTAAAATTTTATATAACCTCTGGATATCACGGATGCCATAAATAAATGCAAAGATAAAGACAGACCTCAGACTAAAGTAAAAATGCTGCCAAAAACTTCAGCCTCAGACCAAAGTAAAAATTCTGCAAGTGTCTGTGTCAACCATGGCTGGTGTGCCCTCCACGTCCACTCTCCCTGCTTCTGCATGCCCACATCCTCCTTCCTGAGCTCCTGCATCTTCTGATGTCCAGGGAGTTTTCCAGCAGGTGCGTGGGCCGGTGAGGTCAGAGGTCAGGGCATGAACTGGCAGACCCTGCCCATCTTTCCTTCCAGGCCATGAGTCACGTCCCCTGGCATGTTGATCAATTCAACACATGAGAGATGCAGTTTAATAAAGTCACTATATGGCAAGAACTCGCAAATCAGTAAGAAAAAATGTTTTGAAAAACCTAACAGTGAAATGGGAAGGGATAACACTGATGTAGCTGACCAGTTCATACAAGGAATGAGAAATTGGTAAAGAAGTTTATTAAAGATGTTCAATTTAATTTATGAAGACATGCATAGTAATACAATGAGCAGTAATTTTAGGCCTAGTAGATTATGTAAGTGTTTTAAAATAGTAATACCCAGCCTGGCCAACATGGTGAAACCCCATCTCTACTAAAAATACAAAAATTAGCCAGGTATGGTGACGGGTGCCTGTTGTCCCAACTATTCAGGAGGTTGAGACAGGAGAATTGCTTGAACCCAGGAGGCAGAGGTTGCAGTGAGCTGAGGCTGCACCACTGCACTCCAGCCTGGGCAACAGAGCAAGACTCTGTCTCAAAAATAAATGAATGAATGAATGTAAGCCCTGGGCATTCACACAACTATCTGAAAAATTGGGACTTTATTTCACTGCTTTGGAGATTATCAATACATTTATTACAAACAAAACCAGCATTACATGTCAAACGGATTTGCATTTGAACTGGAAATTTCATCTCTACAAAGTTCTCTTAAAAAAAAAAAGTGACAATGTACAAAGAGATAAGCGTTAGAATGTTCTTTTCAGGATTAAGTATTTTAATCTGTGTAAGAAAGAACCCAAATATTCAACAGACATGGATTGGTAATACACATCCAGCTTTCAAAGATGATGCATGCCCTCTAGAACATGCAGACCACATGGATGCTTCTCGTTTCTTCTAACATAAGAAGAAAGTTTGTAGGAAAATAAATCAAAATAATAATTATGCTAATTAATAGTATTACTCTAAAACTTTGTTACTATTACTACAAAAAAATTTGAATAATAAAAAATTAAGTATCTTGTGTATCTTTTATATAAAGTGTAACATTTTTGTTTCCTATACAATTGTTATTAATACAAGAAAGGAAAACTAGCTGGCCACAATGGCCCACACCTGTAATCTCAGGACTTTTAGAGACTGAGGCAGGTGGATCACCCGAGGTCAGGGGTTCGAGACCACACTGGTCAATGTGCTGAAACCCGTCTCAACCAAAAAATTTTAAAAAATTAGTCAGGCATGGTGGTAGGCACCTGTAATCTCAGCTACCTGGGAGGCTGAGGCAGCAGGACTGCTTGAACTTCAGAGACAGAGGTTGTAGTGAGCCAAGATCATGCCACTGCATTCCAGCCTAGGTGACAAGAGCAAGACTTTGTCAAAGGAAAGAGAAGAGAAGAGAAGAGAAAGGAGGGAGAGAGGGATTAAAAATTAATCATCTTTGCCTTAGGTTCAATTTCTTGGAAATAGATGCTGAGACAAGTATTCATGTGAAAGTGATTTTTAAGAATTCTCTGAGAAAGACCTTAGACCGTCATAGGCAGAGCAGGGAAGGAAGCCCAGCAAAGGGGCAGAGTCACAGAGGCGTCTTTGATGTAGTCCCCAGGGGACTCTGGAGCCCCACAGTTGTCCAGGCCAGACACACTGGGCGAAGTTCTGCAGCAGCCCTCATCCCTGACCTGTATGGCTCAGGGCCTCTGGCCAGCTGGGTGGGATGGGCTTTTGGGTGGGGCATGACCCAGGAGGTGGGCTGCTCGGCCTGGGGAGGGCACCTGAGTGGTGGGGGCAGAGCACAAAGTCCAAGTCCTGAAGCCTCAACGTTAGTTCTCAGCATTCACACACGGAGCTACATCCTGTACCCATCACAGCTTCTGTAACATCAGAAATAAATCTCCTGATTATGAATTTTAAACACCAGATTCATTTTTTTTTAGTTTTATCCCAAGTTTCTAAGGAGAAGCACAACTGGTTTTCTGATGTCTTGAAGGTCTTGGATTCACCATTTGACAGATAAATGAACAGTAAAAGAAATAAACCGGAAAGTCTGTAATAAATCCATGAGCAAAAAGATGATACAAAATGTTGTCGTTTCACATGTTTACATCTTCCCTTAAATCAGTGTCTTGCTTCAGACTGTCTATGCCCTTTTCCTCGTTCTGGTCATTTCTTAGCTAAATCTCAATGCGGCCACCTGGAGGACTCATGTATTGCTTTTTCAGCATTTTCAGGTCATCTTTAATTGCAAAATGAAGTGTGAAGTCGCAGAGACGGGGTGGGGACATGGAAGATTCGAGCTGTGAGCCGCTGCTGCTGCCAGAACCCAGTACTGAGTCGATTCAGAGTGAGAGCCACCCTCTCCCAGTGGCTTCTATTTCGGCCAGTCAGCTACTCTTAGCAGACTTGACAGCCCCAGATGGCTTGTTTTTTTCTCTAATTGAGGGGGTGGAAGTCCTTGATGTCATTCTGAAGGGCGGCAGTTACTAGGAGAGAAACAAATCTTTTCTATTAAGTTAGTTACCTCTTTGCATATCTCAATCCTCCCAGCTGGGGAGCACCTCTGTGCCACTGTGCCACACTCTGGATTCTGAAACCATCTTGATCTATGCCAGTGTCTTCAGCCTGTCCAATGTGGGAGGTCTACTTCTGCCCAAGGCAGCCTAAACCACTCACCACCGTTTATTGACCATAGGAAAAATACAGGGACTTTGTGAGGCAAAAAAAGGAAAAAAAAAATATGTCTGAGAGTAAAATTGGAAATGAATACAACTACTCTTTTCTAAAATGACAAAGGGTTAAATGATTTTTTTTCAGACTACCGAGACTTGGTAAAGCCCAGTCCATTTCAAGCATAGGTTCTACTGGATGACGCCATTTCTTCTGTCATTCAAGGTAAGCAGTACATTTTGATCATCTCTTCCTTTCACACCTCCTGCATCCATAATTGAAGCAAGGCTCAGTGTTTTGTTTCCCTGGTGTAGACAGGCTATCTGCAAAGGGCATTAATGTATGTAGCCATGTACCCCAGTTAGAGCTGACGGCATCTAAAAAATATTAAGTGTCCACAAACAGTTTTAAGAAATATCTGGAGGGATCTCAAAATCGAAGAGCAATTGCACAAAGGAACTCCTCTGGATTAGTTACGCTCTCCATAGGATGCTCATCTTGCATCAAAGTAGAGTCGGCTTAAACTAGTAGTGTTTGCCCTTCTCGTTTCTCCCCTGCCTACCTCAGCCAAGACTTCATAGTTTCAGGCTCATCTTGACCTGGGACTGGTCCTCCAACAAGCAAAATGTGTGTGTGTGTGTGTGTGTGTGTGTGTGTGTAGGGATAGTGAGAAGCATCCCCATAGTGAATGAACTTAACTTTGGGAACTAACCTTTCCCATGTGTGCCATCTCACAGTGGACTTGAAAAGAAAACCATGAAATCAAGCAATAAAAGCAAAACACTACTGAAGAAGAAAAACATAGAGTGTGAATCTCCAAGCACCTCAAACATTTATAATTTTAAAATACAGTTTGTAAAGAGATCACAACGTTTCTCCTTACACTGAATGCACAGTGACTCTGTGTATCCTGTTTGTTTCTAGGTATGGATTTCCCTGCTTCTGATAACATTGTAATACCTCATTAATACTGTGAAAAGGTTTTATTTTCTTGTTTTGGTAGTATGTTCCAAAGAGAAAGTTTAAATATTTGAACACTCGTTTGTTATTATACTCATTCTCACTTCCTAACGTGGAAAATCGGTGGTGTCATAGGGAGGAAGAGACTCCAATAATGTTTAATTTCTGAAAAAAATAGTATGGCCTTACAGATGCAAAAATCCTATCAAATTCATGTGTTTTCAAATTGTGTGATATTAACCACTGGAGAGAGGCAGAACCACGTGATCTGAGTGCTGGCTCATGCAAGAAATTCTATTTTCAGAATCCTTATGTTATTAGAGCCGGCACTAAAGTCACCAGATGTCATCTGGTTTTCTCCTGTGCCAGCTCTAATTCAATAAAAAGGGATCTTGTTATTATGTTACGGAAAAGTACATTTGCTTAGTCTTATTTAAAAAATCGTATGTGTGATTTTTTTTTTTTCCCCCATATAATGGACTATTCAGGAATATAAGCGAATTGTTAATATCCTTTAAGTTGATCCTGGCCACTTTCCAAAGTGAAGATAAATTTCAAACTTTTGAATCTAAATTTATGGTTTACGGTTTACTCAGATATGTTTTCCAAACAGAAACATCGATTAAGGGATTCTAGTTAGTATTGAATGAAGAATTCATGGAATGAGGCTTGGAAATATAAACAAAGTTTCAGTTACTATTAACTGCCAGCGATGTACTCAACATAGGTATTAGACATTCACTCTAATAATTGGGGATCTCAATGTCAGGAAGACACTGAGCCAAAGCTGAGGAAGTGCTGCATACATTACCTTACTTAATGCCTGTGAACAATCTCTAAAGCATAGTTGTTAGACATTCAGTCTAGATTAGCCTCTTGTCTCTTTTGTAGGAAGGGGTTTTGCATGATAGAAGGAAAGTAGGCTTTGGGACCAGAAAGCCCTGGGTTGGAATTTGCCCCTGACAGTCAATAGACCAGAACCACCAGAGACAAATTTGACTCTGTAAATCTCAGTTGTTTTTTTTTAATACATATATATAAAATTGAGAGCCTATGAGTTGAATGCCTGTTTTCTAGATCTTAATTACTGAGAAACTCTATGTCTTCTGTCCCCCATCCAATAGAATTCAAAATGAAAACATATCAGTAAAAGAAAGTTAGGCTTATTTCTGATTTCTTTCCACCAATTTTCTAGTAACCTTTTGAAATACTAACATAACGTTTTTTCAAAGAACATAATTTGGATGTCTTTAGTCCTTATCTTTGTTGGTATGATACTTTTGAGTCCACAGAATATCCTCGATACAGTAATTATGTTTGTGTGGCAGGTTTTTTTTTTTTTTTTTTCCTAAGAATTAAATGCGAGCAATGTGTTGACGGCTTGAGAAAGTAGCTAGTCCCCACAGACCCCACAAATACGATGCTCATTCATGAAGGACGAGTCTGCCCATATGTGACACAAGTCAAAGGCACTACATCTCATGCAAGACACACAACTGTACTCACGTAATGGAAAGCCCCATCGTGTAAATGCCAACAAAATCTTGTTAGGGCTGTGTTGTATTTCATGGTTGTTTGGGTATTTATTCAACCATTAAAATTATTTCCACAATACCAAGAAACTATGTCCTTTAAACATCAATACTAGATGCCCCTGTATTCTGAATGGAAGTAAATAAAGAACTAATTTCCAAGGAATTCAAACCATATTTAACTAGAGGAGTTAAAATACATCTTTTAAAGCTCCAGGAAAATGAGCCTCTAATTATTGAAGCTGGAAAACCAACAGAGCAGAAGCAATTAAAAATGGAAAAACTCATGCTATGCCATGCTCACAAATTTAAAATATAATACAGAACAATTGATTTTGATGCAAGTATTTTAGGGAGTCCTATTATAAAGCTTTCTACGCAATCCATGAAAAAATGCCATTCATACACAGATTTCAGCATAAACGGCTTGTTTTTGAATACAAGAAGGGATTTCCGACTGACTTTATATTTCCACCAGACGAAAGGATGGACATACGAGAGACAGAAAGGGAGGGAGGAACGATGGAAGGGAGGGAGTTTGCAAGGAGGGAAAGAGAGCAGGTGGGAAGGAGGGAAGAAGGGAAGGAAGGAAGGAAAGATGGAAAGACAGAAAGACCGAAGGGAGGGGAAGGGGAAGGGAGGAGGGAGAGAGGAAGGAGGCCAGGAAGGAGGGAGGGCGGGCAGGCAGGACTGAAGCGAGGAAGGGGTGAAGGGAAAGGAAAGGAAAGGAATGGGAAGCAAAGCAAAGGAAGGAAAAGAACGGAGGACGATGGGCATGTCGAAGGGAGAAAGAGGCAATATTATAAAGAATTTTTGCTTTTACTGATCAAAATATAAAACCAATAATATGGCCATACATTATATCCATATAATTGCTCTATAAAAGGCACGGATGCCTTCAAGAAAAGTATCTTCGTCTGTTTTCTGTTTATATGATACAACTTGTTTCTAGGGGACCTAACGCCGGAATATGATACTTGACTCCGTTTAACAAATACAGAGACGGCTCTTTGTCTAACACAGGCTGTACCCAGTCTTTGTCTAGATAAGCTTCCCTAAAAAAGGAAAACAAAACAAAACAAACAAACGAATAAACAAAAAAAAAATTTACAATGATTTAATTAATGATGAAAAGAGATAGGAACTTGAAATTAATTTCTACTTCCTGATAAACTCATGGGATAAATTTGAATCTGGTAGAAGGTGGAATTATAAAGAAAACAAACTTTGCATAGGAGCAGCTCAAATTTGGAGATTACAGTACCTAACCATCAAACTAATAATATATTGGCATATAAAATGAAGTATAGACCTGATTCTGCAGGGATGATCTCTTCCCCCTCTATGTTAGTTTGCAGGTTTGTATAGAGAGATAATATCTGAGATACTCATAGTCCTAAAGTTACGTTTCAAGAATATATGTATTGCACCCATCCATCTCTTTCACGTATATATTTAGCATACCTATTTATTCTGTTTAATATGGTCCATTTTATAGAATAGTTAAGTGTCGTTAGAAAATGTTCAAAGCACTCTGTCAACTTGTGGTCTTATTCTTACGGTGATCCACTGTGATAAATCATTTCTTGGTCTTCACGGGACTGCGCCCTGCCTGCTGCAGCCAGGATCCTCAGTGGGTTGAGAAGCCTGTGATGACAAGTCTGCCAGGGCGTCACCACCACCCTGCACTGTCACTCTGCCACACTCCCCCATCACATGGCTCAACCTTTCCCCCTCACTTTAAATGTGAAATTGAGAGAAAGACACTGAGCCAAACCTAGGAAGTGCTACATACGTTACCTTACTTAATGCTTGGGAACCATCTTTAAAAACATAAATTATTTTAAAATAAAATAATTTGCATGCAGATGACAGAACAGGCCTCATAAGGCATCATGCTATGATTTGTTCAAATTTCAGACCCTGTCATATTTCACTGATGAACACAGGATGACTCAAGGAGAACACCTTGGTATGAAACGTGGTCCAGGAGCACGGAAAACTCAGGAGTGCAAGCTCACTGGAGGATGCAGTGCAGATACTGTCATATCAATTATTCCGAACTTAGCCAGTCGTGGTGAGTAAAATGAAGTGACTTGTGGACCTCAGAGCAGTAAACCCGAGCCTTTGCTAGGTGGTTTTTTAATCACCAAGGGCTTTTCTTTCTCACACCAACTCAATATTCAAGGAAAGAATTATCTGGGTCCTCCCTTGAAACGGACAGTGAGATGACAGAAACTCAGAGTTTCAGTGTCATTTATGGACTCACGATCTCTAATTTTGAAAATAACCTAACAGAAACATTCAATGACCTAACTTTCAAAAGTTTCCAGGAAGTGATAACTCAATTGTGCTTGAAGTACTCAGACAGCCGCACTACAGACAACTGGCAACTCTCCTGGTGCAATTTCAAACCTCCAGCTTACTGAGGATCAAGCAGCATGTGTATGCTCAGTGGCCTGAGCCACGTCCCGCCACACCCCAGGAACATGGCCTTGTTCCACCCTAGATGTGCGTTGGCTCTGTCAGTGTTTTGTGTTGCAGTCTTGAACTTTGTGTCTCACCTACAGCCTCTGAATGAAGCAAAGTGATTTGCCATGAAAGGCCCCTGGTTGATGTTAGTTGCCATCAACACCCTGCCTGCCTCCCCCCACCCATCCTCGGGCCATCCAATTAGCTTACATTCAATTTACGTCTTTCCTTTCAAGCTCTTTTCCTGACACTGGAATATTAACAAAACGAGAAAACTTGAAGATAAACATCATATTTTAAAAAAAGATAATTAATTTTCTCTTCTCATGCAGAAATAGTAATTAAAATCATCCTGAAGCCATACAAAGAAAAGAAGACTTTACACTGGGATCCTAGTGCCTGTGAGTTGGATATAGAGTGTATTTTGTTAAGCTCATTCATTGAACAATAAACCTCAGTTAAAACCACCCATTTGATCACAAAAATCTCATCATGAAATAACCTTAAATTCTCAAGCTAAGAATCTGAGGGAAGCAGTGAAAGATGAAGGTGTCATTAAAAAAACAAACCTGCAGTCTGAAAGATGATCTTACCCTTCCTAGGAGCTGAATGAGCAAGAGCAAGCAGAGATGCATGCCTGGGCTCTTACGCTATTATTTATGTTCAATTCTCTGTGGCATTTTGATTTTTCAAAAGAACCACACACAAAGACTAACTTCAAATGTTATCTTGATGACCTCATAATCTCAAAATAGACTTATCTTAAAATATGAAAAGGATTAATACTTTTCTTCTTTTTAATCACAGACATAATACAATCTCATAGAAAGTTAGTGGGAAATACAGAAGACAACTCAAGTAATTTAAGTCTGTGATCGAAGTGGACGGCACTATTGTTCTCAGCTTCTCTTTCCCATACGCCTCTCCACCAATCAGCGTGGAGTTCTGCAGCTTCTCCCACAGAAAGCAGACCAAATTTTCCAGCCATTGACTTTGGTCATGACCATATGACATGACTTGGCTAATTTCCAAGGGTAGGAGGGCAGCACCAACTCAAAACCTAGATATTCAGGGTAGCCCTCTCCTGAGCTTCCCTCACTGCCAGGAGGGAAATGTGCTCCACACAGCCAAATGTTCTTACAGAAATGAAAGACTCATGGTGCACACCTGAGCCAAAACCTTGTCTTATAGCCAAGATTAGCCCATCCCAGCCTGAGCCACTCTAACCCCAGACAAACCTGAGAGGCGGAGACCAGTACCTGTTTATCGTTCTGTGGTCCTGAGCTTTGGAATGGCTTGCTACTCAGCATTTTTGCAGTAATAGTAGTCAGTGACACTAATAATCGTAAAATAATGCATATGAACAATATGCATATATACTACATATGTACATGTATGTATATATATACTATAGATATTTTCTCATGTTAAATTGAATAAAAATTCTACTTGCAGTTTTATTATGTTAAGAATCAAGAGGGGAGGATCCAAGAAGGCCGAATAGGAACAGCTCCGGAGTACAGTTCCCAGCAAGAACAACACAGAGGGCGAGTGCTCAATGCATTTCCAAACAAATTTTCACTGCCCACAGACCAGGAGATTCTCAGAACAAAACGCACCATGAGCTTTCAGCAAGGCTGGTGCTGCAGATTGGTGCACAAAAATCACACAAATCTGGGTGGCTATTTCGGCTGGTGCCTGTAATGTCTGGGAGACAGAGCTGCCCATTCAACTGAAAGGGAAGGGGCTGAGCCAGGCGATCTGGCTGGGTGGGTACCACCCCCCACAAAACAAGCAATCTGAAATGCTCTGAATTGAGAGGTTCGCAACAAGTGCAGCAGGACCCAGGATGGTCCAGCTCAGTGGGGGGACGGGCATCCATCATTACCAAGGCAGTTCGCAAACACCCAGGCAGTTCGCACAGCAGCTGGGCAGAGCCTGCGGCAGCTCAGCAACACCTCTGATGGCAGACTGTGACTAGACTACTCTGTGTGGGGCACGGCATGTATGAAAAAAGGCAGCAGCATGTCAGGAACTTATAAATAAAGCCGACCTTCCTAGGTCAGAGCAGCTGGGGAAAAAGGCAGTTATGAGTTCTGCTGCAGCAGACTTAAAGGTACCTGCCCAGCAGCTCTGCATGGAACAACGGATCTCCCAGCACAGCACTTGAGCTCCTATAAGGGACAGACTCTCTCCTCAAACAGCTCCCCGAGCCCCATATATCCAAGAGACACCTCATAAAGGAGAGCTCAGGCTGACATCTGGTGGGTATCCTTCTAGGAATAAGATAACAGAAGAAGAAACTGGCAGCAACCCTTACTGTTCCGTAGCCCCCATGGCTGATCCCCCCACAGGCAGGGTCTGGAGTGGACCTCCAGCAGTCCTGGAGCAGAGGGGTCTGACTGTTAGAAGGAAAACTATAAAACAGAAAGAAATTACTTCATCGTCAACAAAAAAGACATCCACTCAGACACCCCATCTGAAATTCACCAACTACAAAGACAGCAGGTAGATAATGCCACTAAGATGGGAAGAAACCAGCACAAAAAGGATGAAAAAACCCAAAACTAGAATGTCTCTCGTCCTCCAAGGCATCAAAATTCCTTGTCAGCTAGGGATCAAAGATGCATGGAGAATGAGTCTGATGAATTGACAGAACAGACTTCAGAAGGTGGGTAACAACAAACTTCTCAGAGCTAAAAGAACACTTTCTAACTCAATGCAAAGAAACTAAGAACCTAGAAAAAAGGTTAGATGAGATGCTAACTAGAATAAACAGCTTAGAGAAGAATATAAACAACTTGATGGACCTGAAAAACAGCACAAGAAAGTCATGAAGCATATAGAAGTTTCAATAGCAAAGTCAACCAAGCAGAAGAAAGGATCCCAGAGATTAAAGATCAACTCAATTAAATAAAACAACAAGGCAAGAATAGAGAAAAAAGAATGAAAAGAAATAAACAAAGCCTCCATGAAATATGGGATTATGTGAAAAGACCTAATCCTAATCTACGTTTGACAGGTGTACCTGAATGTGATGGAAAGAATGAATCCAAGCTGGAAAACACTCTTCAGGATATTATCCAGGAGAACTTCCCCAACCTAGCAAGGCAGTCCACCATTCGAGTCCAGGAAATTCGGAGAACACCACAAAGATATTCCTCAAGAAGAGGAACCCCAAGGCACATAAAAGTCATATTCCCCAGGGTTGAAATGAAGGAAAAAATGCTAAGGGCAGCCAGAGAGAAAGATTGGGTTACCCGTAAAGGTAAGCCCATCAGACTCACAGTGGATTTCTCTGGAAAAACTCCATACAAGCCAGAAGAGAGGGGTGGCCAATATTCAACATCCTTAAAGAAAAGAACTTTCAACCGAGAATTTCATATCCAGCCAAACTAAGCTTCATAAGTGAAGGATAAATAAAATCCTTAAAGGACAAGCAATTGCTGAGAGATTTCAGCACCACCAGGCCTGCCTTACAAGAGCTCTGAAAGAAGCACTAAGCAAGGAAAGAACAACCAGTACCAGCCACTTCAAAAATGTACCAAATGGTAAAGACCATTGACACAATGAGGAAAATGTGTCAACTAATGGGCAAAAGAACCAGCTAGCATCAAAATGGCAGGATCACATTCACACATAACAATATTGCTCTTAAATGTAAATGAGCTAAATGACCCAATCAAAAGACACAGACTGGCAAATTGGATAAAAAGTCAAGACCCATCGGTGTGCTGTATTCAGGAAACCCATCGCACATGCAAAGACACACACAGGCTCAAAATAAAGGGATGGAGGAAGATTTACCAAGCAAATGGAGAGCAAAGAAAAGCAGCAGTTGCAATCCTAATCTCTGATAATGTGGATTTTAAACCAACAAAGATCAAAAGAGACAAAAAAGGGCATTACATAATGGCAAAAGGATCAATGCCTCAAGAAGAATTAATGATCCTAAATATATATGCCCCCAATGCAGGAGGACCCAGGTATATAAAGTAAGTGCTTAACAACCTACAAAGAGACTTAGACTCCCACACAATAATAGTGGGATAATTTAACACTCCAGTGTCGGTATCAGACAAATCAATGAGACAGAAAATTAACAAGGATATCCAGGACTTGAACTCAGATCTGGACCAACCAAACATAATAGACATCTACAGAACTTTCCACCCCAAATCCGCAGAGTATACATTCTTCTCAACACCACATTGCACCTACTTTAAAATTGATGACATAATTGGAAGTAAATCACTCCTCAGCAAATGCAAAAGAATGGAAATCATAACAAACAGTCTCTCAGACCACAGGGCAATCAAATTAGAACTCAGAATTAAGAAACTAACTCAGAACCACACAAGTTCAAGGAAACTGAACTACCTGCTCCTGAATGTTCACTGGATAAACAATGAAATGAAGGAAGAAATAAAGATGTTCCTTGAAACCAATGAGAACGAAGACACAACGTACAAGAATCTCTGGGATATATTTAACGCAGTGCCTAGAAGGAAATTTTTAGCAATAAATGCCCACCAGAGAAGTGAGGAAAGGTCGAAAGTGACACTCCATCATCAAAATTGAAAGAGATAGAGGAGCAAGATCAAAAAAACTCAAAAGCTAGCAGAAGACAAGAAATAACTAAGATCAGAGCAGAACTGAAGGAGATAGAGACACAAAGAACCCTTCAAAAAATCAATGAATCCAGGAGCTGCTTTTTTTTTTTAAAGATCAACAAAACAGACCGCTACACAGATTAATAAAAAAGTAAAGACAGAAGAATCAAATAGATGTAATAAAAAATGATAAAGGAGACATCACCACAAATTCCACAGAAATATAAACTACCTTCAGAGAATACTAAAAAAAACTCTATGCATATAAACCAGTAAACCTGGAAGAAGTGGATAAATTCCTGGACACTTACACTCTCCCAAGCCTAAACCAGGAAGAAGTCGAAACCTTCAGCAGACCACTAACAAGGGCTGAAGTTGAAGCAGCAATTAATAGCCTACCAACCAAAAAAAGCCCAGGTCCAGATGGGTTCACAGCCAAATTCTACCAGATGTACAAAGAGGAGCTGGAACCATTCATCCTTAAAGTATTCCTAACAATCCAAAAAGAGGGAATCCTTCCCAACTCATTTTATGAGACCAACATCATCCTGATACCAAAACCTGGCAGAGACTCAACAACAACAACAGAAAAAAACTTTAGGCCAATATCCATGATGAACATGGATGCAAAAATCTTCAATAAAACACTGACAAACTGATTGCAAAAGCACATCAAAAAGCTTATCCATCACTATGAAGTAGGCTTCATCCTGGGGATCCAAGGCTGGTTCGACATGTGCAAGTCTATAAAGGTAATTCACCACATAAACAGAACCAAACACAAAAACCACATGATTATCTCAATAAATGCAGAGAAGGCCTTTGACAAAATTCAACAGCCCTTTATACTAAAAACTCGCAATAAACTAGGTATTGAAGGAACATATCTCAAAATAATAAAAGCTATTTATGACAGACCCACAGCCAATATCATACTGAATGGGCAAAAACTGGAAGCATTCCCTTTGAAATCTGGAACTAGACAACGATGTTCCTTCTCATCACTCCTATTCAATATACTATTGGATGTTCCAGTCAGAGCAATCAGGTGAGAAAAAGAAATGAAGGGTATTCAATTAGGAAAGGAGAAGTCAACAATTTTTTCCTTTGCAGATGACATGATTTTATATTTCGAAGACCCCATCATCTCAGCCCAAAATCTTTTTAAATGATAAGCAACTTCAGCAAAGTCTCAGGATACAAAATCAATGTGCAGAAATCACAAGCATTTCTATACACCAATAACAGACTCACAGAGAGCAAAATCATGAGTGAACTCCCATTCACAATTGCTACAAAGTGAACAAAACACCTAGGAATACAACTCACAAAGGATGTAAAGGACCTCTTCAAGGAGAACTACAAACCACTGCTCAAGGAAATAAGAGAGGACACAAACCGATGGAGAAACATTCCATGCTCATGGTTAGGAAGAATCAATATTGTGAAAATGGCCATCCTGCCCAAAGTAATTTATAGATTTAACGCTATACCCATCAAGCTACCAATGATCTTCTTCACAGATCTGGAAAAAAACACCTTAAACTTCTATTTGGAACCAAAAGAGCACCTGCATAGCCAAGACAATCCTAAGCAAAAAGAACAAAGCTGGAGGCATCACACTACCTGACTTCAAGCTATACTACAAGGCCACAGTAATCAAAACAGCATGGCACTGGTACCAAAACAGAGATATAGACCAACGGAACGGAACAGAGGCCTTGGAGGCAACGTCGCACCTCTACAACCATCTGATATTTGAGAAGCCTGACAAAAGCAAGCAATGGGGAAAGGATTCCCTGTTTCATCAGTGGTGTTGGGAAAACTGGCTAGCCATGTGCAGAAAGCAGAAACTGGACCCCTTCCCGACACCTTACACTAAAATTAACTCCAGGTGGATTAAAGACTTAAACATAAGACCTAATACAATAAAAACCCAAGGAAAAAATCTAGGCTAAACCATCCAGGACATAGGCATAGGCAAGGACTTCATGACGAAAACACCAAAAGCATTGGCAACAGAAGCCAAAATGGGACCTAATCGAACTCCACAGCTTCTGCACAGCCAAAGAAACAGTCCTTAGAGTGAACCAGCAACCAACAGAATGGGAAAACATTTTTGCAATCTACCCATCTGACAAACGGCTAATATCCAGAATCCACAAAGAACTAAAACAGATTTACAAGAAAGAAAAACAAAGAAACCCATCCAAAGGTGGGCAAAGGATATGAACACACGCTTTTCAAAAGAAGACATACATGAGGCCAACAAACATATGAAAAAATGCCCATCATCACTCATTATTAAAAAAAATGCAAATCAAAACCACACTGAGATACCACCTCATGCCAGTTAGAATGGCGATCATTAAAAAATCTGGAGACAACAGATGCTGGAGAGGATGTGGAGAAACAGGAACACTTTTACACTGTTGGTGGGAGTGCAAATTAGTTCAACCATTGTGGAAGACAGTGTGTCGATTCCTCAAGGACCTAGAAATAGAAATCCCATTTGACCCAGCAATCCCATTACTGCGTATATACTGAAAGAATTATAAATTGCTCTCTTGCAAAGACACATACACACATATGTTCATAGTGGCACTGTTTACAATAGCAAAGACCTGGAACCAACCTAAATGCCCACCAATGATAGACTGGACAAGAAAAATGTGGCATATATATACCATGGAATACTATGCAGCCCTAAAAAATGATGTTTGTGTCCTTTGTAAGGACATGGATGAATCTGGAAACCCTCATTCTCAGCAAACTGACACAAGTACACAAAATCAAACACCACATGTTCTCATTCACAGGAGAGTGTTGAACAATAAGAACACGGGGACACCGGGAGGGGAGCATCACACACTGGGGTCTGTTGGGGGGTGCCAAGGGAGGGGCAGCAGAGGCCTGGTGAGGTTGGGGAGGGATAACATGGGGAGAAATGCCAAATGTAGGTGATGGGGATGGGGGAAGTAGGCAGCAAACCACATTGCCGTGAGTGTACCTAAGCAACAGTCCTGCACGATCTGCACATGTACCCTAGAACCTAAAGTACAATAAAAAAGAAAAAGAATCAGGTCACAGAATATATTTAAAACACCAGCTCTACATCTGACATAAAATAATGGATCCATAGAAGACAGCTATAATATTAACAATAATAGCAAACTATGTTATTCTTGTTAACATTAGTAGTAAGAGAAGGAGTCTATCTTCAAAGGTCTCCATGAGGGGAAGCATAAGTTCTCTTTCTAATGCCTTTCTAAATTCAATAAATCCCACCCTCGGTAGGAGTTCACTTGGAAAAACTTCCCGAACAGAACAGTGGAATGCAAATGTGTTGTGTATCCCGTTGCTCTCGCCTATGGATAGCACATCTGGCTGACTTTTGTAAATAATACTCACATGGGCTCCAGGTCCTTATTAGCATGCTCCCTCGCAATTAAGTTTCCTGGGTGCTACACAAATGTGGAATCCCCCACCACGATTCAGGCGGCGTGGAGTCACAGAGGGCAGCAGCAGATCCATTTAACTGCCAGCACCAGTCTGCCCACACAGAGATGCTGATTACCAACAATGATCAGAGCGTTTACTACAAATGCTGGTTGTAAAAAGGGTGCTACCTACTTGTTCTTAGGAAAGTGTCTACGTTTATCTTTCCATCACCCCTTCCTGCCACAAACATTGGTAGGGCACTCTCTAGATTATACACCCTTCTGCTAAATTCAGAAATTCAAAAGAAAAAGCAGACACATGATCTAAAAACATTAAGCTCATGTAACTTACTGAAGCTTGTTTCTGTACTCTCAAGTAATAATCATAGGGGGAAAAGCACATCTTCTTGGATCCCTTGTGGTAGAAAAAGACTTTCAGTGATACAACTTAATATGTTTCTGGATACTTATCAAAATGGATGTGACACTAATGGTTTCACCTAAAAATTAAAAAGAACGCAGCCAGCAATCTCACAAACAGCCTTTGGCCAATTGGTTTCAAGCATTTAGAACACATTGATTTTAAACCTGCTCTCGCTGGAATATGACCACTCAGGAATATTGCCTAATGGGAAACACATTAAAGCACAAAGTTATTTAGAATCTTGGTATCATTTTTCATATTCCCCAGGCCAAGAGGCATATCGTAAAGTGATACTGCTTTCATGATTTGAAAGTTCTCTCTCCATGTCTCTCTCCAACAAGTGTGAGACCAATATTCTTTCTCTATGCTTACAAACAACTGAGGTGGATTATTTTGGGTCAGGGATAGAAATCACTCCTCAAGAACGTAAGAGATCCAGAAAATCTTGTTGATAAAGTTGGAGGTCATCTCGCTCTTGCTCTTACTGAGTCATCTTTCTAAAGGTATTACTTTCCAGCCTGAGAGAGATGAGTGCAGCTTTTCTGCCATGGCTGCAGAATCAAACTCAACTAAACAGATGGACCTTATTACTGATCAAAGGTGCCACAGCTTTTAATTCAGGGACAACTGTTACATCTATTCATGACAAATACACATCTTGCTATGATCTGAATTCATAGATATTATTCTTTTGGAGCAAAGATAGAGTTTTCAGGAATTAGGAAAAAAAATGCCCCTAATGAAGGGCATTAAGAAAATTACTAAATAAGCTGTACATATTAATAATATTACACATCTCTAGCAAGAGTTTCCAGTGTATTACCATGGGATGAAAGAATTGCTTCCAAAATCTCCCACGTAATACACAACATTCTAAGTGGTAAAGAGTATAAGACAAATTTCTACATGTTACCTGCAATCTAAGAATACTGTATGTATAAACTAACAAGAGACTTCTAGGGGATCGACACCAGACATGAGTAAGAATCTCAAACTAAGTTCTACTCTTCAGCAAAGAGGTCTTAGGTTTAAAAGCCTAGACCACAAGCTTTAGTGCCTATAGCTAGACCAAATAGTAAGGCTGTGTTCTATAGTATAAATAATACGCTAGCCACATATGTAATTTTAACTTTTGTACGGGTCATATTAAAAAAAGAAACTAAAATCAAATTTAATAGTGTTTACTCTAGCATATCCAAAATATTTGTCATTACAACATGTAATTTGTATGAAATTAATGAGATACTTCATACCATTTTTACACTAAATTTTTGAAACCTGATGTGTATTTTTTGCTTCTTGTACATATCATTGTGGACTGCTTGCATATCTAAAACTCAGCCACGTGGGGCGAGTGGCTGCCATATTCAACAGTGGCATTTAAATCCATGTCCAGCCACCTACCAAGCGTGCAAACCTAACTCACTTTCCTCACCTATCTGTTTCGTCTTCTGCAAATGAGGCAATGACAGTATTTCCCTTACAATATTGCTGCAAGTATCAAGTCAATTAATATGTACCAAGTGCTTAGAATGAGAGTTAGCTCAATATAAACCTTATATAAAAATAGCAATTAAAGTTAGCTCATTTAGTAACTATTTCCTTAGCCTTTATAAACACAAAACCTTAGTTAAGCCTACCACTTTATATAATTTTAAAACATTTTATATGAACTTCAAGAACTAACATTCACTCACACCCATTCCCTGTAGTGTATTAAAAGAATTTTCAGATTTTTCATTTATATGAAACAATTTATTTCATAAAATTCAAATTGCTCTTCTCATTGTTAAATTTAATACATTCCTTAACTTAATTTTCTTTTGTAAATGAACAGCTTACCATTTTTGTTTTTGACTTTTGGTAATTTAATCCATAGCCACTAACAAGTTGATTCTACCTTCAAACTCACTAGGCAGGGAAACTAAGCAAAGTATTTTCTTGCTTTCCCTCTTAGTACTACCTGAGTCATGTTTGATGTTATTATTTGGCAACTGTCTGTAACACTTAGTAAAATATATCTATATCTATATCAATATATTATATTATAGATATAGATAATTGCTTCTTCCCAATAGGGGTTTAAGGAAAAGAAACAGATAATATAATTTTGCATTATATAGAAAATTTAATAGCAACCGTATAATGTTCCAGTGAGACAATGAGATTCGGTCATCTGGAAATATTCATAATTCATAGGTAACAATATATTTACTCTCAAATAATTGAAAAGGTGGAAGTAAATGCCTTGCATATCACCAATATAATAAATTACATAAAGAATGAAGATGAGAACTTTATAAATTAGCTCAAAGAGATCAAATGACTTTTAAGAAAATTCTAAGAGCCTTTTGTCTGAATCAGATAAAATTAACCGCTACCTCTCCTGAAATATGAGACTTTAGAGTGGGATAAAATAGTTATGATACTAAAGGCAAGAAAGTAAAGGGATATTGGTTCTATGTGTTTCATTTTCTCTACTACTCTATCCAGTGAAATGGGCATCACACTTAAACGATTAATCAGATTCTATCAGTAAAGTGATTCGACCGTGTCAGAGAAAGGTGTTCTATAAATGAAATGCAATTTTATGGCAACACATGAAAGATAAAGTGAGAAAAATAAGACTCCAGTGGCATCAACAATCACTGCTTCATTAATTTCTCCTCTGCTCATGCCTGGAAAATGATGAATCACAAGGTTGAATAAGAGAAGTGAAAAACATTCCATTTCAAGTTCATGTGATTAAATTAGGAATGTAAAACCTAATATTAATTGGGAATACTGACTCTGATAGAGAAATGCCTTCTTTCAAACTAACTTGAGTATTTGCCCCCTGTGTTTTTAACCATTATAAATAGTTTTTTAAACATTATGTTGAATCATACAGAATTGTTGATGTTTGATTATTTTTGTTCCAGCAGAATACACCTTCAGAAAAATGTAATTTTATTAAACTTAGCGGATTGGTGACAATATATTGCTGCCATAGTAACAAGAGGTATTTGCCAATATTGAGATGGAAAAATAAATACATGTGATGCTCATCCTTTGGCAATAATGAAAATGTCTTATAACACAGTTACTTCAAAATTTTGATGGGACCCTCATAAGTGGACTTCTTTTTAAGTTGAAATGATTTCTATTGGCTCATTGAGTCACAGAGATAAGAAAAAATATATACTGATTCATTTTTTTGCTTCCTTTAAATCTTTCAGTCTCTTTCAAATGTTCAGTTTATTTTAGGAATAGGGTTTAAAATACCAAGTTTTGCAAAGACATAGGAAAAGACGTGATTTTTTTTCTTCCATAAGACAGTGAAATTAGTGCCACAGCTGCCTCAAATCACAGAACTCTTCCTAATGAACTGACTGTTTCTCTGTATAGAATTTTCTGATAGGCACATTGGAATAAGTCATGGAAATACAAGCTGGTTTTTTTAAAATTAATAAATGAAACAAAGCAGAAGCTTCCTATTACAGCAGGAGTAGAGTCCAAGAAAAGACGAAGTCCTGTCATTTATACAGCTTTGGCTTTGACATCATCAAAAATTCCTACACAGCTGGACAGGAGTCTTGGGGACAAGAACACAACCAATTATGTCCTTCTGTGAAGCTCACTGGCTGCTCCATGTGCACCAACGAGATAAACACAGCTGTCTGTTCACTGCCTTTCCTACGTCTCTAAGTGAGACACAACCAGTCGGAGTCTGTATTTCGCAGATGAACAGCTCTAAGTTTGTCAGGGAGGCGGGGGTTTTTCTTCCAGTTTGGGACTGTGGCTGCTTCCAGTCGAAGACAGACACTTCCAGTCTTTCTGGTAGAAGCATTCAGTTAGATAGAAGGTATAAATTCTACTGCTCTGTAGCATGTTGGAGTGACTTTGTGTATTTCAAAGTAGGTAGAAGAGAATACTTGAAATGTTCCTAACACATAGAAATGACAACTACTTATGTTGATGGATATCCCAAACACCCCAATTTGATTATTACACATTCTATGCTTGCAACAAAATATCACATTTACCCCATGAATATGTCAAATACTATATATTACTAGAAAAAGTAAATCCAAGCGGGCTTCGTCAAAAAAACTATATACAGTAATTCCACAGGTCACTGAAACAAAAGATTCTTAATTCACTCTTTATACTTTAATATATTAAGCAAATAAAATATGAAAGAAACATGTGAAAGAAAATACTATGAAAAGAAACTGCCTTTCTTCATAAAACAAGGGGAAAAGAAAGACCTTGTGTTTGTGCTTTTGTTCATTTTTGTAGATAGTGCCATGGAGGAAAACACATTTCTAATACTCCACTTTTCATGGGGAAATTATTGTCATTGACATGTTATCACCATGTTTTATTATACCCTTGAGAAGCAGGTAATATTGCTTTTATCACTTTACAGCAACACTAAACCATGCATTTCTTGACAAAACTATAAGAATAAACAACTCCGGCCGGGCACTGTGGCTCACGCCTGTAATCCCAGCACTTTGGGAGGCCGAGGCAGGTGGATCACGAGGTCAAGAGATCGAGACCACCCTGGTCAACATGGTGGAACCCCGTCTCTACTAAAAATACAAAAAATTAGCTGGACATGGTGGTGCGTGCCTGTAATCCCAGCTACTCAGGAGGCTGAGGCAGGAGAATTGCCTGAACCCAGGAGGCGGAGGTTGCGGTGAGCCGAGATCGCGCCATTGCACTCCAGCCTGGGTAACAAGAGTGAAACTCTGTCTCAAAAAAAAATAAAAAATAAAAAATAAAAAAAAAATAAAGAACTCCACACACAAAAATAGCCATGTTCTTATTTACCTGTTAGAACCCACACCAACATTGGATTCCACAAGAAACAAAATATAAACCCGTTTTTAAGATCTATCTGGCAGATATATTTATGCATGATTTACATAGTTGAGAAAAACTATTTCCAAAAATCTGTTAAGCTCTCACTAAATCACTGACAAACGCTTCAGTGACTAATGCATACACTAAATGAAATACTGCATGCTTTGAGTTTAGGAATATATTCAAGAAGAAAATGTGTTTAGAAAAATCAAACATGATATGCTAGTAATAACGTTTCTGTTAAAAATAAATAAATAAACATATCACTCTTCCCACAGAGCCAGCGCTGTGATGAGAAATAAAATTTGCTAAGATTCTGAAAAAAAAAAAAAAAATTAGAAGAACATAAGACTGCCACCAACCCCATCTTAAGCATTTAATTTTTATGGAACTCAGCCTACCATTATGCCTTATTTTCTGTATTCTTCCTAGATATAACAGAACATATCTAAAAATAGGTATCAGAAACTGTGTGATTTGCTTTTTATCCTAAGCATAATGAGCAAACACCAGTGAATGTGTCAGCTCTTTCCAGAAGCCCTAGAGAAACGTGTTCATCAAAGTTCAAATCTCTGGCAAACATCTTTGCCGGGTTTCTAAAAGGGTCTCCAGAGCCCTAATAACTTCAATTTACATATTGCAAGAGAGAATGACACACTATTAAGAGATTCAAGAATCCTCAGTAATTCAAGATGAAAACAGGATAGATAAACCACTGACATAGACTTTTGAAAAATGCAATTTGGAATAATTGTACTCTTGCTTGAGAATGCCTAGGGTTGTCACTGAATTTCATCAGACACAAGACAGTAATTCTAGAATACATAGTATTATTCTCAGGTTTTATGTCTGTTTTCCATTGGAGTTTATAAGTAGGTCAATCTATTCTGTCTACATTTCTTAAATGTTTGTAATTATGCATTTTTATTAAATATTTAAATAGTAATCAGCAATTCATAATCAATAATGGTTGTATAATTGGTTAAGGCCCTTTTTGAGCTTCATCATTATATTTTAATGAGAAAGTGACATACAGTTTTGATGGCGACAACCTTTAGAAAATAATTTCAGACAAAATCTTCAATCCCATATATGGTAGCCTCAGACTATTTCTTGGAATATACAATGAATTCAGTGAAAACTGTGAGAAAATTAGATTTCTTCCGTCTTCAGAATAATGATTTTTTTCGGGGGGTATTGGTTGGGATGGCGTTTTACTCTTGTCACCCAGGCTGGGATGGAATGGCTTGATCTCAGCTCACTGCAACCTCCACCTCCCAGGTTCAAATGATTCTCCTGCCTCAGCCTCTCAAGTAGCTGGGATTACAGGCAGGCAGGCACCACCAGGCCTGGCTAATTTTTTATATTTTTAGTAGAAACAGGGTTTCACCATGTTGGCCAGGCTGGTCCCAAACTCCTAACCTCAAGTGATCCGCCCACCTCAGCCTCCCAAAGTGGTAGAATTACCAGCATGAACCATCACACCCCATACAGAATAACGATTTTTTATTCAATGTGTTAATTAGGCAAATAATAAAACATTATTTTAACCAGTATTGATCAAGGGTCTTCATGTGCCATATACTACTAGGAGACTTGGTGTATACAGGTAAACATAAAAGAAAATCCCAGCTCACGCAGGTAAATCCTGTGATACACGTTTTCAGTCCTTTTGTCTTAGCATTGAGATCACTGACAAGAAATGTTCTAAAATGTCAAAATGTGTCTTTATTAACTTTAGCTTACTGCAGTAAGGTACCCCGAAATTATAATACTGGGGACTCAATCATTTGTTAGATAATGTTAGCTCATATTTAACTGATAAAGACTATACAGTCATAAAACTATGTATTTGGTTGAATAAACCAAGAGTTTTGCATTATGTCTGCTTATCGTAGAGACTGATGGATCTGCACATTTCATGAATAAATCATTTTTCCATTTACAAAATTTATTAATTATATAGAATTAGTTTAAATTTCCTTCTAAATTATAACTTGACTGGAGGAAATTATGTAGTATCCTGTTGGGTGACCTAAATTTTGAAATGACAGGTCTGACTGAATCAATGACATCTAGGTCAATATCTCGAAGAGTTGGAGCATTTCATAATGAATGTCTGCAGATCAATAGAATTGAACACGTTAGAACAAAGCTCTGTGGTTTCATCATTTGATGAAACCACAATTAACAATTTATTTGACTTGGCTTCAAACCAATCTGCAGTTGCATCCTTCCCCTTTGCCTTCTGAGTTAGGCAAAAGGTCTGGCATCATAGTTCCCCTGTGAATGGAGCCAGCTTGCATACACATGGCTGTGTGGGGATACTGTACTGTAATACATTAATAAAGAAGCTGGGTCTGGTGGCTCAGCCTGTAATCCCAGCACTTTGGGAGGCTGAGGCAGGAGGACCACATGAGGTCAGGAGTTCAAGACCAACCTGGGTAACATGGTGAAACCCCATCTCTACTCAACATACAAAAATTAGCTGGGCGAGGTGGTGGGTACCTGTAATGCCAGCTACCTGGAAGGATGAGGCATAAGAATCACTTGAACCTGGGAGGTAGAGGCTGCAGTGAGCCCACACCCTGCCATTGCAATCCAGCTCGGGCAACAAACACAAAACTCTGTCAAAAGAAAAAAAAAAAAAAAGAAAGAAAGAAAGAATGGAAAGCTTTAAATCTTTTTTAAAAGGGTTTATATTATAAAAACACATTATATATATATTAGTAATCTATATTATAAATAATTCAAGTAAACAATGACTAAATGTTGGCTCCCAAGAAGGACTGTGTTTGTTTTAGAGAAGAATGGGATTGCTTTGTGTTAACTGGCTATGATCTCATCTAGGCTTTCTAGGAAATAGCCTTTGAACCACACCTTGAAAGAGGATTAATATATGGATATGGAACAATGAGAACGATATTCAAGGAATACCAAGGGGGGAAATGTCACGCTATTAAGGAAAGCAGGTGCAGAGGCTCATGCGGTGCACAGATAAACACAGCAGGGCTGGGTTTGGGGAGCAGAGCTGGGCAGAATGTGGAGGAGGCTGATCACCGAGGACGAGCCTTCAAGCTTGTCAGAGGCTTTGCATGCTTTGGTGCAGGTTAGTCACTAAATCACAACTTCTTTTTTTGTTGTTTGTTTGAGATGGAGTCTCGCTTTGTTGCCTAGACTGGAGTGCAGTAGTGCGATCTTGGCTCATGCAACTACTGCCTCTCGGGTTCAAGGGTTCCCCCTGCCTCAGCCTCCGCAGTAGCTGGGACGACAGGCATGCATCACCATGCCCAGGTAACTTTTGAATCTTTAACCGAGGGCAGGGGTGGGAGGGTGGGAGGAGGAGGTCATGATGCGGCAGCGGAGAGGGAGCAGCTTGCCATGTTGGCCAGGCTGGTCTTGAATTCCTGACCTCAAGTGATCCTCCCTCCTCAGGCTCCTGAAATGTTGAGATTACAGGTGTAAGCCACCAGGCCTGGCCAAATCACAGGCTCTTTCTAATTTTCATTCTTCACAGATGTTCATCCAGATCCTTCCGAGTGTCAAGCAAAGTGGAGGAACTAGTCCAAGCGTCTGAACATATGTCCCCAACCGTACGGCTCTACAGTTCCCACTGGTGAAGGCTCATCAGAGAGCGGGACATACACTTCCACAAAGAAGGGATCTCCAGATGCAGATCAATCAACTAGGAGGCCGCTGAGGACTCATCTAATACTGAGAACGGGGACTGAGGAGTAGAAAAAGATGGGAGAGGCCGGGCGCGGTGGCTCAAGCCTGTAATCCCAGCACTTTGGGAGGCCGAGGCGGGTGGATCACGAGGTCAAGAGATCGAGACCATCCTGGTCAATATAGTGAAACCCCGTCTCTACTAAAAATACAAAAAATTAGCTGGGCATGGTGGCGCGTGCCTGTAATCCCAGCTACTCAGGAGGCTGAGGCAGGAGAATTGCCTGAACCCAGGAGGCGGAGGTTGCGGTGAGCCGAGATCACGCCATTGCACTCCAGCCTGGGTAACAAGAGCGAAACTCCGTCTCAAAAAAAAAAAAAAAAGAAAGAAAAGAAAAAGATGGGAGAGAGGTCACCGAGCCGGGGCTGAGAGACTTGACAATTGATGGTATACAGGAATCAAGTTGTATGGGTGTCTCAGAAACAATCACATGCCCTCTGAGGTTTGGGGCATAATGATCACTCCCATCTACTGCCGGAAAGTGAACTGCACATCAGGGACAGCTAACATTTAACTGTAAAGAAAACTGCACCAAACAGATACGAGAATAGAGCTCAGAGGTTCCTGGCGGGTAAAAGCATTTTAGGATTTATGGACATATATAAAGAATTAGACCAGGTATATACAGCTTTATTATGTGTATATGCATGTCTGTGTGTATCTGTATATAAACGTAAATACATATCATAATGCATACATAAATACACACACATGTACACACTATGCCCATATATAAATACGACTGTGCTTCTGTATGAATATGATTTTAACCTAGATGTGTGGTTAGTGAAAAAATATGAAGATTTTCCCACCACTACGTGTCAGGGCTGCCTAATCAAATTATATATTAATGTGGTTATTATTTTCTTTATGCTCACATTTTCTATAAACTAAGATAAAAGAATCTGTAACCAATGAAAAAATGACCTAAGCAGAAGCCTACCTCATGTCTCTGGCACAGGACAGAAAGTGTTTTCATACAAGTGGGAGCGAAACGCACCTTCTCTAGGGAGGAGGCCCAAAAGGCATGTCCAGATGATCGAGTTCTTATTCCAATCACAGGCAACACGCCAGACTCCATTGCTTTATCAGAGCCAGTATGGTTTACTTTTCAACATAAAATTTTAATTTTCCACATTTTGAGCTTGCTTATACAATCAAAACACAATTTCTGAATCAAAGCAAACCATTTAATCACATGCATAAAATCAATTGGATTACAGGGTAGATTTATTAAAAGGTAATGCTATCATAATCAATACTTTAAATTGCATAATTTTGTTTATACTCAAATTAATATAATTCAGCTATCACACTGAATAGGTCCTCTCAATGTGATTAGAAATACACCATCAGGAGTGATATGTAAATGCAAGGAGCTTATAACTATGGGATCATTTGGCGAAAACTGAAAATAGTGATATGATACAGTTTTAGCAAAGAACATTAGAACAATCAGCCATAGGTGTTATCTGCTCAAACACTGTATTTTAATCTGTCTACCCCAGCATCACAGTAGAGTTAAAAAGTTAAATTTTACATTGAGGTATTATGCATCATTATAATAATGTTCATCAGCATCTCAGTGACCAGCACTTTTTATATATGAATTGCAATGTAATCAGTTCAGGAGGATGCATTTAACTGAACACACGTAACACAGAACTAAAAGTCTGAAGTCTATTCATGAAATTGTATAATTTATATGACAAATGAGATTTATGTATTCTCAATATATCATATCACCATGATGTCTGTTGAACAAATGTTTTAAAATGTATAACAATAGAAAAACCATTCTTTCTAATGATTTTGTCACAGAACACCCCTGATTTATTCTAAAAAAGCTTGATGAAATTGACCAAAGCTAGATTATCAAAGTATAAATTGGAGCTTTGCCTGCTACACAGTTTAATGTCACTTCGGTGACAAGTGCCAAGCAAAGTTCCCTTTGAGCAATATAACATTGTTTTCTTTTCTTACTACTCTGATTACCAGAGGCCTCAGTGAATCCAAACTTAGTCCAACTCAGCAACATTTTTGGTTTAATTTTAGTGTATATTAAATACATATATATTAAGAGTATTATATAGTCATGAGTCCAGAGATGCACTCATGTGTATGCGTATATTCTTCCCTGATAAATCATGTGTCAGGCCACTTGTCACACGCTTAGGGGAAAGTGCCAGTAAAAGGAAATAGCATCTTTAGAGAAGAGGCCAAGATATGAACAAATTAGTAAACATTTAGATGGAAAAACTATAATCATATAGGAAAGTCCAAATGCAAGCATAACTCATAGTCTGAGTACAGTAGCTACACATTGCTTGGTATTCCTTAAAGCGAAATATGATCATTTCATTTCACCCTCACCATGGAGTTATGCAGTATCAGTTTTCCCACTTTATGGGTAAGAAAAGTTACTGACACTGTTTACTAAAGAAAGTTTAGATTAAGTGGTGAGAACAAGATTTCGAACTGAGTTTCTGATTCCAAGGCCTGTAATTTATATTATAACTATGACTTGATTTCTTCATTTGCAAAATGAATATATATATATATATATATATATATATATATATATATATTCATATATGAATGATGTTTCATGGCTGGTGAGGAATAAATAGCTTGGAAGACACAGAATCCCTGGAACAGCAGCTCAGAAACAGCAGCATTTGCATGTCCCTTCCTGTGATTCTATTGAAAAGCAACTGCAGCAGGTGGATCATGAGTCCTTCCCCTGTACTGGAGCCCTTCCACTCCCAATGAAGACATATTCACTTTTTATGACAGAAGAAATTATTATTATTACAATACTAACTAGTATTTATTTGACATTTTACAATTAAAAAAACTAAATCCCATCATTAAAAACTTACTCATATGATTGAGCAATTACAGTGGACAACATACCTCACGCTCAGGAGAGAAGGTGTGTTCATTCACTTGATATGGAAATAGGCCTCTCAAATTTGTTTCATTTTACATCACTATTCTGCAAGGTCCATAGAGAAAATAAAACTTCCCAATTGAAATAAAATTTCCCCATTGACTTCTAGAAATAGTATCGCCAAACTGATGTTCAACATAATGATACATATATGGTATATATTATCCTCTATTAATTATTTCATTTTCCTTTGTGTTAGAATCTCAAATTTTGGTGTCTATATCGTAAGCAACATGTGTGTATCTTTGTAAGCATTTTCAAATTTTCTTCTGGTAAGATTGGAATATCAAGTATTTAACCAATAAAATATCATCTGCCATATTCTCCGTCTCAAACGGTCTTTTGTAAATTGCCAGTGTTTCTGTAGAGCTCTTTCACAGAAAACCATCGAATGGAAAATGCTCACATAAAGAGACTTGGCTGCTTTGCCATGAAACACGACTCAGTGCTAAGGGTGAGTATTATTGGGTGTGGAGCTTCCGTAGCTCCAACCAGAAGAACAAACAAACGTAGGGAAGCCTTCCCTATGGTAAGAGCTATCTGCCCTGTAGACTTCAGGGGTTGGGAGAACTATTTATGTTACCATAAGTATTTTTTGAAACATCTATGAATCAATCAACTAATTGATTTTATTATGATTGGTAAACCTTTGCAATAGTTCCACTGACCAACATGTAGGTCTCCAACATGATGCTTCTCTTCTTGAAAGCACGACACTTTATCCACCCACCCTCTACCTCTGGTCCAAGGAAGCCACCTAAGGGGAATCTGAGCTGGGGCAGAGGTGAGCATTCTTGCACCGCCTGCCTCTCTGTGCAGGGAGAGCTACTCGTCAGGCTACATTTAGGCAGCTTCCTCTCTTGGTCTGGACAGAGGATGACATGGATTACTGAATTGCAGTAGTGACCTGACTTTACATAAGTAAACACCACAGACTGCCATGAACACAGGACACAGGGCTGGAGCACTGCTAGAGCCCCACAGAAGCCTCTGTATTCAGAAGCATGGGAAAAAGATAGTAACAACTAGTATGCACTTCTATGACGTGCAAGTATTTTTAATAGAACTTGGTTAGCAACTAAAATACGCACGTGAGCCAGATTAAATTGTAGCCATTTTTGCAATGGTTTTCCTGCCAATGGTAATGAAAAGCCCACCAAAAAGCCATAACAAAATGGCCAACATCCATTCAGAATGACAGAAAAATAATAAGGGAATGATCTAGATGAAGAAAAAAAACTAAGCAAAGCAATGCATGAAAATGAATGTGATAGCTTTCTGAAATCACTAAAGTGACTGTGAGTTGAAAATTCAGAATGATTCAAGGCTGTGCTTTGCAATCGTTCAAATGGCTGCATCATTTCTTTAAGAAGGCTGCATAGCTCATGGATTAATGAGTATCTGACTTTGTATTCAGGCATAAAGACATTTATTCCTGCTTTTCCCACCTTTTTAACATGAGACAACACAGTTTTCTATTCCACAAAATGAAGACAATAACAATAATACCTGTTGCATGCTAGGTACTAATAAAGAATAATTATTATTACTACTTTTATATGTAGATGATTTGAGGTTTTTCTCTTAACTTGCTTCCATCGTTCCTCAAGCTTTATTTTCCTAGTACTCAAAAATGGTAAGAGTCAATCTGCACAAAGTCATCAGGCTCTCTCTCAGATCGAATGCCTTGGATTGCTTCACACTGGGAAGAACCATGTACAATGGAAAGAGCTCTTCTTAACTGTAAAAAGATACCAGATACCTTCTCTGAGTCACAGATCCTCTTTTCTCTGCAATCAGGTCACTGTGACATTTGGGTCATGTCATGGAAGCAAAAATATTTTTATAAGCATAAGGGATTATTATGCAGACTCCAGTTCAAATTGAGGCAAATATGAGCAGCCTGGGAACATGAGCCAATATAATCCAATTCATTTAAGAATCCATTAGTCATGTAAAGTTTATCTAAAAAGGGCAATTTCTCCCCGTAAAGCAAACCTACTTCTTCCGTGTTTTCATAGAACATTAAAGTAAAAGTCTCACAGTATGCAGCAAGATATGACAAGGAACACACTTTTCTCGTATTTCACGCACATGCTTCATGCGTTATGAAACATCTTAGAGCAAATTACAAGGAGAACTTAAAGCATCCTTGAAACTCCCCAATCATCAGGGCTCTTTCTACAGTCTCAAGCAGCCCTTGCTATTCAGAAAAACAAGTAAGTTTACTTCACCTAATGGGAATGTTGAAAGGACATGATGACTCTGATTCCTTTGCAGAAAGAGTCCTATTCATTTTGGTTGAATTCTGAGCAAAATGGATGCTCTTGTGTTATAAGTGATGTAAACTTTCTCAACACTCCATCTTGATGTTCTACTCTCTAGCAATGGGATACATGTAGCAAAATAAAGCGGGACAAACTCAGATCAGTAAAGCTGAGCCTGCTGCCACTGGCTCCACATGTCTCTGCTGTAGCCCAGTGGTGTGGGTGTCTTCAGCTTCAAAATGTGGGTAATCACATTGGCCTGCCTGCTTCAGGTATTTTTAAATAATGTAACTGAATAAAGCTTCTCAGAGAATACTATGTAAAATAAAGTTACTCTGTAATATAGTGACTTCTGACGGCATCACTACTATGAGAATTACTACAATCACTCTTTATTCTCTTTCTTTTCAGGTACAATAAAATATTGCAAAAACATCCAGATGCTTCCTATCTTCTGTTTTCATAAGTCAAATGTTATACGCCTCTGAATTTAATTCTGTGTCGATGCATTTCAGGAAAGTTAAATAAAGTTGCCTGTGATTTGTGATTTATTTTCACGGTACCACTTGCTAACTAGAGGATCCAGTTATGTGTGGGTCTCGCTGTGTTACTAGGCCAGATACCACTGAAGCCTGGCCCACTGCACGTTACTGAAATCTAGGTCTCGCTGTCTTATGCGGCCAGATACCACTGAAGCCTGACCCACTGCAGGTTAATTAAATCTAGGTTTGTGATTAGAGAGGAGAGAAATGTGCTCACTGCTTTATTTAACCTCAACTTGCCTAGTTTGGTGATTTAAAAAATGATAACAATCCATATGCCTTTAAGGGGATTCAAAAATGTTAACTGTCAATTTAAGTGGACTGTAACTGGACAGAGATGTTTTTCGTTTGCTTGGGCCACAGGATTGCCAGGTAGTTATCCTGCCTGTGACTCAAACTATTTGCAGGAAAAAAGAGAATTAAATAAGATTTTTTAAGCAATTCACAGAAAACAGAAAAGTAAAGATACTTGAGAGATTTTCTCTACAGTGTTTACTTAAAATATAATTAGTCATATACAACAGTATCTCCCCTACATGTAAACTTTCACAGGAATGATTTACTATTTTTATATATAATATTGTTTTTAACCTCTGGATTTGCAATCAAACATTTTTAGAAAATGTTCTTCCTCGGTTTGATGAAACCCTATGTATTTCATCCCTTCTATAAGTTTCTCCTTCATCAGATTGTCTTTTTCATAATATTTTATGTTAATTTGAGAAATGCACCATGTTCTATGACTAATATTTGGTTTCGATAATTAATCTATTCTGACTTTGCCTCTGATGATCCTATCTAGCAACAATCTGAGAACTCCAGTAATTAATTATATTTCACCATTTCCTGTTCTCATGTCATCACTGTGTCTGTGAAATGCATTTCTGCCACTCTGTCCACTAAATTCATTTTAAGTGATGTCTTGATAGAGCATGAATATACTGGTGTCTAACTGAAGCTACTGGATACTCATGCAGCAATCATAGCAATTACTGGTTCATGTCAAAACTCTTTAAGCCTCAGTTCTTATTAGGTTTAATACAAATGTCTAACCTCTTTAATTGTCTAATTCTTACGCTTCTGTTTTCCAACGTTGAAACTCTTGGAATTAAACAAAATTAAGTCTTAATTCTTCTTTCCCAATTTTAGTTTTATGACTTAGTTTTTAAAATATATTACATTTACAATCACACGCTACAAGTATGACTTTGAAAAAAAATCAAAGTAGCTCATTAAATTTTCTTTCTTTTCAGCTATGTGAACTCAGTTCATTTCCTCACTGGTAAAATGGGGTGTTTAGTTTGGCAGAATATCATATGTAAAGTCACTCGCAACGTACCTGATCCATAGTGAAGGCTCACTAAGTCTTAGCCTTTGTAGTATACCACCCCAGTACACACAGCAAGGATGAGCTTTGTCCACTAAAAAAAATATACATCGATCTCCTACTGCACAGAGCCTTTAGAAATAATAATAATAGCAATAATCATAGCACTAACATATAAACAATTCTCTATGATGAGAATTAATACAATGCAATATGGATACTACAGAAGTGAAATGAGTCGAGAAATTTAGCCAGTGTGGCGGGGCTGGCAGTGTGTATGTGCACATGGGTCTCATGGAGTGGTGGGGGGCGAGGAGAAAGGGGTGCTTGCAGAGGTTGAAGATAAATGAGGCTTGAGAGAATAAAAAGGGCTTAGTATTGAAGTTTGAGAGATAAATAGACTCGTACCAAGAGAAGAATGGGAAAGAGCATTCTAAGCAGGGAATACAGCACAAATCTAAGTGCACACATGCACACCCATGCACCTACATACATCCGTGCATGCACACACATAAACACCTATGCACACACACGTACATACACACACATACATTCGTGCACACACACACAGACACACAGACTTTTACACATATATGTAAGGAAATGGGGAAATGCAATTGATGCCTGCAGATATATATATTGGATGAAGGAGTTTGATGTATTCTCTATCTGTAATATCGGATGGTATCTAGATGGGCCAAGAAAGAGGTCTAGAGATGTCAACAAGACTACACATAAAATAAATAACTTCTTCTTGGGTACCTATCAATTTGAATAATACTTCTTGTTATTGGGTTGTGAAGTAGATAGTGGATGAAAGTCTGAAGGATATACTGAGTTTTAATTTAACGTGAAGAATGATTAAGTCCCTGAGACCTCTAAGCTAACACGTGGTTCCAGGTAGAAAAATTGTGTAATTAAAGAATATTTTTCTTGTTTAAAGGGATAGAATGGTTTTTAAATAGAGTAGTCCCAATTAAAATATTTTGGGAATAAAAGAAAGTTCTATTAATAATTATACCATGGAAACGGTCTCAAACAAAGCAGCCTTTGAATTTCAAAGGAGTTAGTTGATGAGGTCTGTGTGTGTGTGTGTGTGTGTGTGTGTGTGCGTGCGTGTGTGTGAGCACATGCGCATGCAAATGCACGAAGTGTGTGTGTGCGCATGTGTGTGAGCCCATGCACGAACATGCCCAGTAAAAGGAATCTCATAACAAAAGTGACAATTTCTGCTTACACATTTCTGTCCGCTGAAATAACTGCAGACATCATGGCATTACTTGGAATAACACTGCTGGACATGTCACTCAAAGACAAAAGCTAACGAGTAATAATTAATATTTTAATGTACTTAGAAGAAATGACCAGGTGTATAGCCTATATTTAAGAAACAATCAGTATCTCCAAGTGAAATAATGTCATCGTAACAGAATGTGGCCACAGGGTAATGGGCTGTTACTGCCACATAAATGCTAATGTAAAGCCAAGACATTTCTGGGGAGTAAAAGTAGAAGCAATCAAAGAATATCTTTCAGAAGTGAGAGAAGCTGAATGCCCTGCCATGTCTGTGACACTTCAGGTTTTATCCTTTTTCAAGTCAAACATCTTGGCAGTTTATTCTCTCCCGTTTTTCATGTTGCATACCTTTATATACTGATGAACAACACAAATCAAAGTGTGTAATTTTAGATCTCAACAATTTTCTAGCTGAAAAGGTGGGATAAGTGTGATGTATTCGATATTTTTAAAGAGATGTAGTCGATATGCAAAATGCCGCTTATGTTTAATGTACATACTTGGAGGCATTTGAAATATGCATACACCCACAATACAGTCACCCCACTCAAGGAAATAAACAACGATCAGCTCTCAGTGCGTTATCCTGCACAGACCTTTTCTTGTGTGTCCTAAGAACACTGACTGAGATCTATTCTCGTCATAAGTTATTCAGCATATAAGGCAGTGATGGTGACTCCAGGCACCGTGTGGAGCAGTGTTCTCTATACATTCTCAGTTTGTGTGGCTGAAACTTTATACCCCTTGAAACATCTCAACATTTTCCTTCCTCTGGCTCCTGGAAACCACAGTTCTACTCTCTGCTTACATGTGTGTGACTGTCTTAGATACTTCATACAAATGGGATCAAAAAGCACATACAACAAAAGAAAAAGAGACATGTGAGACTCCATCAAACTAAAAAGCTTCTGCACAGCAAAGGAAACAATCCATTGAAAAGGCAACCTACAGAATGGGAGAAAATACCTGCCAACCGCGTATCTGGTAAGGGGTTAATACCCAAGATACACAGGAAGCTTCTACAAATCAAATGTACAAAAGAAAAAAGAAAATAAAAAGAAATCCCACAATCCGGTTACAAGATGGGCAAAAGTCTTGAATAATTTCTCTGAAAAAGGCATACAACTGGGCAATAAGCACGTGAAAAGTGCTCAGTGTCACGGAGAATCAAGAAAATGCAGATCAAAAGCACAGTGAGATATCACCTTAGATCTTTTAGGATGACTAATTAAAAAAAAAAAGTAAGTGTTGGGGACAATGTAGAGAAATTAGAAGCCTTTTGTACTGTCCATAGAATGTGAAACAGGGCAGTCATTATAAAAAACAATATGGAGGTTCCTCAAAAATTAACAATTGAATTACCATATGATTCAGAAATATCAGTTCTGGGTATACAGTCAACAGAATTAAAATCAGGATCTTATAGAGATGTTAGTACCCCAGCGTTCATTGTTGCCTTACTCAAAATAGCCAAGACATGGAAGCAATCCAAATATCCATTGACAGATAAACAGATAAAGAAAATGTGACATATACACACATATATGTGCGTGTGTGTGTGTGTGTGTGTGTGTGTGTGTGTAAAATACATAATGACATAGCACTCAGCTCTTAAAAAGCAGCAGTCCTGCAAATGTGACACCATGGATGAGCCTGGAGGGCATGGTGTTAACTGAAGTAAGCTAGTCACAGAAGCAGGAATGTTTTTAGTTTCTTTGGTCTTGCTTTATTTTGTTTTTATTTATTTATCCAAATGTATGAGGTACATGAAAATTCTGTTACACGTATATAATGGGTAGTGATCACGTTAGGGTAATTCGGACGTCCATCACCAGGGGTGGCGGAGCAAAAAGAGGTCACTTGGGCGAAACTGCTCCAGGTGACTAGACCTGCTGCGTACCTTTCCTTCCCACTAATTCTAAGCTCCTTTCCCTCTGCTGTGCCTTTTGAGACCCTCATGCCCCATAACCTAACTGGAGAGACAGTTCTGCATAAAACATAGGGGCTGACTTTGCCACGGTGAAGTACATGCTGAATGTACTTTTGCCAAATCTCAGGACTCTCTGACCTTTATGTTATTAATACCGGCTGACAGGTAAGAAAACAAGACTTAGTATATGTAACTCGCCTCAAGATCTGAGCACTTACCCAGTGCTGGCTTAGAACTGACCACTGATGAGTTTGTGCTCTCTACAGGACTGAATATGACAGTGGGAAAGGAAATCAAATTGCTTGGCTATCTTCCACTGACCACGTTTATATGTCTGTGTCCATGCATTCCTAGCAGGCTAAGAACAAGGAAACAATTAAGTCTGTGTTCTGGCAATGCCCTTGTCTTCAGGTGTGAAGCCGAATTAATCAGCTAGAATAATTACAGCAAACACAACAGGTTTAGCAAAGTTGTCAATGCCATGCAATTATTATAATTGAAAACCTTAGAATTTATCTGCTGTTATTATTTTCACAGTTATTTTTATCCAAAGGAATTTAAGGACTAATTTTTACCTCACTACACGTGTTCCAAGCAGAAAGACCAGAATGCTTTTCATTTTATCTACCTTCATTTATTTAAAACGAATTTTATCCAAATTCATTTGAAATCCAAATGAATTTAAGGACTAATTTTTACTTCATTACTCATGTTCCAAGCAGAAAGACCAGAATGGTTTTCATTTTATCTCAACTCTCAGGCTAGAAGAGCAGCCGAATACACACCAAGCCCAATTGCTGCTCAAGATACCTTCCTCAGCTTCAAAGCTGTCTGGATGAACAGAAAAGCTGTATGGAAATTCTCTTTTCTTTGTAGAAACCTCTTCAGCAAGTCAAAATAAAATGCACTTAAGATGAACTAAATAGTTTTCAAAATACTCTAAAATGTTCCACTAACCTTCTTGGAAACACTGTTTTTCAAACAAGGCTTATTTATCAGAAGAAAGAAAGAAAGAAAGAAAGAAAGAAAGAAAGAAAGAAAGAAAGAAAGAAAGAAAGAAAGAGAGAAAGAGAAAGAAACTAACTCACATTTATGCAGCTGTTTCAAACCCCCAGTCCATAGCCTAGAGATCAGCAAGAAGCAGACAGTGAGATGGCTTTACCTTGGAGACAAGGGGCTGGTCAGAGGGGTAAAAAGTTTATCTTAAATGGGTCCTTACAGGTAATGCCATCATTGCCCTCTGTAGAGACCTTCTGAAGCAAAAAGAAAACTCACACACAAAACATTTGCTCAAAAACATGTCTGACAGCCTCTCTTTCCATGCTCACAGGCTGAGCAGCACGTCTTTTTCTATGGCACCGATCACAAGGACGTGCACCTGTGCATGCCCTGCCTAGTGCAGGCACCCCCAGGGACTGGAGACCTATGTGCTGGAAAACTCAGCTCTGCAAAGGCCCTGAGTCAGTCCTGAGAAATCTGGCAGAAGAAAAGAAGTCTTGTTTACACCATGGGATTGTGAATGAGAAAAAGTGCTTCTAATTTACAGAAAAAAAATGCTTATTTATGCAAATGAATTCAAGCCTGGAAAAGAAAAGATCCATGAAGTGACTATTTGCTTTTCTTTTCCTCCATGTCTCACACCAGCATCTACCAAGACTCTTGACACATTAGAGATAACTGACTGCTGTGAAAGAATAACACTTAGGTATAAAATAATGGAGAATAACTGAAGTTACATGTTTGTGGGAACATTTACGCTTTCAAATAATGACTTAGGGCCTGTCTTTTGCTAACTTCTCATCACGCAAGAACCAAGAAGCTACTGCCTTTGACAATGGCATACTATAAGCCATTACAAATTAGGTAGATGACATATACTTATGTAAATACATAGATACAAAGAACAACCTATGAGTTAATCGTGATCGTTATATATTGCTAAGAAGTCACAGCGAACAAAACATTTAATGCCAACCAATGTCAATGGCAACATGGTATTGCAACCTCATGTCCTTGAATGTTGGCTTAATTGGAACCATTGGAGTCTAAGAAATATAAGCATGGATCATTCCAAGCCAAGTACAGCCTACTCTGAGCTTAATGTGGAATGAGGAGGGAAATAAAAGAAAGAGAAATCAGGTAAGCGAAGAGATTCTGGGGTAAAAAAATCAAGATGATGCCTCCAGAAAAGAGTCTAATGAACTTTCAGTGAACTTCCTTCTTATGTTACCCAGAAATTATTTGCTGCCTGAAGAAAAAGAGCAGCTAATCAACGAGGCATTTAGGGGCCCTTCATTTTAAGGGCTGCACAAAGCAGTTGGTGAATAACAGGTTGATCTGCGTTCTCCTTCAACTCCAGCCATGCAAAGTCACAAACGGGGAGGGTTTTTTTTTTTTTTTTTTTCCATTTTACCTATGTCTTAGGAAAAAGAGTAACTGTAAAAACCTCATTAAATCATTCGTTATTCAATGGACAAATAATCTAGAATCTGAAAAATGCAACTGTTGGCAGACGTTCTTTCATTTTCCACACCTGACAAAAAGAGAGCGCGAATTACAAGAGCAGACGGTAGGTCTGACTGGGAGGTCAGGGCTCCGCCGCGAGCCTTTCACTTCGGTTCACGTCGCCTCTTTAGTGCTTCAGCAATTGCTGCAACACCTTATAATCGGCATCCTTATTCTTGTTAATAAAACAATAACAGAGGACAAAACTGCTGTCATTGGGGGGGAAAGGGGGGGGACAGCAGGAGGTGGGGAGTTGGGGAGAGAGAGCATGGGGAGAAACGTCAGATATAGGTGAAGGGGAGGAAGGCAGCAAACCACACTGCCACGTGTGTACCTATGCCACAATCTTGCATGTTCTTCACAAGCACCCCAAAACCTAAACTGCAATAAAAAATAAATAAATAAAATAAATAAATAAAACCAACAAAAAAAAACTGCTGTCATTTATGGATTATCTACAAATATCAATATGCCATCTGGAGCCCTTACTATATGCCAAGCATTTGACACTATCGTCTGATCTGACTTTTGTCAAGATGGTGCTTGTTGTATTGTACCTATTTTTTTTTTTTTAATGTCAGAAGAAAATGAGACTCCAAGGGATTAAGGTATGTTTACAAAATGTCATGCTAAGGTTTGCCTGACTCCACAGGCACCTGGTGACACTCCCCTTTCTTTTTCATTGGAAAAGTCACGAAGTGATTCTCAGATTTTTGTTCATACTTCAATTAAATGGTCAATATTCACTAGACGTTTGCAAACACATGCCTGTGCCCAGCCTTGGGGTTCCAGCCCAATCCATATAACTTTAGGAAGATGACTGCAGCAGGTGCCCTGCGGGGCCCAGCATCTCCCGCCCCCTCCCCAGACACTCCCAGACAAAGCGCACGGCGTGCCACATCTAGAAGGCGCAAGGATGAGGATGAAGAACCAGCCGACACAAACAGACACACTCCCTTCAAGGCTGGGGCCTTTGAGTTTTAAACTTCTCGTCTGGGATCAAAAGTGAGGGGAACTCCAAATTCCCACGGAGCACACAGTCACTTGCAGAAGAAGCTTCCTCCAAGCAATTCCACGTTACCTTACAAGCAAACCAGAACCAACATCTCTTCAAAAACCTTTTATGTCCTGCTCACTGAACTGGTATGTGTCTTTGCTTTCCTGGTATTTTAATTACACGCACATACATCAGCAAACACACATGGAACACCCTGACTATGGGAGGGTTTGAGAGGTAAGGAGCTGGGACTTCGATGGGGACAAGACAAAGTATTTATTAGCCATAGTGGAAGGTTGTGGCTCTGGTTGCTACTGAGATGTCCAGTCTTTAGAGCAGATGGGCAGATTCTTAGGGAGCTGCAGTGCCTGGGTGATGTGCTGCAGTGGCACTGAGCTTCACACATGACAGCAAAACGCGGTGGGCATCAGCATCTGCCAAGGTCATCAGGAAGACTTTGGAGAAGAGGCGCTGTGGCCAGTGAAAAAGTTAGAAATGGTTCATATAAATATGTAGGGGGATTTCTCCAGGCAGAAGGAACTGTGTGAGCTGAAACATGAAGCCATGAGGGATACGAGGTTTTATGGAAATGATCTGTTGTCTGCTTGTAGTTAAAATTATTAACAGCTGACACTTATTAAGATTATAGTATGTGTCAAATATATCTGCTAAAGGCTTAAAATATATTTCATCATACATTTTTCCTAACAAAAAGCTCAGGCAAATGCGACAATGATTTCCACTTAATTGTGAAGGAATTAAAGTGGAGAGAGATTACTGATTGGACCATCTCCTAACTATTAAAAAGTGGACCCAGAGGACCCAGACTGCTGTCCCCAGGGTCAGTGATCTCGACCGGTATGATTAAAGCAGGTGCATGTGTGGGTGTGTAGGGGGGTGTTAGAATTGCTAAACATCAGAAAGCTCAGAACTCTAGCTCAAGCACTCTACATTTAGTTTCCTTTCTTCTAAAAGCTCTAGTCTAATTTTTTCAAGGAAATTCCTGGCCTGCCCGGGTCACTGTTTCTGATTTAAAATAAATGAACTGTCCTTCATCACTTCAATAGCTTAGATGAGAACATCTTAGGTGGAAAGTAGACACCACTTTCCAATTCTAACTTCGATTGAGAATGACAGTTTTGAAACATGGTGACTTTTCACGTATTCACAAAGTTTACAAAGAACAGAGGACAAATTGACTCAGTTCCACAGGCTGTATAGGAAGTGTGGATGTGAGCCTTCGGGAAACTTACAATCATGGTGGCAGGGTGAATGCAAAGCAAGCACGTCTTCACATGGCAGCAGGAGGAGGAGACAGCGAGGGGAAAGTGCTGAACGCTTTCAAACAACCAGCTCTCATGAGAACTCACCGTCATGACAACAGCAAGGGGGAAATCTGCCCCCATGACCCAATCACCTCCCACCAGGCCCCACCCTCAACACTGGGGGGTCTCAATTCAACATGAGATTTGGGTGGGGACACAGAGCCAAACTGTATCACCCACTAACTGTTGCTGTTAAGTAGACGAGTTATCATAATAGGCGAATTGTTATATTCCAAACGGAGCACACGATTTCTGAAACAAGGACGTTCTATGCAGATACTGTATCCCTGCAGCAGAAGAGACAACCCTACGTAGAGTGTTGCCTGCACAGCAAGGCCTGGATCAATATCTGGTGGAAGGAGGGTGACTCTTCGAACCTATTTAAAGAAACTTCCGATTTACATTGACTTCTATTGGTTGTCTTAGGATATGATCCCATGGAAGGACAGATCAGCTGACTAAGATGGAAACTTCCAATCGATTGCAAGTTGGCTACACTGGCTAGCTCTGTACTCTAGTGAAGGTTGTAAATAACAAACAGTAAATGTTACTTGGATTGGTGGTCAGTAAAAGGAACTCTGAGGTGCCTCCCTAACACACCACTCCTCTCCTTTATTCCATAGAAGCCCCTGACTATTCTCTTCCTTAGCGCCCTAGAGTCGTGAGACCCAATTTTTATAAAATAGATCTGGGATGCAATCTTGCACATGGCCAGCAGGTGCCACCATCAGCAACATAATTTTAATATTGGACTCCTAGATATGTTCACATGAATTCCTTTCGTTTCCTGTTACATGATTGAAATAAAACAATGTCTAAAATTTGAAACATCTAATTTATACAGATGAAACAAGGATGTCTCATGTCAGGTTTAAATCTGTAATATTTTGGAAGACAATACATATTTGGATGTGGTTAAGAGAGGGAAGAAAAAATGGTTAGAAGGTGGGACGTCAAATATCTACCTAGTACCATTTATGTGCTACATGTTACGTATTGGGAACGGAAAAACAGATAAGATTTACCTGGTGGTAAGAACGCATCATCTGTGGGAAGACACAAGTTAGGGGAGATACAAGCAATATAGGTGTGAGTCCTAACAATGTTGTGAAAAAATGCAAATATGATTGAGAAGGTACGCGCCTATGGACTCACAGGAACTTTTACATAGGCAGTGAATTTTGAGCTGAGCAGTATTTATTTTTTTAAGACGGGATTTCACCATGTTGGACAGGCTGGTCTTGAACTCCCGACCTCAGGTGATCCACCCGCCTTGGCCTCCAAAGTGTTTGGATTACAGGTGTGAGCCACCACGCCCAGCCTGGGAATCATTTATTATTAAGAAGGCAACTCTAGACACAGTGTGCAAGATAGACCAAGATGGTAGGAACTGAAGTCAAGCACAGTCAATAGGCATTTATTTATTAGTGTCAGAGAGGAGATAAAGGATCGAATTGCAACCGTGGCAGTGGGAAAGCTAAGGAGAGGTCACAACGGAGGCGTCTTTGGAGATTGGCTTTGAAAAGAGTGGAGACAGGTTGACCATGAGGGGGGTCAAGGCAAAGAGCTAATATTCCCAGAAGATTCTGAGATGAGTAATTTAGAAGTTGAGCATATGATTTCACCATTAGCAAAAATAAACTAACAAGAGGTAAAACGCCCAATTGTGGAACTAAAGGGAGAGATACTAAATTCTTATACATACTGAATTTGAGAGACCTGTGAAACACTGAAGTACACAAATCCAGTGGAGTCAGCTATCTAAGGGTGGTTAAGCTAAGACACAGAGATTTTAGAATTACCCTAACACAATATTTTATCATCCATATTTTGCAAATGAGTAACCTGAATTGCTCAGGTAATAAAATGACAATAAACACTGGTGAGTTTGCATGTAACCTTTTTCTTTTATTTGCCACAATGATTGTGGCCAGTATATTTTAGTTCAACATCAATCAAATATCTCTCAGGTGGTAGACACAGTCCTAGGTGCTGCAGCTGCAAAAATGAGTAATTCTCAACAGCGTTGTATCTCACGAACCATCCAGACACACTAACATTCGCACATCAAGCCAACTACCATGGTCACTAAGAGTTGGTTGATTTAAATGTTGCCTCTTTTTTCTCTTTTTGGAAACCTAACTATGGATTATAAGTACAAAGGAGGGAAATCTAATTTAGATTTTAAGAATGAATGAGGTGCCTTCTAGCTAGCTGTAAAACATTCTAGCAGATTCCAACTAGGATGTGAAAAATAAATAGAGATGGTTCCTGCCTTCCAATGAGTTCACGGTGTAGAATAATGGATATATACAAGTAATGCAAGAAAAGATCAAATGTCAGAGCTTCAGCTTTCCCATTTTAAATACAGGTTTTATAAGGCTACTTTAAAACTGAGGTTATTTAAATTGTTAATTGTGAATTGATTCAGACATTCATTTACCTTGAGGTATTAGATAGGTTAATTAACTACCATGACTCATTTTTCAAATTATAACATGAAGACTAATTTTCACTACCTTCTGGCTCTAAGATGTTAATTAATACACTTAGCAGTGCACCATTCCCAAGTCTTATGAACATTTCTACGTGGGGCCATGCCACATCTTGCTGACAGACATTGCTGCCTCAGCTGGGATTGCTATCACCAGCAAGGAGGAGAGATTTGTCCACATTCTATTCCACAGGACGGGTGCTCTTGAACAAGGCAGACAGGTAACATGAATCATGCATATGCTAATTGTAATAAATAATGAAAATATTTAGACACAGTGAGGTTTGAACTTGAACTTTATGAATAAATTTTGATTAGTATGCAGTGCAAGCTATATACTCTGCTTTTGTTCTTACTCTGAAAAGGCATTCATTACTTAATTATGCTTTGAAATTTTACAGCTATTTGCTCCTCTCTTTGCTTCTACCTTTCTATCTTGGAGCAAAGAAGTCACAAGTTCTGATCCCCCAGATATCAACGTATATGTCTCCACAGGGGTCTTGGCTCATGCGTGGAAACACTGCTGTGCTCAGGTCCTGTGTTCCTGTCAGCCAAGTATAAAAATAGATGCTGTCTCCAAAGAAAGGAGCCCAGTGCTAAGAGCCAACTCTGACTCCGTCTAAGGCCATGGTTGTTGCTGTATAGAGTTATAACTAAAGAAGCCTCCTGGCTGTTGAAAGGAAATTCTCTGTAGCATGGATGTCCTTTTTTTTTTTTTTTTTTTTTTTTTTCTTTGTAAGAGCCCACCCAGAAGACAGCGTGCTGGTACACAACAAAGTGGTAATTAATGAGGGCTTCAGTAAGCAATTTCATTTCTAATAGATCCAAGTGATATGATGTGTAAATTGGAAAGACAGTAACAAATGCTGCTGAGGATATGGAGAAAAAGAAACCCTTACATACAGCTACTTCGGAGAACAGTTTGGAGGTTCCTCAAAAAACTAAACATGAAGTTACCATATGATCCAGTAACCCCACTCTTGGGCATATACCCACCCCCGAAAAAAAATGAAACCTGTATATCAAGGGAAGTCTGCACTGCTATGTTTGTTGCCACACTGCTTACAATAGCAGAGATTTGGAGGCAACCTTAGTGTCCATCAGCAGATGATAAAGAAAATGTGCATATACACAATGGAGTACTAGTTACCCGCGAAAAGAATGAGATTTTATCACCTGCAACGATGTCGATGGAACTGGAGATCACTGTGTTAAGTCAAATAAGCCAGGGACAGAAAAACAAACACAAAAATATAATCTTTTATAGTTCTGGTTCTTATTTGTGTTATCTAAAAATGATAACAACAAAACTCATGAACACAGAGAATACAAGTATGGCTGCCAGAGGCTGGGAAGGAGAGTGGGGGGGTTCCTGGGGAGGTAGGGATGGTTAACAGGTACAAAAAGAAGTTAGAAGGAACAAGACCCACTATTTGATACCACAATAGGGTGACTGTAGTCAGTAAACACTGTACATTTTAAAGTGACAAAGAACACAATGGACTTGTCACTCAAAGGATCAGTGCTGGATGGGATGGATACGACATTCCCCAGCACGTGCTGCTTTAATATATATAGCTTGCTTGGATCAAAACATTTCATGTACCTGATAAATAGACACACCAAATACATACCACAAAATTAAAAAAAAATAAATAAATAAACTGAAAGGACAGATATCTGACCATCTACCAAAGCTCCCTGGGGTGGCGCCTATGAAGCCAGCGACCGGCAGCACCTTCTTCCTCTCTGGTCTACGGCCTCCTTAGCTCCAGGAGCAAACTGCAGACAAGACAGGGGAAATGGGGTGACCATGAAGGGATATAGTGGCTTTGCTGGTGACAAAAATGAGTGAGAATACAGAAAAATTACTAAAAGTGGCTTTTTTTAAGCAAGAAGAAAACACAGCTTTCTGCAACTTCTGCAAGTTTGCTTGTGGGCAGCGTTTTCCACACTCTTCAATCCTTTGACATCTCCTTAGGGCTTCCTTCTGGGTTTTAGTCACTTACTGACTGAGCAAGTAGTGTCCGGAGACGCCAGTCACTGTGCTAACATAAATGTTCAGGGAAATAAAATTAAAAGTGGCTCTCGGCCTCAAAGACGATGCAATCGATTATTGGAGACAGAAGAAGAAAGAGAAGATTGCAACCTGATATTGGTTCTATGGCAATGAAGCATAGCTCAAACCAGAGGGAAGGAAAACAAGCAACTCCTGATAAAGACACTTCGAACAAATGTGATTCTGTCTCCTAACTCTCCCTTGGGGGGCAAAATCTCTACCTCACTCTTACCTGCCTACACTTGGGTGGAGGTGCCTGTCGAGGATATATTCGTAAACCATCAGTCTGTGGTTTGGCAGATGGAAACATGCTATTGCAGTACAGGACATCCACTGCAGACTCGGAGGAGGGATGAGAAGCATTTAAAAGAGACCTTTAACTGCAGGGGAGACTTTCTCAAGCCTCTTCTATTGCAAGCCAGGAGCTCACATAAAGACTAGCAGCAGGGAAGGGGACCTCCCATCCAGAGTTCAGTCAGCACTGACAGACACTGACTCCCCAACCACGTGCTTCCACGCGAATGTGACACCTCTTGTTTCTCTTACTCCGTCTCCAGGAACAATCTTTATTTTTCTATTGCCCACAACTTAAGCTCTAAGCTTACATAAACTTATTTTATGAAAGACAAATTTCTGACAAATTAAGCAATGCATAATTTTTTTTTTCTACCAATTACTTCAACCTATTTATGCCTTCTTAACATTCAGTCCTGTGGTTGCCATTATAACTTTCTGGAATCAGTTTCTTGCCTGTCTGCTTTGTATTTCTGACCTGGTGCTTCCGTCCTCTGAATCAGCTTCCTGCCTTGAACTCCATGGCTTCTTCAAAAGCTGAGCATCCTAACGAAAATAGTTCCTCCTTCCCTTCATCAGGTTCAAAGAAGGAAGCTCTATCAAGAATCACTCTGAACTTGCAACCCTTCCTTTAATAAAACCACCTAACTTCAGCATCCCAATTGCCTGTTGTTCATTCGTTCATGTATTTGTTTATAGCAGACAGAAGGGACATTGCATATGCAATGAATGCATACAACCAAGCGAATGAACTCCATCATTATGTCGAAGTATCACATCACAGTTAGCTCAACACTGTACAAGTTTTACTTAATACTTTTAGTTCTGAACAACAAAAAGAAAAGCCAGACATTTAGAATGACATTTACACTGTAACATCCTAACTCAGCTAAGGATTGCAATTTTATCTGGGTTCTGGGAGCAATTACTTCCTGGGGAAGAACAGGCCACTAACATGAACAAGGTTCAGCACAAGAGATGAAATAACAATTTTCTGCTTAACAAGGACTTTTGTTCTTCACACACAAGTCTGTGCATAAATCTAAGGCAGATTTCAGAACTCTCACTTCTCTTGAAGTCAAAGATAAGAACAATTTTGGTCATAGATTATAGTTTATGAAGTTTAATGGCCTCAATTTTTAAAAACCTTCCGCGGAAAAACATAAACAACAGACTTAGACCTTTTAAATTAACTATTCTTAAAAATCATCTTAGTAAAGTTGATGTTTGCATGCTAGAATGAGTATCTTTGAATTCTTAGTACGAGCTATTCTGAGAGCGAAATATATATATATATATATATATATATATATATATTTACTCCTGTGCTTCTCCTCAGTACAACTCTACAACAGAGACTCTGAGACCAAACGTTTCCAGAGTGTGCAAGTGTAAAGGAGGAATGTGGAACTTACAAGCACTTTCACCTCACACGTACAAAAGCTTGGTTCTGCCTTCACAGCCGCGGCTTTCCCCTGCAGGCTGCATCCCTAGGCTTGGTAAGAGCCGATCTGTCCACTCCCGTAGAAGCCACGGGAGCACCTGCCAGCTGCGGGCTCTTGAAGGCTGTTAGGCAGATCACCTGCACCTGCAGCTGCACCGAGGCCCCTCCGCTCATTCCTGATCGTGTCTACGATTCTCTCCTGTGCCACCCTCACTTCGCCAGCTGGTAGCCCTTCCACGGAAAGCATTCCTGCCTTAGGATGTTTCGTTACTGTTACGCTGCCGCCTTCTAGTCAGCACAGCTGTTACATGTTATCTGTCATGTACTAATAACTGTACGAAACTGGCAGATTACTCGCTACTAATCTGAACTTAAACATAATCTGAATCTTGAACATATATTGAAAACATTTTAGTTAACCTTTTACATGTTCGAGGTTATAGTCGGTTCTGAAAATGTGTCTGATATAACCCGTTAGATCTTTTGTTATATTCGATACAGTAATAGTAAATTTATAGTGGTAAGAGACTTGCTGAAGGAGCAGCTTTTGAAATTAACTTCCCAGAGAAAAAAATATAATGAAATACAATAAATGTAATAAAATATACCTAACATGACAGAATTTTATTACCAAATGAGCATTGCTATGCTTTCTGAGTGATGCGTCCTGCAAAAGCTGCGTGTTATTAGTCAGTGCCTGCAAGAGACAACTTTTTTATGTTGTGAAGACCACTGCCTCAGATTCTCTTTGCCCACTATCACACTAAACTATTAAAACGTCCATGTCTTTATGCCCAGGACCTTTGTACCAGGTAGGATTAGGTATAGAATTACAAGCAATCATTAACACTAATAATAAAAATACACTCTTGTTATTGAGTGCCTACTGGTTGCCTGTCTTAACCAACACTACTACTGTAAAGTGAAAACAAATATTCCTAATATGTAAGTTTAAAAAGAAAGAACTGGTCTGGTCTGATAAGGAACATGTCCTCTTATTTTTTATTTATTTATTTATTTTTGAGATGGAGTTTCGCTCTTGTTACCCAGGCTGGAGTGCAATGGCGCGATCTCGGCTCACCGCAACCTCCGCCTCCTGGGTTCAGGCAATTCTCCTGCCTCAGCCTCCTGAGTAGCTGGGATTACAGGCACGCGCCACCATGCCCAGCTAATTATTTGTATTTTTAGTAGAGACGGGGTTTCACCGTGTTGACCAGGATGGTCTCGACCTCTTGACCTCGTGATCCACCCCCCTCGGCCGCCCAAAGTGCTGGGATTACAGGCTTGAGCCACCGCACCCGTGGGAACATGTCCTCTTAACTGAGCGCTCACAGTCAGCCCCCTGGGCCCACACCGTCAGCACCAATGTTCTTTGTATAATATTCCCGCCTTGGGAAAGTGTCTGTTCCAAAGCACCTTTGTCGACGGCAGAAACAATGGGTACCATCATCTTTATTACTGAATCTATATGTAAATAGTGGTCAGAGCTGCTTCTCTCCATGCAAAAACAGATATTATACATCATGTTGATATATCTAGATGAAAGAAAAACAAATGAAATCTCATGTTTCATTTTGCCAAAGCAGCCTTTGGTGATCGATTAGCCTTAAGTTTTTTTTTTTTTTTTTTTTTTTTTTTTTTTTTTTTTTTTGAGACGGAGTTTCGCTCTTGTTACCCAGGCTGGAGTGCAATGGCGCGATCTCGGCTCACCGCAACCTCCGCCTCCTGGGTTCAGGCAATTCTCCTGCCTCAGCCTCCTGAGTAGCTGGGATGACAGGCACCCGCCACCACGCCCAGCTAGTTTTTTGTATTTTTAGTAGAGACGGGTTTCACCATGATGACCAGGATGGTCTCGATTTCTTGACCTCGTGATCCACTCGCCTCGGCCTCCCAAAGTGCTGGGATTACAGGCTTGAGCCACCACGCCCGGCCAAGATTTTTAAATATATTGAAAACAATCACAGATTTACGCTGCTTAAGAACTACTTTATTCTACAGTTTGGAACCACAGAGCTTCTTGAGGGCAGGGACCACACCTTCTCTACCCTTTTTATTCTAAGAATATAACAAATCCCTAACAATTTAGGTGCTCATTCAATGTTAAATGAATGAACAAATGAAGGAAACAGCATTGGGCGAGTCACTAAATGATCTTAAGTAAAATAAAAAGTCATGAGTCATACCTAAAATAAAGATCAGCTAAAACCCATTACACCGAAATTTAGAGGATTTAAAAAAATAATCATATGGAAGTTCAGAACCGGCTGTGCACAATGGCTCACACCTGTAATTCCAGCTCTTTGGGAGGCCGAGGTGGGTGGATCACCTGAGGTCGGCAGTTCGAGACCAGCCTGGCCAACATGGAGAAACCCCATCTCTACTAAAAATACGAACATTAGCCAGGCAATGGTCGTGGTGGATGCGTGTAATCCCAGCTTCGTGGGAGGCTGAGGCAGAAGAATCACTTGAACCTAGGAGGTGGAGGTTGCAGTGAGCTGAGATTGTGCCATTGCACTCTAGCCCGGACAAGAAAAGTAAAACTCCATCTCAAAAAAAAAAAAAAAAAAAAAAAAGAAGCAGCAGCAGCAGCAGCTCAGAACGTACGTAAGCTTTAAGATCAAAACCAGGAAACACCTTAACCATGAGCCTAAAATACGTTTATTATTTCCCTCCTACTCCTGGGTACTGTTTGGAGCTGTTGATGAAAATAAAGTATTTATGAAACAATGACTATAACTGTCCTGAATGCATTTTGTTCTTTCTTCAATTCATAGGGAAACCCTAGAACAAAGCAATTTTTTTAAGGATTTGAGAGAGATGCTTTTCAATCAACATATAAATTTCCTGGATATCACCTATGTGTACCAGTCTGTGTTAGAGATGTAAAAAGGTGGAAGGGGCCATCCAGACCTCCTTAGAACATGCAGTCTTATTGAAAAGATAGGCCAGATACACATGAAAAGAATTGTAACTGTAAAAAGGTGAACTGAATGTGGAAATTGAGGAAACCAGGGAAGTCAAAGGTTATTTTAATATAAATGTGAGTCTTTCAAAGGCATTGAATTTTGGCCTTCCATTGGGATAATTATTTACCAGAATTATATAATGGACTTTTCATATTGTGCTTTGGCTTAAACTAAACCTTATTCTTAATTTTTCCCCCTTTTGCAATCTCTAAAACTTCAAATGCAAGCCCGGTTATAATAATCATTATCCTCTAAACTAAATTTTGATAATCTTTCATGAGTTGCCAGATGCAATGGCTAATTTGAGGAAATGACTTACTCAAAACTATAGCAAGTGTTCACTTAACAGTGAGCACTAAAGGTTACAGTGTAGAAGCCATATTCAGCCTAAGACACGTGTATCTCTGCTGCAAGGAAGCTGGACAGTTACGTGCAAAACCACACTCAGCAATGCTCTTCCCTGTTGGTCAGTAGCATCTAGACGTCATAAAAATTTTAACAAAAAAAAATTTTTATGAGCTAGATGCTACTAGAACAAGAGACTTCTTGAGCATTACTTCTTTCTTATGCCAGCATTGAAAAACAGAAATTAATAGTCACACTTTAATGGAAACCATTTCAAAACAGAGTCACTTTCTCAAAGTAGCAAAGCTCTTAAATATTTTTTTTCAATACTTAAAGTCTTATCAATAGAACAATAGAAAATTCAAATTGGAATAAATCTTAAAGGTTGTATAATCCTAAATGACCAGTGCATGTGAAAATCAGCAGATTCTCGTTTTCTTTGTGTTCAAAGGTTGCTGAATAGTCGTCTAGCATGCTATTCAAAGACTCCAATATCAACTGAGCCCAGTTAAAATAAGAGATGCTAATTAACTCTCTTAGAGCTAAATATAACCCGATTCATTTGTTAGGATGTGTGAACTGAGAGCTGAGGAAGTTAGCAAACATGCCCAAGGGTGCACTACCAGTCTTCTTCCTGGGTAGGAATGTTCCATACCACTATATAGATTGAAAGGGGCAATTTCCTGCATCTGATGATTCTGGGGTTTATGATGTCTCCCTTACCAAAGACACCCATTTATGACCTAATACTTGTGCCAGTATTTCTACTACAGATTCACTCCTGAGGCCCAAAACTTAATAACTTATTAAAATATATACCTTAGGGATGATTAAGACCTTAAGAACTCTTTATTGTCTCCGTGACTTTCCATGCAGCACATTTTGAGGGATTACAGCAAGAAAAGAAAAAAAAAAAAAAAAAAAGAGAGAGAGAGAAATTGTGTGTATAAAGCAAAGTAGCAAAGACGAATCAATCTAACTCCCCCATTTCTGGTCTTCACAACCATAAAGTTCCAATCTAAAGGTGCTGTCCATTTCCAGGAAAAATTTCCTTTGTCCAAGACAGGAGTTTTGTTTTCTGTGGACATAGAGAACTCTACCCGAACCTTATTGATTTCCCTCTAGTTACTCTAGTATGTGTTTTATCTACTCTTCCAGGCAATATTATTCTGTTCTACACAGTGCCTACCACAATGCAGTGATGTCGTGTATAAGATGTCTCAGGGAAGTATCTGTTGAATGAACAAACTGATAAAATATAAAATAGAATCAAGGGAAGCACTGGAGACGTGATCCCTGTATTTGGAGTCAACTGCAATTCCACAAAGCCTTACCGTGACTTCCACACCCAGAGAGCTCTGTGCTGGGTACGCAGGAGTTAGATCAAAAGCTAAGGTAGAGAAAGCTGAAATAGAAAGGTGTGCTTCTCATGAATCTACAGGAAAAAATGAGACTGTGATCATTTGAGAAGGACCCTCTTAGCCCATAGACTATGGTCACTGCATGCATGTTAAACACCTCATCTTTCTATCCTTTAGGGGGAAAAGTAGTCCCTGCAGTGTTTATCTAACATCTGACACTGGTTTTCATTTACAAATCGTATGTTTTTCAACCAAGTACGAGTCAAGTTCTACTATATGTAGCACAGAAAAAAAAATGTTAATTGTAGGCACCTGGCAATTTGAAGTAGTGAGGTTACATTTCCTACTAAAACTAGCATTTTGGGACTCAACGTTATTGTTTACCTAAAAGTCCTCAAGCATCAGTAGATAGGCCTGTTACGGATACAATTTTTTTTTTTTTTTTTCAGATCACTGGGAGAAACTCATGCCCTTCCCATAGGAAATTAACAGATCTGAATATGGATGCTACAGCTTTCACCCACTTTTGATTTTTTATTACTCAGCATAATGCCATCTTTTTGCTCCTAACAGCCTCAATCAGCATTCTTGGCTGCGTCAAGGTCAGGGCTGCCTGCTGTGACTGGCTTGCAATTCAATAGCCAGCTGTAAGGGGGTGCAGGACATTAAGTGGACACAGAATGCTTTTTCTGTAACTCCTTTCAAAAAGCATCTTTTCTAAACAATCCATGCACAAACTATCTTTTTCTTAGGACCAGAAAGAAACAGAATTTACTCACTATTGTCTTAGAGTCTACACAACCAATCAGAATGATAATTACAATTATTTAAAAACCATCTAAGTGATAAATCTAATCACTTCTCCAGGCAAACTCACTAACTGACAAAAGATTTCTCATTCACAGGACAATCCAAACCAGCCTTTAAATCTTTAATATGCTAAGAGATATGCCAGAACTTCATCCGCTTAACAGTATCGCACAGCAAACAGGAGGATAGTTTTACTCAACTTCATGTTTCCCAGATGACACGACTCCACATGGCAGCTCATGAAGCTTAATAATCAGACCTATCGCATTTAAAAAAAAACAAATTTACATAATACTGCCAGTATTTCTACCACTAGCGATTCACTCCTGAGGCTCCATGGATACTTAGAAATTAAGTTCTACTAAATATCTATCTATTTAATTTTCCTTATTATATATTTGTGCTTTTATTCTCCCCAAAGCAGTAGGATTAGGATATAAAATTATCACTGACAAAAATTACGTCTTATGTGAAGTATACCAAATTATTACACAAATATGTTTAAATACATATTTTGGTTATTGTACGGGTCAGTACTGCATTTGATAAAGACACAACAAAACTACCAACACTTTTCTACTTAGAAAATGAACACTGATTAATGTGCCAGTTGTTTTCTTGATGCAGACACTAGCTAGCCAGGGAGTTCATATCCACACGGACACACACCATAGTTATGATGACCCGACTTACAGTCTATAGCCATTGCTCTCATCGACAACTCGAATCAACTAATAATCAACCAATAATAATTTCCAAAGGCACTCGGCAAAACATCTGAATGACAACTCACCGACTTTGAACTCAGGTTCTCCTCAACAACGTATTTTGGCCACTGTTAAACTCTGGCCTATGTGGTTTCTTGGACTTTCTATAATTAACATTTCCTGGGTTCCTACTCTGTGCCAGGCTCTATTTTAGTAGCTTGGGATTCAGAGTTGAAGCACAGACCGGAAAGTAAGATGTGCAAAATTTGGTCAGGGTCTAGGAGAGAATGATGTGCAGTTTGCCGAAAGCACAGAGAGGGAGCATTTGCTGGTGCTCAGGGAGCTGCTCAGGACCAACTTGAGTCATGTCCCAAGGCAGGGTTTTACTAAAGACAATTGATATTCACATTCGCTATTTAAATACAATTGGTAGCTAAGTTTTTCTCACTACCTAATGAGGATTTCATCAGTCACCTTGACTAACTAAAATGAGGAGGTTACTGCTAGCATATGAACTTTGCCCCTTTTGCATACACGTTCAAAAGAATAGAGACTCTGCTATGAATTTGCTTAGTCAGAACATGATAGTCGACATCCACCTTTTCTGTGTTCTTCCAGAATGAGCGCTTTTACCAATCAGTGTTTGTTGTCCTAGATCCCAAATCAAACGAACGATTGCAGGGCTTAGAACTTGCACGTGGCCATCAAGTCACTTGTCTCTTTCTCCTGTTCTGCTATTTTGTATGAAAACGAGCTCATGCACCAAAGTAGCAACACACGCCCAGGGGCTTTTTTTTTTTTTTTTTTTTTTTTTTTGACCTGTGCAAGAAATAGAGCTCTTACTTTGAAGTTTGGAAATGTGTGAAGTACGATCTTTCACTTGCTACTTCCTTTTATACCTTACTATCTGATAGCCTGTAAGGAAATGTGAGCATATGGGTTTATAGACGGATTCCCTTGCAGGGAGGGCTGACCTGGTTGTCTTCCTGAAGCCACCGCTAAGCTAACTCAGCCAGTGCCCCAGCCAGGCTTGTCCTTGAGGTTTGGGCAGTACTGCTGTCTGTCTTAGTTGACTGCGCCTGTGACCACCCTCCTGACAGCAACTCCCACACCCGACCTTAAGATTCTGTTTTAAATTCAAGGTACCTTTCCACCCGCTGCAGGAGGCTTAGGTTTGGTGACTACCCCAGCCACTCCTGGAAATTGTAATAGCTAAGAATGACAACATGGACTTTTAGCCTAGCTCTTCAAAGTTCTCCTTTCTTCAAGTTGGTCCCATTTTTGATTAAAATCTTGTTCTTATTCTTAATCTTGCTTCCCAGGTCCAGGATATCTTATCTTCTAAGTTAGAAAGTAAATTAGAGAGTGAATGTGTTTGCAAAACTATATCCAGCATACATGTGCATATACATATATATCAACTGTATCTGTAAATATTCTTGAAATGGAGTAATAGTGAACCTTACTGGAAACTGAAAACCACGTGCTTCTAAAACACACTGGGAGAAAACATATTCACTGGGAAAAAACATTATGTAGTGACTTTCTTTCAAGATCTATTACATAATTTCATTAAAAATTTTTCAGTAGAAGAAACAACCTTTGTTTTTTAAAAAGCATCCTTGTTCTGATAATTGGCGAACTTTATCAAAACAGGGCACCATGCTATGCATGTATACCAAGCCTTGATTTGAAAAGAGAACTTGTAGCTACTTCTTTGTTTCTGAATGCCACCCTCTCCTAAGTTACTATCTTTTTGTATGCAAATTTAAGGTCCCTGACTGGGTAAAATTAATTAATGCTTAAAGTAATAACGGGTTTGATGGTGCACCATATCCTTAGCACTTTAGAATCTCTAAGACGATTCTAAGAGAATTAATTGGCGTAAACAACTTCAGACAACAGATCTTGCATATTTAAATCCTAAAGAATCACACTACCACCACATTTTAAGACACCAGATTTTTTAAAAAATCATTTTCAATAAACTTTGAAAATTTTTCAACACTTTTGGATTTACAGAAAAACTGTGTAGATTGTGCAGACTTTCCAACACCTCACACCGACTGCCCCACTATTCACATCTTAAATGAGTGTCATACATTCGTCATGGTTCGTGGACCAGCACTGGTGCATTTTATTACAGAGTCCATACTCTATTAGGATTCTTTTCATTTTTGCCTAATACGCTTTATCTGTTTCACGACCCCACTGTAACATTCACACACGGTTTCTCCTTACGCTCCTCGATGACTGTGATAGTTTCCTGACTCTTCTTGTTTTTCCTGACCAACCTTGACAGTTTTCAGGACTGCCAGTCAGGTCTGCTGCAGAGTTCCTCCTTACTGAGATTTTCTTTTTAACAGCTTCAGATATAAGTCATACACAATGTATCTATTTAAAGTATAAATTCCGGTGTTTCTGTATATTCCCAGACATGTGAAACCACCGTTGATTTTAAATATTTTCATCACCACAAAATGAAACCCTGTACCCTTTACAAGCACCCTCCACCAATCCTTTCAAGGCAAACTCTCACCAACTCCGCCTTCCAGGGCCTACACAACAACTCGTCTACTTTCCCTGTTGGGGACATTTCCTATTAATGGAGTGATGGACTTGCAGCTTGGGTTTGCAACTGGGTAAGTAATCTTGCAGCTTGGGTAAGCAATCTTGTTTAGGCTATGGCCAAGGTTCATCCATGCCGTAGCATGTATTAGTACTTCATTCGTGGTCTGGCTAAATTATATTTCATTGTACAGAAATGACACATTTTGTCTATCCTTTCATCTATGGATAGACTATTGGGGGTGTTTCGACTTTTTGAGTAGTTTGAATAATGCTGCCATAAACACTTTTGTACCAGTTTTCGGGTGAATACAGACATGGGCTGCGTAACGACCTTTTGGTCAAGGATGGACCACCTAAGAATACAATGGTGGTCATGTAAGATTATAGTGGAGCTGAAAACTTCCTACGGTCTAGTGAGGGTGTGGCCTCTGTAACACTGTGATGCAGCACGTTAACTAATCTACCATGTTGCCAGTCATTAGAAGTCTAGCACATAAAATGATGTCCAGAACATAATAATAATAAACAACTATTTCTGGTTTATACATGTACTATATTATGCTTTTTATTGTTATTTTAGAATGGACTTGTTCTATTTGTAAATAATACTAACTGTAGAACAACCTCAGGCAGGCTCTTCAGGAAGTATTACAGGAAAAGGCATTGTTATCCTAGGAGATGACAGCTCTACACCTGTGATTGTCCCTGAAGACCTTTTAGTGGGACACTATTTGGTGGTGGAAGACAGTGATATGTATGATTCTGATCCTGTGTAAGTCCAGGCTAATGTGCCTCTGTGTCTCAGCTTTTAACAAAAATGCTTAAAAAATAAAATAAAATTTAAATCTAGAAAAAATGCTTGTAGAATAAAGCAATAAAGAAAATATTTTTGTACAGCTGTGCGAGTGTTAGTATTTTAAGGTGTTATTACGAAAGAGTCACAAGTTAAAAAAAAAAAAAACTGAATGTTTGCTGAGAATAATGGTTCCCAGCTTCTTCCATGTCCTGGAAAGGGTCATAGACTGATTCTTTTTCACGGCTGCATTGCATTCCACGGTACATATATGCCACATTTTCTTTCTTCAGTCTATCATTTATGGGTATTTGGGATGGTTTCAAGTCTTTGGTATTGTAAACAGTGCTGCGATAAACATATGTGTGCATGTATCTTTATAGAATGATTTATAATCCTTTGGCTATATACCCAGTAATGGGATTGCTGCATCAAATGGTATTTCTGGTTCTAGATCCTTGAGGAATCACCACACTGTCTTCCACTATGGTTGAACTAATTCACACTCCCACCAGCAGTGAACAAGTGTTTCTATTTCTCCACATCCTCTCCGGAATCTGTTGTTTCCTTTTTAATGATCGCCATTCTATCTGGCTTGAGATGGTATCTCACTGTGGTTTTGATTTACATGTCTCTAATGACCAGTGACGATGAGCTTTTTTTTTCATGTTTTTTGGCCAGATAAATACCTTCTTTTGAGAAGTGTATGTTCATATCCTTTGCCAACCTTTTGATTTTTTTTTTCCTGTAAATTTGTTTATGTTCCTTATAGATTCTGGACATTAGCCCTTTGTCATATGGACAGATTGCAAAAATTTTCTCCCATTTTATAGGTTGCCTGTTCATGCTGATGATAGTTTCTCGTAGGGAGAAGACCTCATAAGTGCTCAGGCAGGAGCCAAAAGCCTCAGCCTATTCCCTTATAAATAACGAAGAACAAAGTAACTAGAAATATAACCGTAGTAGTTATTAGCTATTCCTACGTGATCTTAATTCTTTTACTAACGCCTCTCAGGTCGTAAGCGTGAATCTGGGGTGACACTGTGAAATGAATGAGTCTAAGGCAAGACGCTTTAAGCCCTCTGTCACTCCTGCGTAAGGGCTGCCGGAGGGCGCCTCGGCTGAGTGGCAGGCAGTGCCAGCGCTGGGAAAGTGCCTGCTGTTTAGCCAGCTAGGGAAGGAGACATCCAAAATAGCTGAGATGTCTGTTTCTTCAGAGGAGTCAGGGGAAAACTCCAGCCTCCAAGCTCTTGTGGTAAGTAAGGCCTGACAGCTGTCAGGTAGGCCCGCAGATCTCCGGGGGCTTAACTGTCTCTATGTGACGCTGGGCTTCTGTGTCACATTCCATGTCTGCTTTCTTGTTCTGCTTCTGCACCTGGTTCCTTTTTTCTTCGAAAAGATAATCAGTAATAGTAATATAAACCTTAATATTTTAGTTCTCGCATAAGTATGGAAAAAGTCCCTATGCATTATGGTCCTTACCTCACTTCCAGTGCCAGAAATTCCTGAGCCCCCACCTGCATGCCACGCCCTATTTTACCCTGCCCCTCGGAGCAGACCCCCAAGGCCACGCCCCACCTATGCCCTACCTTCCCTGCCCCCAGATTTGCAACTCAATAAAAGTGAGAGTGTCCACACATTCTCGGTCACTGCTGGTCTCTGAGATTTGGGCAGCAGTGGACCCCTGGGCCCAAACTCTCTTTTCTCAATCTCCGTGCCTTGTGCCTTTTATTTCTACAATTTCTTGTCTCTGCACCAGCCAGGAGGGGTTCACAGAATCCTGTAGGTCTAGACCCTAAGGTTTCTTTTGCTATGCAGAAGTTCTTTTGTTTAATTAGATACTATTTGTCAATTTTGGCTTTTGTTGCCATTGCTTTTGGTGTTTTAGTCATGAAGTCTTTGCCCACGTCTATGTCCTGAATGATATTGCCTAGATTATCTTCCAGGGTTTTCAAACTAACACAGGAACAGAAAACCAAACACTGCATGCTCTCACTCATAAGTGGGAGCTGAACAACGAGAACACATGGACACCGGGAGGGGAACATCACACACCAGGGCCTGTCAGAGGGTGGAGAGCTAGGGGAGGGAGAGCATCAGGATAAATACTTAATGTAGATGACAGATTGATGGTGCAGCAAACCACCGGGCACATGTATACCTGTGTAACAAACCTGCACCTTCTGCGCATGGATCCCAGAACTTACAGTACACCAAACTCACAAAAGGATTTTTTCTTGATTCAATAACAAATTAACTTTGGCTTATTAGTACTTTTTTTCTTTATAAACTTTTACATTTTTTTAGATGTTTTTAATTGGCAAATAACGTTTATTTCTCTTACGTTTTTAAGTTTGGTGTACCCTAATTGTACACTGTTATAAAGTCCACAGTAGTGTAAAGTCCTAGACCTCATGTTCAATTACTACTCACTCGCTGACTCACACAGAACAACTTCCAGTCTTAAAGGCTCCACTTATAACAAGTACTCTACACAGGTGTAGCATTTTTCATCTTTTATACCATATTTTGAGTGACCTTTTCTACTTTTAAATATGTTCCAATACACAGATACTTAATATTTTGTTATAGTTGTCTATAGTATTTAGTACAGTAACATGCTGTACAGGTTTGAAGCTTAGAAGCAACAGGCTTTGCCACACAGCCTAGGTCTCTTGTAAGATGTACCGTATTGTTTTTGTAAGTGCACTCTATGATTTTCATTCAAGGAGAAAATTTCCTAACAAAGCATTTCTCAGAATATATCCTCATTGTTAAGCAACACGTGACTGTACATGTTTTCACTGTTATGGGTTATAATTTAAAATGGCATTTCTTGATTATATGGTGATGCTGTGTTCAAGCATTCCAGGAATTACCAGACTGTTTGCTAATGTGGTTGCACTATTTCCTTCCAACCAGCAGCAGAGATGAGGGTTCTAATTTCTCTCCATCTTTGTTATGTACTTAGCATACCTGGCATTTTGTATTGTTGCCCTCCTGTTGGTTGTGAAGTAGCGTCTCATGCTGGTTTTGGATTGCATTTCCCTGGTGCCTAATAATGTCCAAAATCTTCTTATGTGAATATCGGTATCTATATATTTCCCTTCAAAAAATGTATATTAAGATCATTAACCTATTTTAACTGGGTTATTGATCTTTTTATTATTGGGCTCCAAGAGTACTTTGTATATTCTAGACGCAAATGCCTTATCAGATACACAGTTCCAAACATTTTCTCCCATTCTATGGCTTGTGATTTTACGGTCTTGATGGTGTCTTTGAAGAACAGATGATTTTAGTTTTGATAAAATTCTATTTATCTATTATTTTTGCTCTTGCCTTTCTTAAAAAAAAAAAATCTTTATTCTTTTGTCACTGATCTTCAGGAAGCTTCTCCCGTCAGACACATGACAGTTGCAAACATTGGTTACTTTCCAAAATCTTCCTTTTCTCTGCTTTGCACCACTTCTCCCTCGCACTCGCTGCCAGAATTTCAATGAAGTAGAAATCCTTCATCCTCTCCTTATCACTGTCTCTTTCTTTTCTCTCCGTGACTCTTTCGTCAGAGCCAAGTCTTTGCTCACTATCCCCTTAGCCCTCTCTCTCTCTCTCTCGATGAACTATAGAATGTTGTGAAGCAGTCGTGTGCACTCTTGTTCCATTTCCTCAATTTCCCTTCAACCCCACACCCAGGGGCACACCTATTATTTTACTGAAACTGCTCCTAAAAATTCAACCAGTGGCTTCCTTTTGCCGAATTCAATGAAATATGTTTAGTCCTCCTGCCACATAAACCCTTCATGCATTGAAGATTGCTTCCTTTGCCCCCTTTGTAAGCTCCTCCTTTTGCTGGCTTTCATGATCCCATCAATTCCTGCTTTTCCTTTTCTTTTTCCTGGCTGCATCTTCTCCATCAATTTCTCAAATTATTCTCCTGGCAACCTCTATTTTTTATATACATATAGTTGAGTATTTCATTCCTGGCTCTTCTCACTCCTTTATGTACTCTTAGGGGTTGAGATAGTCTACCTTCATAGGTTGAGAACCCTGGCCTGCATCTTCAGATGACATTCAATAGCTTATCCACCTCCATGTAGGTATTTCATAATAATCTCTGGAATCATCTGACTTCTCAATGTCTCCTGCTCTCCCTCTCCTCACTAAGAGTTCCATCATGTGGCATCAGCAATCATTCATATGACTAAAACAAACCTTAAGACTTCAAAAAAAAAAAAAACCTGTATTGAGATGAACATACTTTTAAGTCACTTTCCCACTTAACTTGTGCAATTAAATGTTTCCCGTGATAATTACAGAATGAGGCCACCATCACCAAAATTGGATTTCAGAATATTTCTCTCACTTCATAAAGCAATCTTACACCCATTTGCTATTACTCTTCATTCTCCCTCTGCCTTGTACACAGCCTGGGTAAACCACTAGTCTATATTCTCTCCCTATAGATTTAATCTCTCTCTGTACATTTGATCTGTCACTGAGATCTAACTTGTAATGCCTCCTCAGTTGGGCTTAATCTGTATACTTCCTTGGATTAGATTCCCTCTCTTTTTTTATCTTTTACTTGTAAAATTTCTATTCATCTTGGAACAGTATATACGTTTATTTTCTCTCATTTATTTTGCCAGAAGTGTTCTTTAATAGTACATATAGTCATGACATTCACTTACTGATTTGGTTTAGATATTTGTCCCTTCCGAATCTCATGTTGAAATGTAATCCCCAGTTTTGGAAGTGGGCCTTGAGCCAGGCATTGGGGTTGTGCTGTCCTTGCACTAGTGAGAGAGTGTTTGCGACATTTGTTTAAAAGTATGTGTCACCTCTTCTCTCTCTCATTCCCACTCTTGCTATGTGAAATGCTGGCTGCCTCTTGCCCTTAACAACATGATTTAATGCTTGTTGAGACCTCACCAGTTGAGACCTTATCTAGAGGTGAGACAGTTAAACATCTTTTACTTATAAACTACCTAGCCATGGGTATTTCCACATGGTAATGCAAAATCAGTCTAATATAGAAAAATGGTACCAAGAGTGGGATGTTGCTATAAAGATACCTGAAAATATGGAAGTGGCTTTGGAACTGGGTAATGGGTAGAGGCTGGAAGAGTTTGGAGAGCTCCAAAAAAAAAAAAAAAAAGACAAGATGAGGGGAAAGTTTGGAGATCCTTAGAAACCGGTTAAGTGATTGTAACCAACATGCTGATAGAAATGTGGACAGTGAAGGGGCGGGCTGATGAGGTCTTAGATGGAAATGAGGAACTTATTGGGAACTGAAGTGAAGGTCACCCATGTTATACCCTAGCAAAGAACTTGGCAGCATTGGGTTCAGGCCCTAGGAAAACCTGTGGAAGGTTGAACTTAAGAGTGATGACAGGGTATCTGGCCGAAGAAATTTCTAAGCAGCAATCCATTCATAATGTGATCTAGCTGCTTCTAACAGGCTATGTTCAGATGCAGGAGCAAATAAATGACTTAAAGTTCGTACTTATATTGAAAAGGGAAGCAGAGCATAAACATTTGGAAAATTTGCAGCCTAGACATGCGGTGGAAAATAAAAGCCTGTTTTAATGGAAGAATCCAAGTCGGCTATGGAGCAAACACTTTCTAGATATATTTGCATGACTAAAAGGGAGCCAGGTACTACTAGCCAAGATAACCAGATAAAGCCCTAGAAGGCATTTCAGAGATCTATGAGGCAGCCTCTCCCATGATAGGCCCAGAGGTCTAGAAAGAAAGAATAATTCATTGTTGAGGTTCAGAGCCCTGAGATGCCCTGTGCCGTGCAATGTGGCTGCTGTTTCCATCGCCACTGCTCCAACTCTAGCCATGGCTCAAAGTGCCCCTGGGACAGCTCGAATTGCTATTTCAGAGGGTGCAATCCATAAGTCTTGTCAGCTCCAACGTAGTGTGGTATTAAGCCTGCTAGTGCACAAAATGCAAGAATAAAGGAGGCTTGGCTGCTTCCACGTAGATTTCAGAAGCTACGTCAGAAAGCCTGGGTGCTCAGGCAGAAGTCTGCCACAAAGGTAGAGCGCTACACAGATATTTGACTAGGGCAGTGCCAAGGGGAAATATGGCATTGGAATCCCATGTAATGTCCCCATAGGAACATTGCCTAGTGGAGGTGTGGGAAGAAGACCACTGCCCTCCAGACGAAAGGATGGTAGATCCAACAGCAGCATGCAACCTCATTATGGAAAAGTCATAGGCACTCAACTCCAGCCCATGAGAGCAGCTACAGTGGACCTGCCCAAAGCCTTGGGAACCCAGTCCTTGCACCAGTGTGAACTGGATGCAGGACACAGAGTCAAAGGAGATTATTTTGGAGTTTTAAGACTTAACGACAGCCCTGCTGGGTTGGAGAATTGTGTGGGGCTTATTACCTCTTTCTTTTGGCCAGTTTCTCTCTTTTGCTACGAGCATATTTACCTAATTCCTAGAACATCATTGTATCTTGGTAGTATGCGACTTGGTTTTTATTTTGTAGTCGCACAGGGGAAGGAACTTGTCTCCAGAACAGACCCGGGACTTGAAACTTAGAACTTTTGAGTTAGACCAGGAACGGTGTCTCATGCCTGTAATCCCAGCACGTTGGGAGGCCAAGGTAGGTGGATCATGAGGTCAAGAGGCCAAGACCATCCTGGCTAACATAGTGAAATGTCCTCTCTACTAAAAATGCAAAAATTAGCTGGGCATGGTGGCACATGCCTGCAATCCCAGCTACTTGGGAAGCTGAGACAGGAGACACGCTTGACTCTGGAGACAGAGGTTGTGGTGATCCACATGCCACTGCACTCCAGCCTGGGCAACAGACTGAGACTCCATCCCCCCACCAAAAAAAAAAAAAAAATTCAGTTAATGGTGAAGTGAGTTAAGACTTTTGGGGGTTATTGGCATGAGATGATTGTGTTTGGCAAAATGAGAAGAACATGAGATTTGGGGACGCAGGATTGGAAAGATATGATTTGGGTATTTGTTCCCTACAGGCCTCAGGCTGAAACGTAATCCCCAGTGTTGGAGGCAGAGCTCTTATGAATAGCCTGGTGCTGTCCTCATGGTAGTGAATGAATTCTCAAAGGATTTGGTTGTTTAGAAGTGTGGGCCTCTCTGCCCTTGCTCTCTCGGTCCTGCTCTCACCATGTAATATGCTGGCTCCCTCATCATATTTTACAGTGAGTAAAAGCTCCCTGAGGCCTCACTGGAACCTGAGCAGATGCTTGTGTCATGCTTTCTGTGGAGCCTGCAGAATCATGAGCCAATTAAAACTCTTTTTTCTTTTTAGGTCATTGAGGAATCGCCACACTGTCTTCCACAATGGTTGAACTAATTTACACTCCCACCAACAGTGTAAAAGTGTTCCTATTTCTCCACACCCTCTCCAGCATCTGTTGTCTCCAGATTTTTTAATGATCACCATTCTAACTGGTGTGAGATGGTATCTCAATGTAGTTTTGATTTGCATTTCTCTAATGACCAGCAATCCCATTACTGGATATGTATCCAAAGGATTATAAATCGTTCTACTATAAGGACATATGCACACGAATGTTCATTGCAGCACTGTTTACAATAGCAAAGACCTGGAACCAACCCAAATGCCCAACCATGATAGACTGGATAGGGAAAATGTGGTACATATACACCATGGAATATTATGCAGCCATCAAAAACGATGAGTTCGTGTCCTTTGCAGGGACATGGATGAACCTGGAAACCATCATTCTCGGCAAACTGACACAAGAGCAGAAAATCAAACACCGCATGTTCTCACTCATAGGTGGGTGTTGAACAATGAGAACACATGGACACAGGGAGGGGAGCACTACACACTGGGTCTGTTGGGGGGAAATGGGGGAGGGGCGGGGGGGTGGGGAGGTGGGGAGAGATAGCATGGGGAGAAATGCCAGATACAGGTGAGGGGACGGAAGGCAGCAAACCACACTGCCATGTGTGTACCTATGCAACAATCTTGCATGTTCTTCACATGTACCCCCAAACCTAAAATGCAATTAAAAAAAAAAACTAAACTTAAAAAAAAACTCTTTTCTTTATAAATTACTCCATTTCTGATATATTTCTAAAGAAATGCTAAAGCAGCCTGACACACCTATTCCAAAGGTTTGAAATGTTCCTCATTCACCTTGGAATAAAGACAAATACATACATGAAGCATATAGTGCTCTTCAAATGGGCATACTTTCCCGGTAATTTATCATTACAGCCCTGATAATATCAAATTGCAATTTGCTTTAATCATTTGCAGTGTCCCCAACATAGCATAATTACTTCTGCGTAAAAACATTCACATCCCTGCTTCTCCTCCTAGAGCAACCTTTCTCTGACTTTACACATTGAATCTCTGCTCATCCCTCAAACTTTGCCTCTGACATTCTCAGTTTCAAGAATGGAAATCTGTGCTGCCAAAATTCACATCCTCACCACTATTATAACACACACTCTGGGTACCTATTTATCCGTGTCTTCTTTTGCTCTAAAAGCTCCTTTGGTTCCAAAGCTTCGGAATCCTATCTTATTTTTAGGAGCCAGAAATTTCTCTTGAATTTAATATATATTGAATGAATGTTTGTTGAACAAATACATAAACGGAAGTTAATAATAGCTTCTGACATTTATCTCAGAAACCTGCTCGAATCTATTTCATTACTTTTGTAGACAGTAATATACCTCTGCAGTGATGCATTCAGAAAGTCACAGCACCAAATGTACAGTATGCACATAATCGTGAACTGACGTACGTATCAAAGAAAAATGTGAAGCTTGATATTTCAGACTTTATGGGTTCGGTGGTTCCTCCTGAAGGCAGCTTGACTCTATTAGTACACTGCAAAGATCCACACACGTGTGAAGGAAGAGATCAGCGTTCTTAGGGGTGTTCAGAGAGAACTAAGCAATCTTTTATATACGTTTGTGTGGCGTGTTTGTGATTTGGTATCTAGTGAGGGGTATGGAGAAAATGACATAGGTGGACGTTCTGAAGAAAAATGCAAAAACTATTTAGCATTGTCAACAGAAATTCTCTGAGGCTATGGATAATTAAAATTTGTCTAAAACATATATGTATCTAAAACTTTATGGTATTCTCTACCACATAACAACGTATTCTCTACCACATAACAACATAATGATTTCCAAAAATAGGTTAATTTACTTTAAATATGGCATATATTAAAGAATGTACAAAGGATATACATTTTGAATAAAAGGCCTAAGATATAAAGCTCTAAAAAACTTTTTGCTCAAAATTTATCAAAGAATTATGTATTGATTTCATAATACGTGCGAGAAACGATGGTTGGTTCTCAGGAAACAGAGGAAGAGAGACAGAGAGAAGGAGACTACAAATAACTTTCCTCTTATTGTACTTACATTTCAGAATGGGGATGCAAAAAATATAAACATATAGAATATTATGCATTATGGCAGGTGTAGTGGCTCACGCCTATAATCCAAACACTTTGGGAGGCTGAGGCAGACAGATCACAAGGTCAAGAGATCAAGACCATCCTGGCCAACATAGTGAAACCCCATCTCTACTAAAAATACAAAAATTAGCTTGGCATGATGGTGCGCACCTGTAGTCCCAGCTACCCATGAGGCTGAGGCAGGAGAATGGCTTGAACTCAGAGACAGAGGTTGCAGTGAGCCAAGATCATGCCACCACACTCCAGCTTGGGTGACAGAGCGAGACTCCATCTCAAAAAAAAAAAAAAAAAAAAAAAGAACATTATGTATTAACTAGTATTGAACATGAAAATAAAGTAGGATTGCGGAGTTTTTGACCAGGAGGGGTTGCGTTCTAATACAGGATGCTCAGGGAAGTGCTGTGGGGCATGTTGGCTTCTGATCTCAGAAGGAAGGAAGGAGTATGTGAGCTCTGAGGGTATGGGGATGAGGCGGCATCAGGGAGTGAACAGGAGCTGGGGTGGGACTGGTTTATAGTTCCTTGAACCTCAGTGAGGCCTGAGTGGCTTGAATACAGAAAGTGAGGTAGAGAGGAGTGACAGAGGATGAGGTACAGAGGTACTGTGAGCCTAGGTTATTTAGAGCATTGATGTCCATTGTAAGAATCTTATGAAAGAGATGGAAAATTATTAGAGGGCTTTAAAGCACAGTCGGAGGAATAACTTGATTTGGCTATGCGTAGTTCTTTCAAAGAATCACCATAGCTGTTAAGTTGATGACAAACTGTGTGTTGGGTAGACTCATATGTGACCACATGAAAAGTAAAAAGAATGGTTAAAAGTCTGCAGTGATAAGCAGTGAAATATTCTCGTCGTTTGGACCAAGGAGAGAAGTGGAGGCAGTGAGAAGAGACTAGGTCATGGATATATTTTGATGTTAGAACCACTAAAATAAGATAAAAAATTGGAATGCGGCTTCACAGAAAAACAGAAGCTAAGGAGGACGCCAAGTTTCTTGAATTAATGCCTGCAAGTGCCACTGACTGAGATGAGAAAGACCATGGGAGTTGTTGTTCAAGGATGCCTAGGCTGGAAATAGAAACACGGTCGTGATGACCCGGAGCAGGCGCTTGGAACCATGAAATCAGGTGGCAGCCCGAAGGAATCTGGGGTAGCTAGAAAGCAGAAGACCTCCAAAGTGGGATTCCAGGGGGCTTAACGATGTTCAGAAGTCAGGAACGTGAGGAAGCACTGGTAGGGTGGTGGGAGACACAGTACCAGGAGAGGCTGGAGGGAAACTGAGGGAGATAATGGCCACAAAGCCAAGTCTGAGAGCCCAGGAGGGAACTAGAAAATACCCTCACAGATCAAGAGGAACACACACTGGCAGCAAACTTTGGGCTGGACAATACAAGGTACCTGGTGATTCTGGTGAACATCATTACAGTAGCCAAAAAGCTCAGTGGCTAAGATCATAAACAATGAAATCATGAATCACAGAGCTTATATTCATAGTTATACGAATTGACAAAGTCCGTCATTTCTCTTTACCCCAGTTTTTATTATTCGTCTCCCAAATGGGGGAAAATAATCATGTGTTTTGGGAATTATCTGAGAATATATATATATACAAAATTTTAGAACGGGACATGGTATATAAAAAGCTCTCAATAAATAGCAGCTATTGTCATATTGCCAACATAAAATAACAGAAGTCCTTGGCCGAGATTATGATGAATGCAAGCCTTAAGTAAAGAGAAAGCTGATAGGCCTCCCCATGAGATTCAATAGACCGGAGCATGAATCCAGATTCTAGAACATTAGTTTTTAAATTTTAGACATACTCCAGTAATATTTAAACCAGTGTTTACTATTTTAGCGAAAAGAGTAACTCACTCCTATTAGTATCCCATTCTTGCATTTTTTTCTAGCAGCAATTTTGCACAACCACTTTACATTCTCACAGAAACAAAACTCCTACTCCTCCATATCCACCCAGGGGACACATCAAGACTCTCTAATTTGGATCCAAATGTGTGCATTTCTCAAATTTGCTTAGTCAACAATAAAAGACTTACCCTTTGATAAATGTATATAATGTAACTCGTGCTTTTGATAAATGTATTGATTTGTATATTTTCTTTTCCTGGATTACATTTGAATAGAATATGCAATTCCTTTAGGAAAAAGAAACAAAATTTTTTATATTTTTTCTGGATTTTTATTCTGCCTTTCCAAAAAGGTATAAATTAAATTAAAAGTAAAGAGAAAGTTAAATGTATTGTTTTTTCATAAATGAATCCTCAAATTCCTATCAAGACATTATTCAAAAATAATTTATATCTGATTTAATAAATATCTATATAGGGTAATATGCTTTACATTAATAGCATTTTTATTTGATGTACCATGTTTTTTGCCATGTTACAAATAAAATAATGTAATTATAGAATTCAGTCTATAAAATTATGATTGAAAACTTTATTGGGTATTTTTTATTAAATTTATTTTGCTGGGTGCTGTGGCTCACGCCTGTAATCCCAGCTCTTAGGGAGGCAGAGGCAGGAGGATAGCTTGAGCCCAGAAGTTCGAGACCTGCCTGGGCAATATAGCGAGACCCTGTTCTTCACAAAAAGGAAAAAAACAAAAAGCAAAAAAAAAAAAAAAAAAAAAAATTTGGCCAGGCACGGTGGCTCAAGCCTGTAATCCCAGCACTTTGGGAGGCCAAGGCGGGTGGATCACGAGGTCGAGGGATCAAGACCATCCTGGTCAACAAGGTGAAACCCCGTCTCTACTAAAAAATACAAAACATTAGCTGGGCATGGTGGCACGTGCCTGTAATCCCAGCTACTCAGGAGGCTAAGGCAGGAGAATTGCCTGAACCCAGGAGGCGGAGGTTGCGGTGAGCCGAGATCGCGCCATTGCACTCCAGCCTGGGTAACAAGAGTGAAACTCCATCTCAAAAAAAAAAAAAAAAAAAAATTTATTCTGTGAATTTTCCTCTGACACTTCAAGTAATCATAAAGTATACCCAAAACAGACTCAATTTGCAGTTGCTAGTAGAGTGTCCAAAATAACATATTTAGCAGTTTCAGAAATACATACCTACACACATAAGGGCATACACATACATATTTAGAGCTAAAAAGAGATTATGCCAAATTGATGACATATAATTGAAATGAAGATAAGAAGTAATTACTTAAAAATGTATTTGTCTTTTAATACTTTAAAAAATGTTGCTTCCTTACTGTGATATCCACAAACTTGACTTTAATTGTCTACTTTAACAGACAAAAATCATTGCTCAGAAAACCTAAAACATTGTTTCATTCTTATATAGTTTTTGCATACGTGATTTTTATAGACAGTCTTCATCATAAATTTGTTTTTTCAGAGTTCATAATGATCTTTATTTTATATTGTTATCATAGTTATTAGCTTTATTAATTTTAAATTTTTATTCAATGACTACATACAAGCAGATATTAATAGTTCTAACTTGGTTTAAATAAAGGTATCTGAAGAAACTACCTTAGCATTTTAAAAAATTCTTTTTTTTTTTAAATTAAAAAAATTTTTTTATTGCATTTTAGGTTTTGGGGTACATGTGAAGAACATGCAAGATTGTTGCATAGGTACACACATGGCAGTGTGGTTTGCTGCCTTCCATCCCCTCGCCTGTATCTGTCATTTCTCCCCATGCTGTCTCTTCCCACCTCCCCACCCCCCCGCCCCTCCCCCATCTCCCCCCAAGGGACCCCAGTGTGTAGTGCTCCCCTCCCTGTGTCCATGTGTTCTCATTGTTCAACACCCGCCTATGAGTGAGAGCATGCGGTGTTTGATTTTATGCTCTTGTGTCAGTTTGCTGAGAATGATGGTTTCCAGGTTCATCAATGTCCCTACAAAGGATGTGAACTCATCGTTTTAAATAAAAATAAAACAACCATCTGTCAAATAAAAAAAAAAAAAATGGAGTAAACTGGGTGTGGCATATTATGGACATTTTGTATTACCTTCCAAATTTTTTATAAATTTAAAACAATTTTAAAATAAATATTTTATTACATACAATTAAAAAAAAAGTAATTGACACCATTTATCAATTTGTCTGTCAAAATAAACTTCTCACTGCAGAAAAAAAGAATTTAAAAAATTCAAAGTATATTTTTCATATCAGTAATAACAATTTGATTTTTTCACACATTCGATAAAACAAATAATCTTTGTATTCTCTGTAATGTTTTCATTGTAGATAATATTTAATCGACCTAATATCGTTGAAATATTGGATTCTACCCTCCACACACACACACACACACACACACACACACACAGTCACACACACACACACACAGTCACACACACACACACACACAATTTGATATAGCTGTTCTACTACACTGGTATTCTGACAGACATATTTAAATACTATAATATTATTATATAATTTTAATATTTAGGCTGATATTTTAAATTTTAAATTTTAATTTTTGTTTTATTTTTAAGATTTTTATTTCAACAGGTTTTGGGGTACAAGTACTTTTTTTATAACCTGGATGAATTATGTAATAGTGATAAAATTCAAAATTTTATAACACTTTACACAACTAATCTTATTCTTGTTTTATTTTAATGGCACGCTCTAAAATCATTCTCACACATAATGATGAGTCCTTTATTTAAAAAATTAAATAGCTGTAGTAACACAAAACATCTATTTTATGGAGCTTAAGAAAATACTACACACTGCTTCTGTTTTGAATAAAGAAAAAATCTCATTAAGAATCTTGTAATTTACTGCAAGATGAAATCAGCAACTGACACCAGGTGTCCTTTTCTTTATGACTATCACTGATGACTGAGTAATAAATATACACCCTCAGTAGTTTCTTCCCACTTCAAAAATGATATAACAATATATTAGAAGATCATTTGGAGAAGAATGTCGCTCATCACCCCAACATGTAATACGGTGATTTCTAATTTCCATTGTTGCATATGCCTTTTCAGTGTCCATTTTTACATAGATCTAAGTACAATGGACTTCAATTGTGCATTTTTCTTTTTAGAATCCATAGGAGAGGGACTTCCATCAAGCACGTTTGCTCTAATGCAAAATGTATGCACATTTACTTAATACAAAAGAGAAAAGCTCTACCCTAGCCCAAAACAAAACCTTAATTTATGCCTTGCCCAGTTTTTTTAAAAGTTCCTACTTTACAAATTATTCCTCATTTTTATGTATTTCGGGACATATTTTGCCATTTAACTAAATTTAATCATAGGTTTGAAAGAAAAATCACTGAAGAGCTTTCATCATTCTGTGTAGATAACTTGAAAAATTTTTAAATTTATTTTCATCTCTGTATATTTACACAGGAAGTCCTTGAGATATAACCTAATAGCAACATCTAAATTTAAAAGGCTGGTATTATGTCATATTAAGTCTCTCAGTTTTTGACACCTTAATGGTTCTATGCCTATGTGAACCATCAATAACAGTAATCCTGCTGCACTACTAATTCAAAGTGACTAAATTATGTCACCTTATGCTGCAAAGTTTATGACATCAGTTTAAGAGGGAGATGACCACCATTTCATTTAAAATGAAAAGCTTTCTATAAAAACAATTTACCAGGCTCTCCAGAAATTCACATTAAATCTCTTCACTTTTTGGTTCTTTGTACTCTCGCAAATATTTTATTATCTAGTGATCTATTGACTTCTACAGGGATTTGTTTCCAAACTGACAACCAAAAATAACAACTACTCTCTTCAAAGAGTAACCTCCTGTGGTTATCATCTCTAATAGTTTCCCTAAGATAATCTTGATAAAAGAAGCTTGTTCTATTCGGTTCTGTTTTTTTCCTTAAAAAATGCATTTTAGCATCTACTTTATGCTAGGTACTTCAGACAACGAAGTAAGCAACCCAGAGAAGCTCAGCTATTTCCACAAAGACACACAACTTATAAGTAGCTGAGTCACACCTGAAATGAGGTTCAAATGCTAGTTCTAACGCTCTTTTCTCTTTACCAGATTTACAATAAAATAAATAAAAATGAGATACAAATGTAACACAATAATTTTCAAACTCCAGCTTTCAAACTCATTTTTTAAAATTAATATTAACATAATAGATGAAAAGTAAAAATACTTCAATGATACAGAATCTTACCTTTTGGATTTTAAAAAAAATGTAACTTTACTGTTAATACAAAACTTTTACATTTTGTGACTTTCTTATTTGTTATTATTTATTTGCCAATATTTTAATGGCAAAAACCACCATTACTTTAGTATCGACTTATATGGAACACTCTTAAATACTATGGACACTGTAGTTTCTAAGCATATTACTAATCCATTTTCTAAAAGCTTTGCTTTTTTGTTTTTTGCTCAAAATAAACCATATGCAAAATAATATTTTGCTCAGAATTTAAGAAAAAAAAGTGATCCTTGTGATATAATGAACTATACGAACTATATACATATCATTTTTATTTATAATTTATTTAATCATTGTTAGAGTAAAAAAAAAATAATTACATCTTTCCAGTCATTTGCCAAGCTAAGAAAGCTGGAGTGCTTGGGGGCTGTTAACTACTATGCAAGATGATAAACACTCCCTAATCATCAGTGTGCTTCTGGAAAACTAATTGCCCCACTATTTAGTTCCTGTCATTGAAGAGCATTTGATTAATTTCTTTCCTCTTTAAATAGTTGACCAGCACTTAATTATTTGAAAGGTATTACTAAGATGCAGAACCTAAATATATCCTGTGTAAATAAAGACATTCCAATAAAGTATAATTATTTATAGGTAACAATTATATAAGGCCAACACTCTTCCTATCCCAGCCAACCTCTGATATATATATACTTTTGCATAAGCAAATTGCAAGGGATAGTCCCAGAGCAGCCATAATTTCACTTTTTTCATAAGGGCTGTATTGCTGTATCGCTTTGCACTTAACTTTATTATGTCAATATGCCAGATCGGAAACAGAATGATGGCGCTGAGAGAAGTTATATGTTTAGAATCCCTTGATTTGTGTGTATGTAAATTCTCAGACAAATGCCATATTAGTCTTCAATGCACTTAGGTCTTTTTTAGCTTAAAGATAAGTGTGTTTCGATCACTCTAATAAGTACATTCATTTTACTACATGTGACAAAATTTAACAGAGTGTAAATTCTCTATTTTATATCATTACAGTATCACACATTAACTATGTTGCTAAGAGACAGGGAGTAGAATTTTCAAGCTAAGACCCTATTATCTACATGTGTGTTTCTACAAGTGGCTTAGATAGTGGCGCATGTAAGTACATTTTTAAAATTCAATTAGCAAAACTGCAAAATGTGTACACGGCTCTTGAAGATCACTGCTTTCCCTTGACCTCACTTTGTCTTTTATGTACTGAAAGAAGCAAAACCGACTTCCCCAAGATTCTCCCACAAAAGCCGTTGTAATCACTGTACCTGGAAAATGGAGAATTAATGGGTTGACAGGAGAATGAAATAACTTCACATACGCCGACAGCTTAGAAAAATGCCTGAGCCTACTTTGCATGTTATTTTGTTCATCGCATTATTTCCATATTGGTGTTAGTAGGGTCATTACTGTTACCATCATTATTAAAAAGCCAGTCATTTTCATTCACCTAAATTGAGGCATAGTAAACAGTGGACAGGTATCCAATGATCTACTTAGTTCTGAAAGTATTCGAAAATTTTTTACCTAAGAATAAAACCCAACTAATAGTATGGTGTGTCTTGGTTGAAAGTATTTGATGTGGTACCAAGAGAACTAGATTTGAAACTGGTGACTGTCAAATTCTGGCTGTGTAAACTTCTTAAAATTGTAAAAAATCTTGCAAAAATATTATGTGCTATATCAGTTAGCTCCTCCACTAAATAGAACATGATAACCAGTTTCAGATGATTTTTGAGAGGACTAAATGGAGTAATATTTGCACATTTTCTAACAGGGCAATCACTCATATGTGTGTAGTTACCTGTATAAATATGCCCATAGACATACAGAGACATACAAATAGAATACATGATAGATAATACATATACATTAATTTATTTTATATTTTGTTGTATGTTACTATATACCATTTTCAAATATTATCATCAGTGTCCAACTGAATGTTAAAAGAGAAACAATTTTTCATTGTATTGTTTTAAACAAATTTATAAATGTTATCAAATTTGTGACAGAATTAACGTATCTAGTAATAAGTATAGTGATAATAATTTTTTAAGCCTACTATACTTTAGAACTATATTTTCCCATAGAAAAAGAAGAGTGTGGTTATCAAAGTATATGTTTTCTTTTAATATAGTGCCAATTCCATCTTGTTCTATTATTTGAAGGAAGCAGTGGAGGGTTTATGTCTCCATCTTGTTTTATCATTTGATGGGAACAGTGGAAGAACTATGTCTCCGGGGAAACTGGATCTCTTCCCTTTATGTTAGTGCTCTGCATGTTTTAATCACTCTAGTTTCATAATGTGAGTACTTGACTTTCACTTCCCAAATAAAACAGTTGGTAATCACTAAATTTTAACGAAAGCATGTATCTATGACCAGACTATATAATGCAATCAAAAGTTTAAATCCAAGATAGTCGATCTCTAGGATAGTGTATCTACTTATATTTTTCTACTGTGTGGATCTTAGGAAAAACCAATTCTGTGTTTAATTTTGTAGTTAATGAACATATTCTTTTTTTTTTAATGATCACGTTCTTTAAAAAATTATCAATCTTATTTATTTCTGCTAACATATTTTTAAAAAATAGGGCAGCATTTTCTCTGATTATTAATCTTGAAAATGCCTTCCCAATTCATGAAAAAATAAAACATTCTAAGGAATAGAGCGGAAATAAAAGAAAACATTTTCTAGTTACACATCTGTTTCTTTCCTGCCTAAGGTTTATGATGGCTGGTCTTTAGTTTATTATATATTACCTCTATTTTTTTATATTCTCTCTTTTCAACGATAAGAAGGTAATGCTAGATTAAGCAATTTTAAAGCATAAAAGTGATCTTTTATATTGTCCTAATCTAATAATCTTATAGTTGGTTTACGTGACATTTAATAATTGAAAATAATGCATAACACACATCAGTTTTTATGGACAACAGTAAAGTATGTATTACTGTGTAACAGAACCACAGATTTCAAGACTTTTGTGAATAAAAATGATATTCAACATTCAGAATATCTCTATTTCTATTTAGTTAATCTTTTACATATGCTAATTATAAAATGTTTAAACATTATAGTAATTTATAAAGTAACTAATGGAAAATAACTCTTAATTCCCTGGTCCTTACTTCATCCCCCAACCCAAAAGTAAAAACTGGAAACACCTTCTCAGTTTCCTTTTATGACTTTTCATATTTAGGTACAAATTGGAAGAGAGATAAAGACACACATTACTTTTGAAAACTAGGCAACAATTACATTTCTATGCATTGTTATTTCACTTATCAAGAGTTCAGAAACCTTTCAACAGAGATAAACCTCAATTGTCTTAAAGGATGTACAGTATTCCATAACTTGAATGCACCCAAACATATATAGCCAGGCTTCCTTTTGATAGACATGTTTGGGTTTTCACTGTCACATGCCACTTGGCCAAGGAATCTGCATACATTCCTCTTCTTGTGTGTGGATCTCAGCCAGGCTTGTCTAGAAACAGAGCAGGAGGCAAGCTTTCAGTATGGATACTTTCTTAGGAGGTAAAATCCCAGTGCACCGCAAGTGAGACAAAAGAGGAACAGTACAGAAGTAGGAAGAGCAAAGGCAAGATGTCACGGGACAAAGCCAGCCTTTGCTTTGCAGACATTCATTTCACCATAGCCTGCTCCACCACACTGAGCAGAACTGCGGTCCTCAGAACATGCCATCCAGGAAGACAGAGTGAGGACTGCATTGGCTGGCTTCCCTCTGCTTCAAGTCAAAGGCTGTCCCACAGTTCCTGGTTGTATCAACTGGCCCTTTGGGGTGCAAATCATGGAGCCAGGTATCATGCACTGCAGGGATGGAGCCTCATTCAAATCCCCAGTGCTGAGAAGAGTCAGGAGCTCAGAAGATGTCACAGCATCTGGTCTGGCTGTCAGAGCTGTGCTCACCGTAGGGAAGCTGGGAGAGCCAGCAGTGCCGGGAGGTGAGGCAGGTGCTGCAGCTCGGGCCTAGTCCATGGAGGAGGCAGTAGCTGGGGAGACAGGCACAGCCGTGGTGAAGATCTGAGAAGGCAAATACGTAGTGTGGGACTCAACACATGTGACTATTTCCATAGGATTTTGTTCCAAGAAAGGAACTGGCTGGTCCAGAGCTAGCATGTGGCTATCGAGGCAGCTCATTGTCTTAGGAAATTGTAAGTTTCCATTCCAATGCACTTCTTGTTTTCTTTCACAGATTTAGATTTTCCAATGCTTCCAGCTATATATATTGATATTAATGGCATATCCAAAGCCCAACAGGTATTTCAACCTGGATACATTTATCTAACACCATGAGTTTTAGTACCTTGGCAATTCCCGCTGAGCCACATAAAGAAAGATGCATGTGAACATAATCAACTTGACCCAATGCCCGTGTATCTGTAAACGAATGGTCTCACCAAGCATCCAACACATTGGTGTTTTGTTTTTATTATTTTTGATAAGGTAAAGATCAAATGTTTTCATGAAACAATTGGAGAGCCATCGCATCAACAGAGACAGCGAACAACTCTTCTTTAGAAACTACATGCTAAAATAAAATATTAATGAAACTAGCAAAAGTCCCAAAGAGCAGCTCAGTGCATAATTTCAGAGTTCACATTATTGTATGGAAGCTTATTTTTCCCTCTTTTGAAACTGGACCTTTAGATTGTATGTTTTTGCAAAACCTTTCCTGTAACATCAGAGGATAGGCAGGTTCTGTGACTGCCAGCAGGTCTCCAGTTGGTCATCGCTTGACGGATGACACCTATCTTCCCTTGGAGTTCTGCACACTGTCTCTGGTTTTCATTTCTTCACTAGCTCTACGGTCTGGACCGAGCATAGGTCACAGCAGCACAGCCCCAGCATTTTGCAGAAACACATCACGCTCATCATTTGTAAAATCTTCTTGGCTCCTGCAGACAATATTAATAACTAAACTTGCAATTTCCTGAATATGTGTCAGGCTCTGTTATCACTGCTTTAAATATATTAACTCATTTTATCCTGACAACAATGTATTTAATATTTAGCACACGGATGCAAACTGAGGTGCTCCCTGTGAGCCTATGTGCCTTAAGTAAGGCATAGAAGCCACGGAGTTTGGAAGATGAAATGGACTCCCTTTGTCTCTGTGTTTTGCAATACTGGCTGTTATGGTTAGGCTTTGTATTCCCACCCAAACCTCATCTTGAATAGTAATCCCATCAGGTCCACCAGTCAAGGGAGAGACCAGGTGGAGGTAACTGAATCACGGGAGTGGTTCCCCATGTTGCTCTTGCGACAGCAAGTAAGTTCCCATGAGATCTGACAGTTTCATAAGGGGCTCTTCCCGCTTCGCTCAGCATTTCTTCCTGTGAAGAAGGTGTCTTGCTTCCCCTTCACCTTTCACCATAACTGTAAGTTTCCTGAGGCCTCCCCAGCCATGCTGAACTGTGAATCAATTAAACCACTTTCCTTTATAAATTATCCAGTCTTGGGCAGTTCTTTACAGTGGTATGAAAATGGACCAATCCATTGCCTCAAAAATCTCGAGAGTAGAATTCGCCATATAACTTGCAAGGAACACAGAGACAGAGACACAGAAGAGCCTGGGGCCGAAAAGATAATTAAAGACATGTCGCACATTTACAATCCAGGGTTTACTTTTTGTGGTCACACCTTGTGTGTTAATTTCTTTGACCTTTATGAAACAAGTTGAAATTTGAACACTTACTGGATATTGGATCATACTGGAGTAGTAATTGTAAACACTTTGTGTGATGTCTGCATTTTTTAGCATATGTTTTATTTCCATGTCTATTGAAGTATGATTGACAAACAAAAATTGTATATATTTGAGGTGTACAATGTGTTTTGATATATATATATATATATATATATATATACACACACATTATAAAATGTATACATTGTAAAGTGGCTACCATAAATTGTATACATTTATGGTGTATAATGTGATGTTTTGATATATGTGTGTATTGTGAAATGGTTACTACAAATCATATATATTTAAGGTGTACAATGTGCTGTTTTGATATATGTATACATTGTAATATGGGCAGCGCAATCAAGCTATTTAACATGACATCGATTTTATAAAGTAATATGTTGGTTCTGATTCATTTAAAAATCATAAGTGGCAACAGTTGATAACCGATATTTAATTATTGTGGTTTGGTGGTGGGTATTTTGTATAGGTGTGAAATTCACTCAGATTAATAGTTCTTACAAACTATCTAAAAAATACCTTTTTAAATTTACATTTGTAGATCCATTCCAAACAGTGATGTAGGTGTGTTTGATTTGTATGAACATGACTGCAAATCAGTGATAGACAGCGGCTCCCGAACACTCAGCAGGACATCAAATAAGACTCTAGAATCTAATGCAGAGAATATTCCCTTCTTGAGAAAAAATTTGAGAGATTTTACTTCTTAACACCGACCTTAGTGGAGTTGGAAATGCTTAAACTTATGTGCACTATCTCAGCAGCATCTAAGAATATATTATACTTCAAAGTTGCTGACAAGAAACAATTCAACTTTTTTCAAGGCTAGAACTCTAATTAATCAATCAACCAATATGTCCATTCCTCCATTCATCTTTCCATCTATCCATTCAGTAAACACTTATTGATGATGCAGCGGAGGACTAATCAAACTAAATCAATATTTGACTCCAAGGAGCTCAAAGTCTTGAAAAATATGCAGCACCTATTGTTTAGAAAGTAGCACTGTGTTTGACGCTGGAATAAACATAGAGGCTGGCTGTTATAAATTATTTTATAAGTTACTCTGTACAAAGGTGATTAGATGAATAATTTTGAAGCACTATGGCTTTTAGAAAAGGCATCTAGAAAGAATAAAGGAAAGATGGAAGTATAGAAGGAGAAAAAGAAGCAATGAACTCTGTCAGGCTATGAATATGTGATCTCTTTTGGAGTAAATACCACTATGTGTGTTGCAATTGCATTATTACCTGTCATCTCTCTATCTGGCACCTATCTTTATCTTGAAACTTTAACACAGGCACTTCATCAGGCCTTGGTCTGTAATATTCCACAACTCAATTACTGATAGATACCTCTGCCGTTTTCTAAATAGATTTATACTTACATCATAATGCATGAACCATGACCATGTGTGATTAACAAGATTAAGAAAGCTACCATTTAATTTGCCATGGTTTGCATCAAATTATATGGGGTACTGCCTAAAAACACACTCTAAAATCTAACTATTTTATTTCTCAATTTATTTATTTTAATTTATAGTATTTACTAATACAAAAAAGAAAAGAAAGGGATGGTGAAGGAGATTTTTCAGTCAGATGGCACTTTCTTTTTTTTTTTTTTGAGATGGTGTCTCACTCTGACACCCAGGCTAGAGTGCAGTGGCACCATCTCGGCTTACTGAAAGCTCTGCCTCTCAGGTTCCAGCAATGCTCCTGCCTTAGCCTTCTGAGCAGCTGAGATTACATCACCACTCCTAGCTGATTTTTATATTTTTAGTAGAGATGGGCTTTCACCGTGTTGGCCAGGCTGGTCTCGAACTCCTGACCTTAGGTGATCCACCCACCTTGGCTTCCCAAAGTGCTGGGATCAGACGGCATCTTATGCAGAATACCTAACAGTGAACTTAATCATTTTTGAATTACATGTGAGTTCTAAAACCTTAAGTTATATAGATAGATATTTCATATATAGAGAAATAGATACATTTTTTATATATTTTATATACATATATACGCACACACAGACTTTCTTGATTCTGGTTTATATAAATATATAATATTAGAGTATAGCATATATATTGTATGCTATACATTATACTATATAGTATATAGATATTTCCACAAGCTTTATTTTTCATTTCATTTCTGTCTTTTCCTCCTTTCCGTTGCTTCTTTTCTTCCTTTCCTCCCCCCCCAACTTTCCCCCTTCCTCTCTCTCTCTCTCTCTCTCTTTTCTTTCTCTCTTCTTTTCTTTTTTTTGTATGAAAATCTTCCCTGGTATCTGACTTGGAATTCAGAGTAAATACAGAAGCCTTCCTTCCCTCATGGTAAGGTAGTGTGTGCTCTGCCTACAAATCTTAAAGGATTCCTGTTTCTTTCTCTATACAGTAGTACTTTAAAAACTTATAATGAAAATAAGCAGGAGAATTATACATGAACAAATGTTAAACCCAAGTCCTCTGGTAATATACAAGCTCATTGATTCTCACTTTGAAAATATGATATTACCTTGCAATAACATGTAACAGTTACTGGATATTTTGGAATTGCAAAGGGACTTGTTTTCTTCTGCGAAAGCCTTTATTTCTCCAGAATACGTTATTAAACAGGGGAGGGCGTTCTATCCTAAACTCGAATTAAAGTGCAAAGCCATTTTACACGTTTGGATGCAAAGTGTGTCACTTGAGCCACTCCATGAGATGAAGCTTTGGCATCTGTCTAGCGCCATCTACCGTCCAACTCAAGCAGAAGCATAAACCTTGTCACCAGGATTCGAAGCTGATTTCGCCCTATAAGCATAGCTTAAGTTGTTTGCAATAGGATATAACTGGAAAACGGAGAGAAATTAAAACAAATCTGAAAAAAATAATCCATTTTAAACCTACGTAGAGCTGAGAAAGCAATATAAATACTAACAAACATGTACATAGGTATTCTCAAACAAGCAACCATAAATTCAGAGGATAGGGACCCCTAAGATGTTATGATTTATATATAAAAATACACACACACACACACACACACACACACACACACACACACACACTATCATGGTCTAAAATCATTTATGAAAGCCATTTAATGAATAGTTACTCAAAAGAGTTTCTCATTCACAATTTAAAGAATTTACTTCATTAATAGGAGATGCTATTTTTCACATTTTCTTATGAACATTTTTATTTTTATAGCATAGAGTAAAAAGTTACAATTTTAGTAAGAAAAAAAAAACCTATCCATTCGATTCCTCAGAAAACTAGCACATAGCATGATAATTATAACAAAAAGGTACAGTAAATTCAGCCTGGTTTGAACAATGGCAAAATTAAGGAATACAAATGACTGCTGAGTCTATTCCCTGCTGGGTAATGACATAAATTTACCTAAATCTGGAGGCCACTGTTGGAGCTCAGTCTTTCAGTAATCTGTTACTATGATATAATTTTACCCTCCACAACAATTCATATGCTGCAATCGTTGCTTCTTTAAAAGAGAGTGATATTCATGGGCAACAGAATTACCTTAAAATCTACAGGAAACAAACAGCTGTGGAAAAATTCATACCTCTCTGAAATACAGAACAAGCTGTTCAAGGAGGACAAGTGGCCTGTTTATGTAAAGAAAGATCTTTTCTTCATGCATACTAAGAACCATTTTTAAAACTGTATACTTAGTTACTAGAATTAGATTTCTTTTAGGAAGACTATGTATAATCATTTAAGCAAATCAACACATTTCAACGCTTTCTCAATGTTCACTGCACAAGAAGGCTTATTCATAACATAGCTTTTTTATATATATATAAACTGAGCACACCAGTTCACAGTAGGTTATTTAGGAAAAGCACAATGAAACGTATTGTATGCTAACTGCGGTTATGTGTGTATAGTCTCTTCCTGCGCTAATTTCTAAGACAACATCATGACCTCTTTCTTGAGTGCTAATGGCACCAGTTTGCATTTGGAGTCATTTCTCAGTTTTGTGGAGGTATTATATTTTTCTTTCTCAGATCTAAGTTAGTTCAAGTAATGGAAGTTAAGAATAAGACGCTTTTCACAACATTGTAGGTAACAATGAGCAAAAAGGCGAAGAGCACATGAATTCAAAGAGATTTGCTTTCTCCTAATCCATGCACACAAAACTTACCACCCATTATGTAATTTTATGACAATTAAAATATATACAATAAGTATAATATAAGGATAAAAGAGTTTCTCAGAAAGGAAAATAAAAGTCATCCTCCTTATTTGGAGATTAATTTTAACAGTTCTCTGTTTCAAATACACTATTTCCACTTATAAAGATTTAAGTTTTTCTTCTTATTGTGCCCTTATTTATGACAAATTTTTCACTCAAAGGTGTATCTTTAGACGATGGCACCAGAATGAGAGTGAAATGTAGCTCAATAAAACATGAACATAAATCTAAAGAGATGCACATAAGATCCCAATTTGTAGCCTGTATTTTGACTATTACAAGAAATATAAGATTGGCTACATTTAAAAAATGTTATATTAATGAGAATTAAGATAAATTATATTATTTTACCTTTCTGTTTATCATAAAGAACTGCAGAAAAAAAGAGTAAGAGGAGCCATCCAATTATTTCCATATTCCCTTTGAAGAGGAAGACTGACTGTGTTTGCACTTTAAAAGGATGTAGTGATGCCTCTAAAAAGTACAGTCCTAGAGATCTGATGACTCAAATCTTTTGACTAACAGACTCATCTTCTTTGTCTTCAAATAAAAATATTTAAACAACCAAATTGCTCTAACCAGAAACATCATTAACAAGAAAATTTGAATCATATGTAACTGACAAAGGACCTACCCAAACAGAGACACACTAAACTCCAAACACATATACGTGCACACACCCATGACCCTGTTCAGAAATATGACCTATCAGCATTCCAACACAACAGAAAAACCATTTATTCTCCGAGGTTAAGAATCTCTGCCGGGCGCGGTGGCTCAAGCCTGTAATCCCAGCACTTTGGGAGGCCGAGGCGGGTGGATCACGAGGTCAAGAGATCGAGACCATCCTGGTCAACATGGTGAAACCCCGTATCTACTAAAAATACAAAAAAATTAGCTGGGCGTGGTGGTGCGTGCCTGTAATCCCAGTTACTCAGGAGGCTGAGGCAGGAGAATTGCCTGAACCCGGGAGGCAGAGGTTGCGGTGAGCCGAGATCGTGCCATTGCACTCCAGCCTGGGTAACAAGAGCGGAACTCCGTCTCAAAAAAAAAAAAAAAAAAAAAAAAAAAAGAAAGAAAGAATCTCTGCAAAATTCTGCCATTGTCTGAGGATGAGCCCAGTCATCCTGGTCTTCCGCTCTAGCTTTGCTCAGAAGTGGAGTCTAAGAAAATGATTTTAGAATGAGAAGTTTGTTTTGGAGGTGGTTCTCAAAATCACTGGCAACACAAGATGAAGTGAGAAAAGGAAAGAAAGAGCCAGGGGAGGGAAGGAAAGAAGTAAATCAATGCTGCATTCCTGAGCAACTTAACACCCTGGGAAGCAGTTAGACCTCATTTTTTGGAGAGTTCGGGAAAATGTACACATAAGTCCTGTCATTTGATGGGAGCCTAAACTATACCATTAAATATAGCTTCCATTTTGTAAAAAGCATTAGTATTATTATAAATGTCCCTGTGGGGTTTTTTGGAGAAAGGTAGGCAGAGTTAAGATAGTATAGAATCATCATCATTATTATTTAGAATCATTATTTCTTGTACAAGCCCCAGAAGTCAAGAGAATACAAGACACAAAAAGAGAGCATAATTTCTATCACCAGTTAGTGAAAGCCCTGGCAATGCTTTCAAAAGAAATTTCATTATGTGTGAAAGGTGTAGGGTCTTATTTTACCCATTTTTAAAGTTGAAACACCACCCAGCAGTATCTTTTGTGTAGAAAAAGCATTCATAGTAAACTTGCGATTTACTTTAAGATTGCAGTTTGTATTCGTCCCTCCTCTGTGAAGCTGAAAATCAGTACAGAGGAGAAATTGTTCATGTGTCACCGGGCCTTGCAGGATGAGAAGGCAGAATCCAGGCACAGAAAAGGCTGGAGATGCTCAGAGCAGAGAGGACCACGGGGTGAAGACGACTTGCCAGGCACGGGGAAGAGGAGGGAGGCGGGTGACAGGAGAACAGGATGGCTGAGGGCGAGAGGCAGGATGTTGGGGTTTGAGAACCGAACTCAAGGGTTAAGCTGGTAAGACTTCATATTGTAGACACTAAGTAAGGTTTATAAACAAAAACAAAGACACTATGTTTTGAACAAACAAAATAGAGCGGCAGCTTTAAAAATACAATCAAGGAAGGAGAAGAGACAGGCTGACGGCTGCAGCATTGCAGGCACAGGGACAAGGACATCGTCTCGAGGAGACACGGCAGAAATAAAACAGGGAAGATAGTTTCAATTTGTGTGTATTGGATGTATTTGGCTGGACTTGGAAGCCTGTTCAATTAGGAAAGTGAGAGCGGAGAAATAGTTATGAATAAATGGCGTGGATAACTGGCTGAACTTAGTGCGATGAATTGATATCAAGAAGAATGACGAGGAACTTGGAGATTGGGAAGAGATTTTAGGAGCTACTTTGAAATAGCAAATATGAATTTTTAACATCTGGTGTGTATAAGGGACAGAAATACATAATTGGTATTTCTTTACAAGAAAATGAATACAATTTCTAGGGAGATTTTATAAAAGGAAGAAGAAAATAAAGAGACTGTGGTTAGGGAATCAGCAACAGTTAACGAGTCAGAATAGGAAAGTCTGAGATAAACTGGCCCGCAGAAACCAGGAGAGTCAGCGTAGGAAAAGCACTGGCTACAAAGGGCATTTGGGAAGGGAGTAGGATTTTCATAATGTTCTAGAACCAGATATCTGAAGCGACGGGGAAGAGATGAACGCATTTAACCATGTGTGCATACCTCAAAACATCAGGTTGCATAAGATGAAAATATGCAATTTTTATTTGGCAAATGAAATCGATCAGATTAGTCACAACATTCTTAGAAGTCTGGTTTTTATCTCATTAACTTCCCAACCAGAGCTCATTTTGTTGTTGCTGTTGTTGAGTTTCATTCTCTTCGGTGTAAAAGCAAGCAATATCATATCGGAACCATCTACTGGTTGATTTATTTTTGGCTTTAAAAATATTTTTGCCTTTAAAAGTAATCTCCTACCTTCCTGCTGAACTTATTCGTTTTGGCAGTTGTAATCTTATTATTTTGGTCTAGGAAATTCTGCCACTTTCCGCTGGAGGATATTATGATATGTTTCCCAGACACACAGCTGAATTTCTCTTTCAGGAGAGAGTTAAGGGAAGAACACAGTTCTATCATTTTTTGGAGATACACATTCAGTGACCTGTTTCCTAAAAGATGGAGAAAAGAATGAAGTGGGCTTTGGGGAATCTCACACACCACATTGATTCCATTGCAAACTCCTAGGTTGCAGCTAAGGTAGTCAAATTTACTTGACGTTTGAACACACAGACCACTTGTTTGATTCCAAAAGAGGGTGCATCACAGTATCATAGGATGGCTTAAAGATATATGATGACTTGGTGATGTGGTCTGAGGAGAGGAATTTCCTGCAGTCTTGGGAAACCCATGGATTCCCTCACACAGAACATCTCCCTTTCAATGCCACCTTTTTCTTCACCTCCTCCTCGGAAATCCTCTTTATTTTTATTTTTATTTTCAAGACAAGAATCTTGCTCGGTCCCCAGGCTGCTGTTCGGTGGCATGATCTTAGCTCACTGCAACCTCCGCCTCCTGGCTTCATGCGATTCTCCTGCTTCAGCATCCCAAGCAGCTAGGACTATAGATGCATGTCACCAAGCCCAAATAATTTTTGCATGTTTAGTAGAGACAGGGTTTCAACATGTTGGCCAGAATGGTCTTGATCTCCTGACCTCATGATCCACCTGCCTCGGCCTCCCGAAGGGCTGGGATTACAGGCGTGAGCCATCGGTTGCCCAGCCTGAAATCCTCTTTATCAAGCCCAGATTCTCTCTATTGGATTTAGATTTACTTAGTCTGAAGTGTCCTGGTGAAACAATTGGAAGTGGAGAGAGAGGACCTTCCCTGCTGTGCCTGGGCTGCCCACTGAGTAATCTATAAATATCCCACGTGTGCACATGATGACTTGGAACAAACTTCTGCCTTCAATACGCTCATTTCTTTGTGCATTTTCTTCCTGCACTCAGAATTTAAGAAATGTTACATTCCCTATTTACTATCTTTGGACTTAGCAAACACCCATAATGGGCCAGGAGTCCATGTTCTCATTATTTCGGAAACCAGTAATGAAGCCCTTCTTTTCCCTTCCCACCTACCCAAATCCTCCCATTTTTCAGGGCTCAGTTCCCAACTCTTTTCCTAGAGGACTCTGCCAGCTACTCCAACCCACATCGTTCTTCCCCTATTAATAGTATCACTGGCAATTAGAATCTAGATTTAATCATATTTCACTTTTAGCTTCTAGATTTAGCAGCTCCCTTTGTGTGCTTTGTGGAAAATAAATTATACATAGGTCCATTATAGTACTTCTCACTGAGTTATCAATATGTGGTCTCTCTGACTTCATTGCCAGACTATGCCCTCTACAAGGATAGTGACGATGCAATTTTGTCCTTTGAATATGTAGTAACTAATACACTGTGGTTACTCAGTAACTATTTTGTAAGCAATTAAATGGATATAGTTGAACAAATATACCTAGTCTATCTATCTATTTATCTGTCTATCATCTATCTATCTATAATCTATCTTGTCTTCTAACTATCATCTATCTACCTATCATCTATCTTCTATCATCTATCATCTATCTATCTATCTATCTATCTATCTATCTATCTATCAATCAATCATCTATCAATCATCCATCCATCTATCTTGTCTCTCCACACAAAATAAACTCTTGCCTATAATCTTAGGCTCTTTCCGGTCAGAAACAGGAAGTTTTTTTTTTTTTTTAATCTCATCTAACCCTCAACATATTTTACAAGCTCAAATTTATTTAATAAATTCATGTTTAATTGATATCTAAAATTTGGAAATGTAAGAAAACTACACAAAGGTTTAAATATATAAAGAGTCTGTAAGGTCTTCTGTAACCTCAGCCATTCCAACTGATATTCTGAATAAAACGCAGGTAGCACTGCTATCCTTTCCCTTTGGAGTCCACAGCGTTGACATTGTAAAGCATTTTAGTCACAAACTCTATGGAGTAAGATGGTTTAGGGCCTATCAGTAAAAGCCAAGATTCCACAATTCAAGCATGATTTTGTTTTGTTATTTTTCAACAACTTTTACGAGAGAGGAGAAAAATGTCAATGCTGGACAATTTTGTGGGGCTTTTGTTGCGGTGAGAATTAACTTCTCACCCCTATAATCTCAGCAGTTTGGGAGGCTGAGGCAGGCAGATCATGAGGTCAGGAGATTGAGACCATCCTGGCCAAAATAGTAAAACCCTGTATCTACTAAAAGTACAAACAAACAAACAAACAAACAAACAAAAAGGCTGGTGTGGTGGTGCCTGCCTGTAATCCCAGCTACTTGGGAGGCTGAGGCAGAAGAATCACTTGAACCCGGGAGGCAGAGGTTGCAGTGAGCTGAGATTGTACCACTACATTCCAACCTTGGTGACAGAGTGAAACTCCATCAGAAAGAGAGAGAGAGAGAGAGAGAGAGAGAGAGAAGGAGAGAGAGACAGAGACAGAGAGAATATGAAGATGACATGGGGGTCGGTCTAGACCTAGAATGAAATCTCAGCCCTTATTTGCAGCCTTGGGCAAGTAATCACCTTGACTTTAATTTTAGAAAGTACAAATAATAAATCCTCATTGAACCATAATACTTTGTCAAGGAAATTAGAGTATGCTGAGAAGGCACCTGGAGTTACAAGTGCTTGAAATCCCTGGCCTCCTTGGCTCTAGACAGTGCATGGCACAGTGGGCATCTCACACATACTGGGACCAGCACCCTCCACGTACCCCGAGGGTGGATGCCGCCCCTTCTTCTCCCACCTCGCCTACCCACATGGCCGAACGGCACACAGCAGACAGACAGCCTCTCCTGTCATGTTGCCTGCTTCCTTGGCTTGAGCAATGGGGACGACTGGTGGGAATTCGAAGAGAGATTGGGGAACGAGTTTGGAGATTTGTTGCTTTAGCTTCTTTTCTGCAGGGCTGTCAAAGGAAGGCTTCCTCCCACACAGGCAATGGTTTCTGTCTGTGGCCTCTGCTGAGGCAACCCCACCTTCCCTTAGAACATTCAACACCAGGCATAGTGAAGGATGCAATGAGGTATTCACCCATCTGCTGGGTTTCCCATGCTCTGTGTATAACATTGTAGACTCTCTTCAAATTATTCCATTTGATGTCCTGTTTTTTCCCTGGTAACCAGACTAAAACACCTTTACAATACAATAATTAACTTTTTTTTTTAACTTGGAATGCCTTACACCGAACATTTCCTCCTCTTTTTTTTTCAGAAACAAAGAGGGGAAAACTTTCTACTCTCCTTTGACTTGGATATTGACATGAAAACAACAAAGAAAGAAAAGAAATGAATAGGAAAAACATAGTCCTAAATGTCTTCACTAGACGACGTCAAGAAAGCCATCAAGTGAGAGCCAGCAGTGTTAGCACCAAACTAAACCTAGAAACTGACAAGGCAGAAGAGAAAATTGACAATTAACTGAGAGCTCTTTTCCACGAAACACCAATAACTTCGTTGGTGTCCTATAGATTTCTTAAGAGCACTATCAGGGAAACTTTGGAATCATATATAAGATTTTATAGTAAGGTAGAGAAGAAATTTAAAAATTCAATATCACAACGGGGCTCTGTCATTTTCTCTCGTGTGAGAATGCTGGAGAACACTAGCAGAACACGACATTTACCAGAGAAACGCGGCTGATTTCTAACAAGGATCAGGTAAGAGAGAATGACAGAATCTAATGGTGATAGAAAACCGAGAGGGGTAAAGACAGAGAGTTACAGATATATAAATATATACTAATACCTCTATTTAGACATAATGATTAGATATACTTTACATATCATAAAATTTACCTTTTTAAATAATACACTTCAGTGGTTTTCAGCATATTGAGATGCAAGATCATCACCAGTCTCATTTTGAACATTTTCATCATCCCAAAAAGAAACACCCAGACCATTAGCAGTCAATTCCTTTTCTCCTCACCAACCAGATATTGACAACCACTAACATATTTTCCAAATCTAGACATTCGCCAATTCCAAGCATTTTGTATAGTAGAATCACATATTATTTTATGACTGGCTTTCATTTAGCATAATGGTTCCAGGTTAATTCATTTTATAGGATGTGTTAGTACTTTATACTTTTTATTACAGAACAATAACCAACTGTATGGCTACACCATGTTTTCTGCATTCCTTCATTGGTTGATGGGCTGTGTGTGTTTGTGTGCATTTCACATTTTGGCTATTATCAACAATGCTGCTATGAATATTCATGTACTGATTTTTGTGTGGGGATTTAATTTCTCTTAGGTTTTTGCCAGGGGTTGAAAGTGCTGGGTCACATGGTAACTTTAAGTCTAACATTTTGAGGAACTGCCAGACTGTTTTCCAAAGACATTGCAGCATTTCACATTTCCACCAGCAGCCTATGAGCCTTCCAATTCCCTCCGGTCCTCTACCATACCTGCTATTATCTGTATTTTTGATAATAGCCTTCATTGTCAATGTCAAATGGTGTCTCATTATTGTTTTGATTTGCATTTCCTTGATGGCTAATGATATTGAACAAATTTCCAGAAGGTTAACTGTCTACTTTACTGTAATCAATGTGTATTCACACCTTTTGCTTCTTTTTAAAATTTTGTTGCCTTTGTATTGTTGAGCTGTAAGAACCACATGTGTATGTATGCACACAAATACACATGTATATATACATATATACATATTATTTGTTATAGTTACAAGTCTCTTACCAGATACATGATTTGCCCCACTTATCCCTCATTCTGTGGGTTGTCTTTGTTTTTTCTTGATGGTTTCCTTTGATACACAAAGTTTTAAGTTTTTTGAAGTCCAATATCTATATGTATTTTTACGTTGTTGTTGCTTGTGCTTTTGTTTTATCTGGAAAAAAAATGCTTTCTCACATGCCTGTGTTTTCTTGGTAAAGATTTCATAATTTTAGCTTTCATTTAGGTTCTTTTTGAGTTAATTTTTGTATATTGAGATGGATTGGGCTTCAACTTCATCACTTTGCATTTGAATATCTAGTTGTTCCAGCATATTTGTTGAAAAGTCTATTACTTCATTTGAATTCTCTTGGCAGTCATATAAAATAACAATTGCCCAGAAATATAAGGGTTTATTTTTGGACTGTCAGTTTCCTTCCTTGGATCAATAAGTCTATCCTTAAGTCACTGCAACACTGTCTATTGTGGTAGCTGTGGAATAAGATTTGGAAGTCGTGAGTTCTCTAACTTTATCCCCCCCTTTTCAAGACTACCTTGGGTATTTGAGATCTCTTGAATTTCAACATAAATTTTAGGATCAACTTACTAATTTTTGCAAAAAAGATAGGTATTGTATTTCTGCAGGTTAACTGAAGAAGACCGTGGTGACAATATTAATTCTCCCAACACAGAAATTTGGAATTTCATCCTATTTATTGAGGTCTTCTTTAATTCTTTTAAACAATATTTTGTTTTCAGAATATGAATTTGAACTTCTTTGATAAAAGTATTATTGCATTCTTTTAGAAGCCACTGTAAATTGAATTGCATTCTTAATTTTATTTCCAGAGTCTCATTTCAAGTATATAGAATTACAATTGATTTGTCTACTTTATCTGGTAACCTGCAAGCCTGCTAAAGTTTATTTATAGATATAATAGTTTTCTAATTGAGTTTCTTAGCATTTTCCATGTACAAGAGTGTATCATCAGAAATTAGGGATAGTTTTACTTCTTTCTTTTTATTCTGGATGCCTTGTCTTTTGTTTCCTTGCCTAATGGGCTTTTTAAAACCTCTACGATAATGTTGAATAGAAGTAGCAAGAAGGGACATCATTGTCTTGTTCCTGATCTGAGGAGGAACGCACATTAAGTATAATGTTACACGTGCATTTTTCATAAGTGTCCTTTATCAAGTTAAGAAACATCACTGTATTTCTAGTTTGTTAATTTTATTATGAGGAGGGGGGCTGGATTTTGTCAATACTTTTTCTCATTATTAAAATGATTAGGCGGCTTTTGCCTTTTACCTTGTTGATATAGTATATCGCATTAATAGATTTTCAGATGTTGAATCAATCTTAGTGAAATATATTTAAACATATCTTTAATATTAATATAACAATATACTTATTATGTATTATAATATATAGCAAATATATATAAATGAAACGATATTTTCACTTTCCTGGTTTTCTTTCATGCACAAAGTTTTGAGTTTTGATGCAGATCAATTTATATATGTACTTTTATCTGTTGCTTGTTTTTGTTCTTATCTGAAAACAAAACAAAAAATCAGCGCTGCTTTCTCCATGCTCACAACAATTTATTCCTCTGTTTCCTTTGTAAGGATTTTTATAATTTTAGCTCTTACATTTATGTTTCTGATCTTTTTTATGTTTATTTTCATTTTTACTTTGAGACAGTCTCTCACTCTGTTGTCCAGGTTGGAGTCCAGTGGCGTGATCTCAGCTCACTGCACCCTCTGCCTCCTGGGTTCAAATGATTCTCCTGCCTCAGCCTCCTGAGTAGCTGGAACCACAGGCACTTGTCACCACTCCCAGCTAAATTTTGTATTTTTATTAAAGACGAGGTTTCATCATGTTGACCAGGCTGGTCTCTAACTCTTGACTTCAAGCAATCCACCTACCTCAGCCTCCCACAATGCTGGAATTTCGATCAATTTTGCGTGAATTTTTCAGATGAACTGAGCTTTAACTTCATCACTTTGCATTTTAATATGTAGTTGTTCCAGCACTATATATTTCATTTACTATATATGTGATAAATATGTATTCCTTATATTGTTTTGATGCTGGATATTTCTTGCTAAGGTTTTGTTGAGAAAATTTGCATCTATATTCATAAAAGATATTGGTTCATAGATTTCCCTGTGATGTCTTTTTACTTTATTGGGATCAGATTTATACAGACCTCATAAAATGAGTTGGGAAGTGTTGTCTTCTCTTTTATTTTTTGGAAGTGTGGAAAAATTTACATTAAGTCTTCTTTAATTGTTTTGTATAATTTACCAATAAAACTCTGATGCCTAGGATTTCCATTGTGAGTAGATACATTTATTTCTAAGCAAATGACAGTATATTGCACAGGTTCATTCGAATTTTCTATTTCTTCCTGAGTCACTTTTGGTACTCTGTCTTTTTTCTAGGACTTTTAAAAACTTTTATTTATCTGAATTCTTGTTATTCTTAAAATATTTTTATTTCTGTAAAATTGTTAATTGACATCTTCTTTCTGTCATTTCAGATTTAGGTAACTTTTCTTTTTGCTTTAATTAGAAAATCTACTTAAGAGTTTTAAAACTATTTTGTTGATGTTAAATAACCAACTTTTGATTTCACTCATATTCTATATTTTCTATTCTGTATTTCATTAATTTCTGCTGAAGTCATATAATTTCTTCCTATTTCTTGCTTTGTGTTAATGTTGAGCATCCCTTTCCAATGTGCTAGGTAGAACTTTAGGTTATTAACTGGAGATTTCTCTTCTTTTAAATATAGACATGTATAGCTATAAATTTTCTAAGCCCAGTTTTACCTGCATTCCTTAACCTCTAATATGTCCTGTCATTATATGCATTCATTGCGAAGTAGTCTGTAATTTACACTGTGATTGTTTTGCCTCATGGTTTATTTAGCTGTGTGCTGTTTAATTTTTATACATTTATGAGGTTTCCTAGTTTCTACTATAGGCTTTTAACTGAATTACAATGTGTTAAAGAACAGATTTTGTAGAATTGCACTCCATTTAAATTTATTAGGATTTATTTTATGTTGTAAATACAGTTTATCATGGAGAACATTTCATTTGCAAATGAGAACCCAGGTATATTAGATTCTTTTCACTTGGCTAGTTTTACAGATGTGTTTGATATGTATAGATAATTCATAATGCTATTCAAGTCTTCTAGTTCCTTGTTAATTTTTACATAGTTTTTCATTTGTTAACAAAAGTGGGATACTGAAGTCACCAGCTATTATTTTTAATTTATTTCTGCTTTTCAATTCTATTGGTTTTGCTTTATTTACTTCAGGCTTTGTTGTTAGATGTATTTATATTTCTATTTGCTATATTTTCCTGATAAGTTGGCAATTTCATCATTTTTAAATGCCCCACTTTGTTTCTAGTGATACTTTTGTATTAAAGTCTATTTTGAGCAGTATTAGTATAGAAAGTCCAGCTTTTTCATGACTGATATTTGCATATGTTAGTTTTCATTCATTTACTTCAATATACATGCATTTTTTGTCTAAAGTGAGTCTCATGTAGTCAGTATATGGTGAAATTTCATATTTAAAATCCAGTCTGGCAACGTGGGCCTATGTGTCTCTCTATTTTTTTTTTTTTTGACCCATATAAGCCACTTCTAGGAATTTATTCTGAAGATAAACCTTCAACAATGCAAAAATACATATGTACACTTTTGTGGTTATAAAATATTAGAAATAATCTAAATGTCAAATAAAAAGAATACGCAAATAAATTATGATACACTGGTACATCCATATTTTACTCAAAAAGTCATATAAAGGAAATAAAGATAAAATATGAAAAGAAAGAAAAAGAAGACATATTTAGGAATTGATAGAGAGTAATTTTCAGGATCTGTTGTTAAATATACACACACTCTCTTCACATCAAGCCCCTGGAGGTAACCATCATCATTAGACATCAATTTATTATTTTTGTATCTCCTTTCTTCACAAATGAGGAGATCCACATATATTTTCTTTTCTGTCTTTCATTCGTAACTGTCACCATGTTACATACGATATACACATATATTATTTTGTGTGCATGCATATGTGTGTATGCACGCACACAGTGAAGGATGAACAGACAGATGAGAGAAAGAGAGGTGTGTGTTTCTGTGAGACACCTATATCCTGACTCTATCTGCTAAGAAGGTCTACAGCAGTGACATCCCAACAGCAATAAGCAAATTGATAAACAGATCTTGACCATAAATGTCACTGACTGACAAAAGAAACCAGGGTTCCTTGAGGAAATGGTTCATCCTATGGCTGGAGCAGGGAAAAGTGCAGGTAAAGCCTGGGATATGTGTTAGGGCGAAAACGTAAGAACATTCTCGAAAAGTCACAGAAAGTGTCAAAAGGTCACAAGGGCCAACTTGAAGAGACTTCCAGTAGACATCTGCGAGCTTTTTCAGCAATAAAGAGAATGAAACGATAGCATAGATTTGTGACCCATACACTCACACAAATTAATATATTACATGATTAATGAATGAGAAGAAGGGAAAATCTTACAACAGAATTGTAATTTCCAAGCATCAAAGAAATGATGGAAATAGAAAAATCACCATTTTGCAAACACAATGGCATTTCTTTTTTCAGGCAAGAAGCATTAATGTGTGTTCAACCTGGCGACTCAAAGTTTGATGAAAAATGGGATATTTACAATGCCTGAAAGTATTGCTCGCCATATTTTCATTAATCACCAAAAGAACAAGTAACATTAGGGTGGAGAACACTGACAGTCATTCTGCAACCAAGTGTCAAAGCTGGCATCACTGGTAACGACTCTGAAAATCACAAAATTAGTTCTATTATTGCCCAAAATCCATAGCCCAAATTAAATCATGAGGAAACATTAGAGAAACTCAAATTGCAGAGCATTTTATAAATCCAGTTTTCGACAAATGTGTTAACCTCTTGAAAGATAAGGAAGACTGAGAAACAAACAGATTCAGTGAGTGATCCTGGATCCTGGCTGCGAAAATTAGCCGAAATTTGAACAAGCTTTAGAGATGAGGTCATCTTTTATTAGCATTATTTTCCTTGCTTAGATCCTTGTGATATGTTTATCATTACAGGAAGTTTCATTAAAGTTGACAACAATTCTTGTTATTTTTGAACTGTTTGTAAGTGCGAATTGTCAAAAAAAAAAAAAAAAACAGAAAAAAAATTTAATGACTGGCTTAAGGTTAATGGTAGCAATAAAAGACTATAAATAAAAGGTTTTATTTAAAGCTGGGAAGAAAAACAGCTAAGTAAAAGTTATGAAAAGAAAAGAAAATTAGCCTTAATAGGCCTTTGGCTATTTTTGACACATTATATTTTATGTATTCTTCCTAGCACACTAATAGTGAGGGCTTAGTATTTTAAACTTGCTTTGCAAACCACAGCCACTGGAATTGCTGGCGTTACTTTGTATTTATCGATGATGAAACAGAGAATCAAAACATATAGCAATTTGTCCAATGCACAGAGGCAGTTTTGGAATGTGGTCCTCTTTCCTGCCAGAATGGATGACCTTTCAACTACATCACACCTATGAAACAGAAGTATATGAGTTCAGGTATCTCAACTAATAATTACTATTTCATGAGGTTCCTGTAGTGAAAGGTAAAGTTGCTAAAACTACCTTCAATAAGTTTATAAGACAGAACCTAGTTCTAAGAAAGAATACTATTTATTTTATGATAGCTTCTATAAAATAATATTTTCCCCTTAAATTTGTTTTAAAGAAATAATTTCTAGTTATTTTAGTCAATATTTCATAAACATACTTGATCTCAGCTTACGCTGGAAGAAGACTGCCTGAGGTACAGGATACAGTAGAGTGAATTTGGTGAGAAAAGAGAAATGCAAACATCTATGAAGTAAGCTGAAAAGGAGAGAGAACTACCAGGTTCCTGTGGATTACGGTAGGAAGACACACACAGGAGAGATGGCACTTGGGTGCTCACAGCGCCATGAGTATCCTGGGCAGGACCAGTGAGAGCGAGGCTCTGACACCCCCCGCTACTTTGGTTTTGTTGTGCACGTTATTAGGTGGTTGCAAAAGTCATGGCGGTGTTTGCAATTGAAAGTCGTAGCAAAAAGAGAAATTACTTTTGCACCATCCTAACATACTCTGGTTAAGAACGCTTTTGTCAACATCAAGATGCCTTCGTCACAGACCACACTGAGTTAGAAGAAACATGATTTCAGCCAAATCCCCAGAGCTCACAGGGAGGGAGCAGTGCACCTGTGGAATCGCAAAGGCAGAGAATCAAAGGGCAGGTTTCGGTGTTGTCTGATTTCATAGTAAGAACACATGTTTTCAATCAAGACCTCTCCAAATAAATAGTTATGTGGAAATGGCTCAATTCATTATATGGCCAAATTAATAGTTAATAGAATAATAGGCCATTGTCCAGCTTTGGAACTAGCAAAGCCTTCCCCAGAGCAGAGGTTGATGCCATCGTATGCACTCTGCCTCTTGAGTCGGTGAGATTTCTAAAAATGCACCTGGAAGTGAAATCTGTGAGGGTTACATCTCACTATGAAGAGGTAACACTCTATGTCCAAATGATTGTACCTATCTCTACATCCTTAGGTCACACGAGAATACTCTTACAAGCTAAGACACTAAGCTAACAATGTAACCTTACTTGAAAGACTGAAGTATACTGAAGTAAATGTGTTTGGGGGAGAGCATTTTATTCCTGGAATAACTTGACATTTGATCAGGTGGGTACATTCAACTTTCAGTCCTCTAATAGATACTACTGTGTGTGAACATAATTTAACTTTACAATGTTTTTCTCAATGTAAAGGGTCCGTAATTAAAATAATTAGACAATAGTGCATTATACTAAAAATATTTTTTCTAGACAGCTTGGCTTGAAATTCCTAGCATCTTGCAATTTATTTTTTGTCTCTTTTAGGAAATGTCTTAAGAACATAATCAGATGTTTTGCTGAAAGATGCTGAATCCAAATTTCTTGAAATTTAAAACACTATAAATTTTTCCTAAGGGCTTATATCAATGCATACAAACCACTTTAATGAGATTTCAAATAAAATACCCAATTAATTATTTCCTAAAACTCCCTAGTTATTTCAGTCAAGGAATTATTTAGCAACCCAGGTAGTCTAACTTAATTAAATGCATTTACATTATTTGTGTAGACTATTCACCTTGTATTATCCATTGATTGTAAAAGTTGACATTCACTGTTTTAGATTCTATTTTGGCAAATAAACAGATGGCATGTTAACAACAATGAAAGAAAAAGGAAGATGGCCTTTACAGACATAAATTCCAAAAGAGGTAAGACCAAAATAGATTTTAAACACTGTGATGAGAGCACCACTACCACCACCATATGTAGAAATAAACATTCTCTGAGTCAGTAGAAGGTGCAGGAGGTAGGAAGAAATAGAACTTGCTATTTTCTTTCTGTCACAGATGTAAAAATTTTTTCATCTCTCACCTGCAATTTGAACCAAGTAGTTTCATTTAGACATAATTAAAACAACTTTCCAAGATTCTTTCAGCCATTAAAATGCATTGTCAATGAAATATTGCTCTTCTAAAATGATACTACCACCTGAGTAGGCAGGTGTCCCTTTATTTTAGAAATAAATCAATCACAAAGCCTGATCGCTGATACTTAGGTGACGAAGCCATACCCACAGCAAGGAAAATGGTGTGAACAAGAGAGGGGAGCCCAGAGTCCTGCGTTTAAAGTCTTGTGGCCTGTGTCCCTCTACAGCAAATAGAGATTATGAAAAAATAGATTCATATCTTTTCATCATGTTTGACTAACTGAAAACAGTAAATATTTGCAAAGACACCGGGACTAATAAGGGTAGTAATGCTTGTACTCGTGTTCGGTATTGCCTAATTATGTTTTTAAAAATCAATACAGAAATACATACAGAAGGAAGTAAAAGTAGTCTTTCTTTAGAAGTGAACACTTTTTAGTGTTTTCTTCTTCAGATGTGTTTTCTATGCATTTACATAGATTTTTTTGCACATTGATATATTGCTTTTAACACTTTTACTTTCTTATTTGCAACTTATTTTTACTTTTGTATAATCTAATAATAGCACGTAAATCTACCTTGTAGGTGGGAACTGCTGTATGCTACTCCATAGTGAAAATACACCTTAATTTATTTAATGGTATCCTTACTAAGAGGCAATAGACTGTTTTCCCTTTGGCTTTATAAAGTATTAATGAAGTAGATATATTTTATATGCCGCCTGGTGCATTAATAGGAGCATATTGTGGAAGATTTTGGAGGAAAAAGCTCGCACGTGCGGTACTACACATGTTTGTAATTTGCATGGTTAATGTCAAGCTGACTTCCAGGAATGAGGACTATGTCGATTACTCCCTCCGTGGCTCCTCACTGGATATTTCTTCTCTTTCTAGTTTTTGTCAGTGTGATGTGTAAACATAGTACCTTTATGTTGTTATAATTTGCTTTTCTGTGATTTTCATCAGGTTTATTAACTAACTAAAGAAGTTGTATTGGTATATGAATTTCTTCTTTTAATTGTCTAGTTGATATTTTCCCAGTATTTCTAATTGATATTTTTCCTGAATTAGAAACTCCTTATATGTTCTATACAGTAATCCATCGTTTTATGATTTTTAGTATTTTTCTGTCATTTGTTCTTAACTTTGTTTACCATGTGTTTATTAATACAGACTTTTTTTCTTAATGTTTGTATTGACAAAGATGTAGTTAAACATTTTTCTTCAGGGCTTCAGTGTTTGTATGTTGTCTTTAAAAGCTTCCCAGTTAATGTATTATAAAAATGCACATTTTAATTTACCCAAACACTTTGGATAATAATTTTATGGTTTCCTCTTTAACCCAGATGAGAATTGTTTTGTAAATGTGTGATGTATTTACAAAAATTACATTTTTCAGAATAAGATATGCTAATTTGCCAATACTCTTTAGGAGAAGCGAAACTTTTTTTCCTAACTGGTTCAAATTATCATGCATACCATAATTTAGACTCATGTTTAAATAAAAGTCGACTTCTGGACAACTTATTTTGTTTCATTAATCTATGTGTTGCTTTCAGAGCCAATGTCACCTTGTTTAAATTCCAACTGTTTTTAGCAGATGCTGATATCTGGAAAGGTTACATTTAGTTGTTCTCACCCTTTTTTTCCCCTCAAACAGAAAAAAATCTATTTAGCCAAAGGGGACAAGGAAATGTCTTTTTCTCAAAATATTGGTTTAAACATTGTAAAATTTGCTGTCTTTTTATTTATTTGGGTATAGGTTTTCAGGAATGATTTCCACATCTGTTACATATAGATACCTTTAGATCTTACCTTTATTTTTGTTAAGTTGTATTTTTGTAGCGAATAATGAATTTTAGCTAGCTTACCAAATGTCTTCATATAAGACTATGCACTGTATCCTATACATTTGAAAAATTATGTCTATTTTTAACAGTGAATAGTTGTTTGTATGTTATTAGCTCTTTCTATATAACTTATCAGATATACCCAAAGTTCATCCATTTATTTCAGAATTTGAAGAGTAGCTTTGGTCTTTTACCTATGAAGTCTTTTGTTTGTTTTGCTTTTTACACTTTATTTAATTTATATATATATATATATATATATATATATATATATATTTTCATTTTTATTTGATTTTATACTAATTCACTGCTTGTAGATTGTTAAAAACTGTTAGATAATTTACTTTCATATTCTCTCTTTCACTCTTTCTCTCTCCATTTCAGGCTATATAATTTGCTCTAAGAGCTACATTGGCAAGGTTTTCTATGAAATAATATTCTATCCATCCATTATCATGTATCTGCAAATGGATTGTAATTTGTTTCATTCTTAACTCAAGTTATCTGAAAGATACGTGTGTGGGGGGGGGAGGAATGAGTGTGTTTGTGTGCATGAGTATAAAATCTTCTGACTTTTCATTTGATTTCCTCATGAACAGAGAACTTGATGTGTGCCAATCTGCTTTGAATTCTATTAAGGTTCTCTGTGTGACCTTAAATGTCATCGTTCCATGAGTTCTTGCCAATAATGCACATTTTCAAGGAACTAGTCTTTGAAACGTAAGGCCAGGAATCAAACAGCTGAGATTCAGTCCTCAGCTTCCACGTTTCTAATCTATCACTTTTGACAAGTTATTTAAACTCTCTTAACCTGAGATTTTTCACTGATAAGAATATCTCATATCTCGTTTGTTTCTGTATATTAAACATGCTGTAAATATGTTTCATTCTCAGGAATTGGTTATTAAAGAGTTTTTACTCAAAAATAAATTTGATTTACATTCACTTATGTTCAAAAAATAACTATGTTTAGAAGAATGAATAACAACAAAAACTAAGCTAACCACGTACAACTAAAACGACCTGAACCGTGCTCAGAGATTAACAATTTCTGAGTCAGTTGTGCTATGATTATAAAAATGGTAAGTCCTTACAATTTACTTGTCTATATTTCTTCCCAATATTTTAGTTTCTGCAACGTTATAACAGAATGTTTAGCTCAGTGTAATGCATCTAATACAACCCTCTTTTTCCCAATCAAAGCCTGAGAGAGTAAATATTTTACCTATATTAATATTCTGCTTTATCATTGGCATTTTTCTAGCACATTTTATTTCTTATAGTTTTAATGCCAATTTTAAAATTTCAGTTTTAGTGATTTTATTGATTAAGAAATGTTGCTGATTCAAAGGTATTGATTATAGATATTTGGGAGCTTCTTTTTATATTATTTTCCTACTCTGCTGTGGTTGGTCTGATGAGGCTCCTTTTTTTAAATTGCTACCACCTTTACCATTCCTGATTTTTTATTCTCTTCAGTCTTCAAACATACAAATCTTCTTTCTATTCTTCTAGTAATTAAAACGTAATCTTGACAAAGATATTAAACTTTACCAAAGTAAATTGAAAATCAATGAGCACGTAGAACTGCTTCCAAATCCTGCTTCCAAAGGTTGAGAATTTTAGCACAATATTACTTATCTTCCTTTCACTTGTCTTTTCTTACTTCCCCTGTTGTAAATATGTTGAATTTTCACTCAGAATTGTAACCAATGATTTTTTAAATCATCCCACCATTTTTAGACCTAATTATAATTTTCAATGTTTAATTCCTCAGCAGTCTCCCTCAATGATTTTCTGATTGAGTTATTTGTAATGATTCCATGAGTAATTCTTTCTAGTTCAATGCATGGTTTGCACGATTTGGTTGTCTTCATCTGACTGAAATTTTTGTTCTGCCCTTCTGAAATCGATGGTAGTTTCAGTAGCATAAAACTTTTTCAACTTTGAAAAATTGTTTCTTTGTCTTTCATATGCAGCATGGCTGTCGTGAAGTGTCTTTTCAGTCTGGTTCTTTCAGCTTTGCATATCACCTTGATCCAGTCCATCTCTACATGCTCTTCACTAGCATATCGCTAATTATGGGTCTGTTTATATTCGTGCTTTTCAATATTTAATTAGCTCTTTAATCTGCATATTTGAAGGGCTCTCCATTTATATCTCTTTCATTTTTGTGATGTCTCCCTTTTACTTATTTTTTTTTTCCTCTGACTTCTCTTTTCCCATGACAGTTTTTATCAATTTTGAAAAGTTAGGAGGAAAATCATGACTGGCCTTTCCTGAGTGCCTACAATTTCAAGCTTGACTTTGAGTATTTTATTTAAATGGATTTATGACCAAGGCAGGTGCACATTATTATCTCTCATGTGCAGAAGAGGAAGCTGTCCAACATCAGGGGAGGTAGAATAAAATTCACGTCAGGTCTGTTTTGTTTCTATTGCATCAAAATGCTTTCATCATATTGACCAAAAATTTAAGTACTCATTGTGTTCATTCAGGTTAGAAAAAAATAGAAAACATGAAATAGAGTTTATACACTTTATGTTCTGGGGTACATGTGCAGAATGTGCAGGATTGTTGCATAGGTACATACACGGCAATGTGGTTTGCTGCCTCCATCTCCCTGTCACCTAAATCTGGCATTTCTCCCCATGTTATCCCTCCCCAACCTCCCTACCCCCCACTGCCCTTACCCTAGGCCCCCACAACAGACCTCAGTGTGCAATGCTCCCCTCCCTGTGTCCATGTGTTTTCATTGTTCAACGCCCGCCTATGAGTGAGAACATTTGGTGTTTGATTTTCTCTTCTTATGTCAGTTTGCTGAGAATCATGGTTTCCAGGTTCATCCATGTCCCTACAAAGGACACAAATTCATCTTTTTTTTATGGCTGCCTAGTATTCCATGGTGTATATGTGCCGCATTTTCCTCATCCAGTCTCTCATTGATGGACATTTAGGTTGGTTCCAGGTCTTTGCTATTGTTAACAGTGCCACAGTGAACATATGTGTGCATGTATCTTTATAATAGAACCATTTATAATCCTGTGGATATATACCCAGTAATGGGATTGCTGGGTCAGATGGAATTTCTATTTCTAGTCCTTGAGGAATCGCCACACTGTCTTCCACAGTGGTTGAACTAATTTACATTCCCACCAACAGTGAAAGTGTTTCTGTTTCTCCACATCCTCTCCAGCATCTGTTGTCTCCAGATTTTTAATGATCGTCATTCTAACTGGCATGAGATGGTATCTCAATGTAGTTTTGATTTGCATTTCTCTAATGACCAGTGGTGATGAGCATTTCTTTGTATGTTGGTTGGCTTCATATATGTCTTCTTTTGAAAAGTGTCTGTTCATGTCCTTCATCCACTTTTGAATGGGGTTGAATTTTTCCTGTAAATCTGTTTTAGTTCTTTGTAGATTCTGGATATTAGCTCTTTGCAGATGGGTAGATTGCAAAATTTTTTTCCCATTCTGTTGGTTGCTGGTTCACTCTAATGATTGTTTCACGAAGCATGCCAATGTATATTGTTTCTATAAGCCATGGTCGAGAGAGGTACCAATTCAATTCACTCAACAGGAAAAATGTTACAACAAACATGACTTAGCAGAAAATAATTGATGATAAGGAGTGGTTTGGGTTGTAGTAGACCCTGGCTATAACCTCTTGCATCATATTTGCTGACAAAATTAAACTATGTGCTAGGTGGTGTTTAATAGATTGCAATTTGTTACTCAGTCTTATAAATTCTTAGTGACTAGTACAATTCAAAACTCATTATTTTTCATTATGTTAATGTCCAATCATACAATGTTATTTATACAGTACCTTCAGCCAACATAACTTTTTTTTTTACAAGTTATCTAAAGATAGTCTATCTGCATATTAATGAATAAGAAAATCCTACACATGAATTGTTACATTATGTTATTTTAAGAATTCAAGTTATATGCCAATAGATGATAGAAAGGAGACAGCGACCTAAATAAGCTCTTGTATAATGCTAAGATAAAAAAAAGAATCTAGATTTTGTAATCTCTACATTACATCATAAGCCTTTTACCTTACTTTTTTTTTTTTTTTTTTTTTTTTTTTTTGAGACGGAGTTTCGCTCTTCTTACCCAGGCTGGAGTGCAATGGCGCGATCTCGGCTCACCGCAACCTCCGCCTCCTGGGTTCAGGCAATTCTCCTGCCTCAGCCTCCTGAGTAGCTGGGATTACAGGCACGCGCCACCATGCCCAGCTAATTTTTTGTATTTTTAGTAGAGACGGGGTTTCACCATGTTGACCAGGTTGGTCTCGATCTCTCGACCTTGTGATCCACCCGCCTCGGCCTCCCAAAGTGCTGGGATTACAGGGTTGAGCCACCGCGCCCGGCCTTCCTTTTACCTTACTTTTAAAGAAGTCTCAGCAATACATTGTAGAAATAACAGTACAGCATTGTTTTATTAAGTACAGACATTAGATTCTTCACATAATTCTAATTGTTATAATATGCTTAGTTTTAAATTATCCCAGGCTATGTTCTTTTAGCTCTATATTGGAAAAACAGACTTCAGTTTATAAAATAAGAAAATTAAAGAAGATTTGGTTTTATAAGTAGGAAATATTTAGGAATAAATTATTAGTAAAATGAAACAGATGAATAAGTAAATAAATTTTTTGCATATATTTGAGTGTATCCTCTGCCTTCTAGTATTTGAGGGAGGAAAGCCCAGGGTTCATTGCTATACTGCAAATGAAATGATTAAAATGCACACACGAACGGAGAGGATCAGGGTGTTTAGATTCCTTGCCAGTTTTAGGCCAGAAGTGAAATGTTCATTTTGCATTTTTCCAAGACACATGTCATCTTTGACAGGGTCCATTAGATTTATAATTATTTATTGCAATTTCTGTGTCACATCTGCCATTTTCTGTACCCAAGCACAGCAATCGAGGCCCCACAGTGGCTGGGTGGTGGTCACAGAAGATCTGCATGGGTGTAGACAGTGTAAGTGAGAGCTGACCAAAATCCAAAAGCTTCCCTGCTCACTCCCATTCCAGAAGGACAGTACAACATGTCTTTATGCCTCTGTTCTTTTAAATCCAGGGATGAGCATGGCTCACAAATCATATCCCAGTTCTCTGAATGGCTAATAACAACAGCGTCTTGAATAAAATTGTTTATGAAAACATTTTATGAAAATTGTCCAATTATACAGGAAGGAAAGTCTGAGAAAAATGAAATGGAATAGATTTTATTATAGACCTTGAAAATCTCTCTAAGTTTCATGTTAATCTAGTTCATTGGTGGAAGAAGGGGAAGCCAAAGGAAAATTTCATAATAAATACTTCTATTTTATATAAACTTAAAGTTGTGTCAGCATAGAAATGACAAGGTGGTTTATTTGTCTAAGTTTTAACATAAAAGCTAGATAGATTATTTATAGTTTAATCAGATTAGATTAGAGATAATGAATTTTATTCTCAGATTACAGTTATAAAATTATTTTTAATATTAGGCTAATCATACCTACTTAAAAATAGAAGAGTAAGAGCTCTATGCCAAACACAACTGATTCCTTTGGGGACAGCTTGATAATATAACATTTAGCACTATCCTGTCATATAAGTACGATGTGTTACATAAATCTGAGATTGTAATTTGGTTATACACATCTCAATAAGCAAATTGAGCTAAAACCTTTCTCTCAACTGCATTTATATGTGTGGGCATATGTCCTATCAGAAGAAATATTATTTGCAGCAAATAATTCAGAGGAGTTTTGGTTGAGATTGTAAGATATTGCCATTCATGCATTAGAAGCAAAACATAACATTATTGATAATATAAATCTTTACCTTTAAAACTGAAGTGGCATACACTAACAAAGAAATGAGCCACTCAAAATAAAGATTAAATATATTGAGGAATTATTTGGAAGGCCATAAAATACTTCTCCCAAGAAATATTTTAAGTAGTTGAGAATTAAATGAGATAAGCATCCCCATAGTCAATTTAAAAAAAGAAAACTTGATATTTTAGATCTCATTGATAAAATAAGAAGCAAATGAGCATAACTATATCACCCATTCTTGTCATGGTTATCTGGATACTGAAAGTCAATTTTCTTTTTTCTTATAGAAGTTATCTCTGGTTACATAAGTTATAGGGTTTCTTTTATAGTTTTATAAAAATGTAAGATGACCATGTCTTGAACAACTCTCATTAAAAGGTACATATTTGAAATTCTGTAATCATATCTCAGTGGACCTTTTTCTTCTGTGAAAAGAAAAAGGTGCAATGCACTATAATTTCATCTTCTAGGTGGACACAAGCGCAGCACATAGAGGGCCTGGCGTGGTGTAATAAACAGGCAGGTCTTGTAGATCGCCGGCTTTTTCTCTGGTGTCAGACATACTAGGGGACAAGCCTTTCAGGTGCCCTGTCCCTGATCTTTACCCTTCACCAGAGTCTTCTTCAACAGTAGGTCCTGAAGAAATAGTTGTTCAATAAATGGGTCTTACTTTCCATCTAAGTAGGATGTCTGTTGCTTTAATGTATTCTCCTCCCTTTTCCTCAAAATATGACATGTTTTTGCATCTCCTCCTCCATCTCTGGTAGCTCTTTGTGCTTCCTCTGCACGCTCACCTTACCGTGCCTGGCCTTGGTATCTTCTTCACATTCTACTCTTTTGGCAGACACACCTCCCCACATTAAAGTCCCAAACTGACAGGGATATGAAGACACAGGGTTGGGGGCCTCTGTCTCCAACCTCCCTTTGCGCCCCACCTGCCAGTGCTACCTCCTTGCACTTTGGATCAGCATATGCGACTCATCCACCTCTCATGTCTTCAGGCTCCATGAATAGCTGCACCATTTGTCAACTTTCATGGCAGAAATGTTGGGTGCGCCCTTGACAAACCTCCTTCCGCACGCCTCTGCACCGTATCTGTCACCGAGACCTGGAGACGCAGCCTCGTACATCACATCCATTCGGTTTATCCACTCCTACCCTTCCCCTTCACCCTGGCCCAGCCTGCCACTGCTTCGGCTCTGCCAGTCTCTGATGTCTCCCTGATCCGGATGGTGATGAGCATGCGCCTCCCGGAGCCACCTTTCTGCCCTCATCTCGCTTCCAGTATCCCGCGTTCCAGACTCCTGCTTTTAGGCTGTTCATCCAGTTTCTGTACTTGCCCTACTATCTGCTGTCAAAGGAGCTTTGCGAATGTTGCTGGGTGCTTAGAAAACTCTGCACGCACAGGCAGGTGCTCAACAGTGAGAACACATGGACACAGGGAGGGGAGCATCGCACACGGAGGTCTGTGGCGGGGAAACGGGAGGGACAGCAGAGGGTGGGCAGCTGGGGAGGGATAGCATGGGGAGAAATGCCAGGTATAGGTGAAGGGGAGGAAGACAGCAAACCACACTGCCATGTGTGCACCTACGCGACAATCTTGCATGTTCTTCCCATGTACCCTAAACCTAAAACGCAATGGAGTATATATTTTTAAAAAAAGAAAAGAAAACAAAATCTGCCTCTCTTTTCCACTCACTAAGTGAACTTATCCTTTCGTTTTCAGCTCAGAACCACATTTTCTCAACAGAATTCACTGACTTTTCTATCACGGCTCTGATTTCTGTCATGATGGAATTCACACCTCCTTCGGGCCAGCACCAGCACGGTGCCTGCCGCATGGCGAGCCTTAATGAACACATTTGAATGAATTAATGATTTGCCATACTCTTTGAAAATAAAGAATGCCGATGTTCAACAACTAAAACTATCGTCAACATGAAATGACACAGAGTTGCAGCAATCTAACTTACTATTTTGGGCAACAGTATATCCTCTCCGGTATTATACAGCAATTGCGTTTTCGAAGTATCATTGGGGCTAAGAAAGATTTTCTTAAACCAAACGTTAGTACAGATCAACCTCTTTTATTTTATAGAAACAACTGTATTTGAGACTATTCCTCAAAAGCTGTCTTTTTAACCTCTAGAAAACAAAAATATACTTTAAGTTTTTGATAATTTTTTTATCCCCACTTGTATATACAGAACAGAAAATTTCATGTATAGTGGTATTAGGAGTGTAGTAATCTACAGAAGAGTATCGCAGTTTGGATTTCTATACTTGAAAGCAGCTCACTGCCTCTTCTATTATCTGAGTTTTCACAGAATTTAATAGAGAGTTGAGAATTATTTTTTAAATAAAGCTATATAACTGAACTTCTTTCATCTTTGTGAGCTTAAAATGACCTCTGTAAGAATTCCTATAATCTCCCCACCAAAAAAAGGGAAAGAAAATGCCAGTTGTTTCTCTACATTTCCTGGCACTCCTATTAGCCCTTGTCCCCATATTATATTTTTAATTTAAAACTAGAATGTTTACAAGGCTCTCTGTAGTTTTAAAAAGTTTAACTTGCACTATGCATACTAGCATGTTAGCATACAGCATAGAGGATTCAGAATACTATTAGCATAGAGGATGGTAAATAAACGATAGGGAGAGGTCCCTTCCTTGGAGGAAAGCACAATGGCAATTACATATTCGCAAATAAATACGGTAAATCTCAGTGAGTAACATCATGATGACATATATATGTGTGTGTGTGTGTGTGTGTGTGTGTGTGTGTGTGTGTATACATACACTTCCCAACAGCCAAAGGGACACTTCAATTTTCCCCAAACACATTAAAAAGATTGTCAGTCACTTGTTGATCATCACAACCAGAGGTCAAATACCAAAGCCATAATGTCAACTTGGAACATCATTTAAGGGGCTGTGAGGAGATGCAGCTGTGATGCAAACATACTACAGCTATGGCTGTACTGACCCACATTAAAGAATATATACGTGCATATTTGTTGATTTTCATCTTATTCCCTCATAACTATGTATCAATGAAGTTTGTTAAAAAGAAAAATATCTGTCAACCCAGCTTATTGAGAGGCCAAGGTGGAAGGATCACTTGAAGTCAAGAGTTTGAAACTAGCCTGGGCAACTTAGCAAGACTTCATCTATTAAAAAAAAAAATCTGACTCCATCTATTAAAAAAACAAATCTTGGTATAATGGGACTTGCCTCTAGTCCCAGCTACTCAGGAGACTAAGGCAGGAAGATTGATTGATCCCAGGAGTTAGAGACTGCAGTGAGCCATGATTGTATCCCTGGGCAGCAGGGTAAGACCCCATTTCTAAAACAAAACAAAGACAGGACTCTATAATCTTTTCAGGACTATACAAAAAATGTAATGTAGTTCCCAAAGCAAATAGCAACTTTTCATCACATTTTACATAACACACTCAGGTCCTTTTCTTCCTAGAATTAATTAAGATTATCATGCTGTGGCTAATAATATCCTTGGACCATTTTAATATTCTGATTATCTATTTAACTCTTTATAAACTTTACAACATATACTTTAATCCTTTACTTTTGATTAGGTGATATATGCACATGTTACAAATTCTACATAGATCAAAGTATATAAATTGAAAGTGTGTCTCCCTCTGACCTCTGTAGCTTATCTGCCCAGGCAGTCAACACAGTTACCAAGTTCATGTGTATCCTCTAATCAAAATACATACATACATTTATTTCATTATCATTTATGTTTTATTTTTCTATTCATACAAAGATATGCCATGTATATTTTTATCCAAGCAATATGTAACTATAAACTTATTTAGCACGTTTCATTTTATATTTAATAATAAGCTTTGAGTACTGGTATGGAGCCACACAGTGTTCTACTGATGTAAGTTACCTTTGCTCTATCATTGGACCCTTATTTCATCTTCAACTGTTTCTTATTATACAGATACCTGCAACTAAGATGCATACACACATGATTTGAATACTTAAAGAACATAGAATCCAATTTTTGATGTCACTATTTGATCTTTAACAAGTCATACAAGTAACTTCCAGCTGTAAGTTTGAATCATATAAAAATACTGCAAATTTTGTAACAACCCAGTATCGCTGCTAATACAGAGACAAAGAGAAAGAATAAGATAGAGCCAGTGAAGAGGAGGCCAAACAAATGAAAGTATCTGGATTTCTCAGTAATTCCACTAACTTGAAAAATACAGAAAATAACAACAATCATTCTATTCTTATATATTTCTATGAAACATGTAATTGAAATGAATTCTTAGTTAAGGTTTGGCAGTTGTAAGAAACTTTCAAAATCGAGTGTCCCCTAGTGGCATTTAGTGATTGTAATGATCATCCAGAAATTATTACAAATTAGAGAAAACGAACATAAAAATCTAGGTCGTGAACTAGGCCAAAAAACAAAAAACAAAATCTCCTTTATTGAGAAAATTATCAAGTGGCATCTAACTTTCAGAAACAATTATCATGTCAAAATCTGACCGCTTAAACAAATGTCAACAACAAATTATCCTACTGAAAACAAAAACAAAATAAAACTATCAAAAGGCCTAAGTTAATCTCTCATAGAAATACCTATATGTATTTGTGCTTTTATTATCATGGGAAATTAATGCCACATGACATTAGTACATAGCCATGCAGCTAGTATTTTCATACCATCCATAAGTAGCTTAAATATATATACATATATGTGCACACTTTAAAAAATATATGCATATTTTTAATATATACACATATGTATATATAAAAGATACATATATAAAGATATATATATATATATATATATACTGTAACATATATACATATATTTATGACCATATGAAAGCATGTAAATTGAAACCAAAGAGTCAAAATTATAAATTTAGGTTTTTTTTTAACAAATGCCAAAAAACATTTTAATTTCAGTGTTAACAACAGTGGTCATACATTAGGAATGACAGTTTGCTAAAGAAAGAAGCAAAAAAGATGAAAATGCAGTCAAAGTACTATATAACATTTTCAGTCATTTATTGATGTTAATTAACTGCAGATAACTAAGGACGCTATAAAAGGAAACTATAATGGATGCGGAACAGCCAGCAAAGGCAAAAAAAAGAAAACTGTAGCTGCAGTCATTTCTGTCATTCATAACTTTCCATAATTATCTGCTCTGTAAAGCTTCTGCCGTAAGTTGAAAAGCCTCCCTCCTGAACAAGTGGGCAGACACAAGCATAGCTTCCACTGAGGTCCAGGAAGGTGGCCGTTGCAACAGCTTCAGACCCGCTTGGAATTTAATGCTGTCTTCCCACAGGAACACTCCTGATTCAGTTTAGAAACAGTGCATCTCTCTGACCGACCCTTTCCCTGCAGCCAGACTGAGTGTGTCATCTTGATTCCCTGGAGTGAATTACAGCTGATCTTTCTGAGTTCCATTTAACAATTGCTTTATGGATAAATTTACCATCTTCGATAAGTAGCTCTTAAATGTACCTCTGTGGTTTTAATTCAGAAAGCTTCATGTCGTTAAAACGAGGTCCAAGCAGTCGAGTGACTTTTTTTACGCTTCAGAAGGATACCATGCTAAGGCACATTCCAATTGTACAAACACACATCTTTAATGTTTTATGAGCTATGTTGTTTAAAATTGCAGAAAATACTCACAAAAGAGATACATTTAGCAGTATATAGTCTATCTTGTGGCAATTTAAAATACCTGTAAATGTCAACTTGTTACATGGTAAAACATTATGAAGTAAACTTGAATATGAAACTCTTTCCTTTGAAGTAAGTTATTTAGGACTAGCTATTTATATCAAAGGTTCTAAAAAGGTCCTACAACTCTAAAACACAGAAGCAGCAGTGGGAGCTCTGCAATGGAAAGGTGAGAGAAGGAATTGGAATCTTCTTTGTCCCAGGACCTGGTGTTCACCCGGCTCTTCTAACTCAAACGGCCAGGAAGCACTTCCCATCCCATGATTTAATCACATCAGTTGCATGGATGCCTTCAATGCTAATAAGAATGCATTTCCTTGAGCTTATTGTTTTGGTAATATAATTTAAATAAATGTTCTCAGAAAAAGTAAACTCACATGGCTTTGTTTTTTATTTTTTATTTATTTTATTTTACTTTAGGTTCTGGGGTATATGTGCAGGTCAGAGGACTGGCATTAGCCTAAGATTCGAGAAAGGACTTCCAACAGAAAAGAACCAGGATAAGCTAAGCTCAAATTCCAATGTATGCTGGAATTGTTTCTGGGGTCAGAGAAAATGGGGGCAGCTGTTCTACCTTCTTCAAATCTCTGAACTCTGGTAATATCATGACAATTAACCAAAACCTAAAATTAGGCATCAAAGCAAGCTCTAATTCCTGATTATTTCTCAACTGTGGATTTTAGAAACAATGAAAGCACAGCAAATGTATTTCCCATTAAAAAATCAATGATTTATTGCATCTGTGAGTATGTATGCCTACAGCATGCAGAAAGGTTGGGATTTAAATTTCTATCTCCTTCACAGTAGCCAGGCAAAGAAGAAATAACCTGAATCTTACAAATAAAAATAGCTGATTATTTTAAGAGCTAAGAACCATGTTCAAAGTCAAACACTTGGTAGGGCTTAATTGTCCTGACTCAGAGCCTTGTACCCTTTCTAGGTCCCACACTGCCCTCTCTGCAGGTACCTGGGGCCAGGTAGAGAATATCATTAAACACCTGTGGGAGTGAGCAATGGGGTGCCCAACAATCAGGCGTCCCCAAACTTTTTACACAGGGGGCCAGTTCACTGTCCCTCAGACCGTTGGAGGGCCGCCACATACTGTGCTCCTCTCACTGACCACCAATGAAAGAGGTGCCCCTTCCTGAAGTGCGGTGGGTGGGTGGGATGGGAGGCGCATAAATGGCCTCAGGCTGCCGCTTGCAGCCCGAGGGCCGTAGTCTGGGGACACCTCACTAAGTCAACCAGAAGTTCAAGAGTGCTGTGAGTCTGTCCTTGCTAAGTGTTAGGAAGACTAAAATGGAAGAAGGTAACATCAGTAAATGTGATCCTATAGCAGAATTAGGAAGTAAATAGCTTTAATACATAAAAACTTGAGCAGTTATTTTGGATAGTTATAGTAACGTGAAACAGCAAATTTGACATGAAGATCCACATCAGCACTATCTGTAAATTACTACCTTTTGGTACTAGATTCATTTATTTTCTAACAAAAAAAAAAAAAAAAAAAGAGCCTGCAAGCATTTCTGAAGAATACTGTCCAGGGCTTCCTTGGGACAGGGAAACATGCTGTCGCCTCAACCAACATAGTACAATTTGCAAAGGTATTACTCACTCTAAGGTAGTGTGAGAGTAGAAATTAAAAATAGCTGGGACCTTTTGAAGCTCTCAAACATTTCTCTGCCAGCACAGGATCGTTCCCTGTCGTGTATTTTTAGTGCTGTATATGCTCAGCTTTTAAATGTCACAAGAAATGAAATCCTGGGAATACTATTCGAACACATCTCTGAAAAAAAAAGTTATATTTGATATCTCATCTGTGATTTCGATTCAGGCTTTATCTTACCTCTAAGTAACATATTATCCAGCTATTTTCAGTCATTTGCTGAAGTTTAGGGGGCCTAGAGTCTAATCGATAACCCACTGTGTCAAATAAATAGATTTATAAAATGTTTATATTTATGAAATATAAATATACGCAGTATATATGAATAGATATACACAGTATATACATACACATATAAAATATATATGTATATATACACACACACATAGTGAAAGACATTCACTTTCTGCTTTAGATATTCTAAAACAGGACGCCCATTATTTGTATCTATTCCCTATTGGCCCTAGCTCTCTAAAGAAAGAAAAAATAAATCTTATCATCTTTAAAATTATTATACTCACTTCTCATTCCCTTTCTCAGAGCCACCCTTTCCTTCTACCAGTCCGAGTCTCCCAAGCCCCCACTCATTCTTCCTGTCTTTAACTACTTTAGAAGAAACCACCTTTTGCAGACAGTCTGATCTGAGAAATTTAAAAATATATTTAAAAATATAATCTAAGAAACTTTCAGGTTCTCTCACCTCCGGAGCTGACCAATAATCTAATTATCCTGGTAGGTTATCTGGTAGGTTTCTAGATGGCTACCTGTACTCTCCTCTTAAAAGGAAGTTTACTATGGGAACACTTGGGTCTAGAAAATAACCCTTTCACTAGCGGAAGAAACTATTTGCTGGGTATGTTCTGAAGAGGGCGCTTCCTCAACTCTTTTCTGAGTAAATGTTAACAAAATAAATGCATTATTCAATTAACTCTCTTTATACGTTTTGTTGATTAAGTAATATTTGAGTTTAAAACATATTCTTGCAAACAACTTATATTATTGTGGGTAGAACACCGAGGAATGAAAGGGATTAATAGAGGTGGTCTGGCCCCACCAACTTAAAAGACCAGGGACTGTGTTCATGAAGTTTTTTGTAGCAAAGGAATACATCCTCTTACATGGTTTCGCATACCTTGCTTTTTCTTCATTATTTTTTCTTCTAAATATTTGAAAGAAGTTTGTGAGTTTGTGTTTCCAATGTAGCCATTAAGTTTTGAGTTTCTTTTCTCTCATTTATTTATTATTATTTTGGTTTTTTTTTTTTTGAGACAGAGTCTCCCTCTGTCTCTCAGGTTGGAGCGCAGTAGCACAATCTCAGCTCACTGCAACCTCCACCTATTGGGTTCAAGCAACTCTCTTGCCTCAGCCTCCTGAGTAGCTGGGACTACAGGTACATGCCACCAAGCCTGGCTAATTTTTGTGTGGCTTTGATAGTAGAGGCAAGGTTTTATCATACTGGCCAGGTTGCTCTCGAACTCCTGACCTCTTGATCCTCCTTCCTTGTCCTCCCATAGTGCTAGGAAAACAGGTGTGAGTCAACGCACCTGGCCTTGAGTTTCTTTTTTGAAAGTACCTTTAGTTTCAAAATGTGAATGAATGCGGAAATTGAGTATAGTAGTGGGTATTTTCCTATTAGTCTTTCCTAAATAGTTTGCCCACTAAATATAATACAATTGTACTTATTCAAGACTTAATTCATCTATATGTCTTAAGGTGCTATCACAATGTTTGCATTTAACATAACAGTGAGAACGTCCTATTTTCTGTTTGGTATGTAACAAACCACCATCAAGGTAACTTCTGCTCTCCGTGAGTGCGAGAATTAGGGAATAATGATGAGATATTCTTACTTAAATCACTTTCCTTGTCCTTCTATTTTCTCCACAACTTCTACTCTTTTTGAAATCTTCCTAGAGAAAAACTATTTATCTATTTTAAGAATAAATTATTCTCTATTTTGTCATGTACCTTCTACATTGATTTCTACTATAAAAGCTAAAAAGAACTCTCCTGCTATTAACCTTCAGACAAAATGGCTAAAAGCTTAGGCTCCTAAATGAGAAGGTCCCCTGTTAAAATCCCTCAAGTATGAATTACTGCAAATAGTAATCTGGGCAAAATACATAAATATTCTAAACCTCCGCATCTTTCCCTGTAAAATAAACATAAAAATGCTAACCTCACAGCACTCTTATTAGAATTAAATGGAAAAAGGTTTTTAGAAGTATTTTTGGCTTTTGTTTTTGTTGTTTGTTGTTTTTTTGGGGGGGTTTTGTTTGTTTGTTGAGACAGGTTTCACTCTGTTACCCAAGCTGAAGGGCAGTGGCAATAACATGGCTCACTGTAGCCTTGATTTCCAGGTTCTAATAATCCCCCAGTCAACCCCTAGAGTAGCTGGGACCACAGACACATGCCACTCTGCCCAGCAAATGTTTTAAAAAATTTTTTGTTGAGATGGGGTCTTGCTTTGTTGCCCAGGCTGGTTTCAAAACCCTGGGCTCAAGCAATCCTCCCTCTTCTGGGATTGCACGCATGAGCCATCACACCTCGGCCACTGTACATTAATAATATCCTGCAGCCATGAATTTTTTTAAATGAGTTAAAATCATATTTGGTAGAAAATAAAAGTAAGTTCATGACCCCGATATAGGCATAGATACACAAGAAATAGAACACAATCTGGGAACTATTATATTTAAAATAATTACTTTTCTTTTGTGGACTCTATAATAGTTTTCTATTGCTTAAATTAAGGTGTTTTTGCTTCTCTGAGGAAGTGTTTTCTGTCCTCCATTTTTGCAGTATAATTTTGCTGGGTATAGAATTTGAAGAATTTGTATTTTTCCTTTCAATACTTTAAATATTGTGCTCCATTCTCTTCTTGTTTGCATAGTTTCTGACAAGAAATTTGCTTCTGTGTTTGTATTTGCTCTTCTCTAGGTAAAGTATTCCCTCTTAACTTTGATTTCTTTCAAGGTTTCCTTTGTCTTTGGTTTTGTGCAGTAAGAATATGATCTATTTACGTGTAGATATTTTGGGATTTATACTTCTTGGTGTTCTCTGAGCCTCTTGGTCTTGTGGTTCAGTGTGTATCATTAATTTTGGAAAGCTCTCAGTGTATTCCTCAAACCTTGATGTTTCTCTGCTCTCTTTTGCTTCTCTTTCTTGGTATTTGAATCAATTTTATGGTAAAATTTTGAAACTTTTCCATAGTTCTTGGATGTTCTGTTCTGGTTTTTGCTTTGTTTTGTTTTCCTTTTCATTTTCTCTTGTCATTTCATTGTGGGAAGTTTTTATTCAACAACAATCAAGCTTCTTGAGTGCTTTCCAAGCTGTGTCCTGTCCAGGAATGGGTGATCAGAGGTATTGTTCATTTCTGTCATCATGTATCTAAAATATCTTATCGCAATAATCTAAAACAGCTTATTTTATAAATCCCAATTGTTCTAAATTCCCTGACTGGCACTGTCAAGATATCCCTCAAATCTCCACCGTTCCACGACATTGCCTCTTCTGAATGTGTGTTTCTTGCTCTTAGCATGCCCCATGCCCTTTTGTTTTGTTTTTGGTAAAAAGCCTGACATGGATCAGTTAATAAAAAATGAGACACAAAGGACTTCAGCAGATTTGTGTTAATCTGACTAGTCGTTGTGTTATGTTTAATGTTTGCTATAGCTGTAGGTGTCAGAGGGTTTGATTTTCTTGTCAGAGAGAACTCTGTGCCTTGCAGGGCATTCTGCTGTAATCCACTCTTACAAAGCGAGAGGCCTGTTGCTGTGGTAGTGAGGGACGGAAGAGTGTTTTATAACCTTCCTACTAGCTGTGAGTCTTTTAGTGATCCTGTGTTTTGGGGCTATGACTTTTCAAAAAATTTTCTCAACAAAATAGCTCCTTTTTCCTCCTCGCCTCCCACTACTTTTCCAGTTATAGCGTTCCCGTTTTATTTCCTTGAAGCTGTGACACCTACTACATATGAATTTTCCATTAGCAAGACAGGACAGCTAGAGAGGTCTGTCTCATATGGAAGTAACACTCTTTCCTGATAACCTGCTAGTAGACATTTTTCCCTAAAGAAAAAGCCTTTCTGATGTAGAAAGATCTAGGATACTTCATAATGTCCATTTTTCCTTCATCTGCTGGAGGTAAAGGGGGATATATGTGGAATTTCCTAGGGATATTCCTGGAACCTGGTGGGGTTCCTGATAGTCAAGACAATGAGTGTAGGGGCCTCCTAAGACTACAGCCCCCAGGACTTTCTCCCTCTCACACTAGTGACCTCCAGCACATCATGAAAGTGATCATGAGTGATCCTACCTGTATATGGCTCCTATGACTTCTGATTCATGTACACTTGTCCTGGTTGTGACTCTGTAGGCCCACCTGTCCTTTATTTTCAGGTGGCAGTTTAACCAGCAACCTCAGTTCTCTGATGGGTTCAGAGAAGTCACTGATTTGTGGGTTGCTCAGTTTTTTCTTGTTATGAGGATGGGAATGGGCCCTTGCCATGACAAGCTGAAACTGGAGTCTCATGGGTGATTTTACTATATTATCTATCTTTTCCAAACTTTATTGATGATTTCACTCTATTATTTATCTTTTCTAAAGTTTATCAATGATTGAAATGTTTCAGTATACACAAATAACTATAGCATCTCAGATTCTTGACTCCCACTCTTTCTGTAACTCACAAAATCAGACGCTATTTAGGACTGAATCTTAATTATAGTATTCTCTAAATATTTATGTCAGTTGTAATGTTATAGTGTTGCAAAACATATATTTCATATGTGCTTCATTATACACACACACACACACACAGTTGTTATATTAAGCTAAATTATTATTCATCTTGGGAAATGTGACTATTTACACTTCCACTGTATTATCTCATCACAGAGAACAGTCAACATATATATCCTAATTTATACAATGTCTTAAGGTTTCTCTGTCACTGTTGATGATGTATCTTAGTCAATTTTGGCTGCTATAAGAAAATACTATAAACTGGATTGCTTACAAACAATATATGTTTATTTTTTACATTCTGGAGGCTGAGAAGTTGAGAATGAAGTTACTAGCAAGTTAGATGTCTGATACAGGCTCTTGCCTGGTTTATAGGAGGCACTTTCTTGCTGTGTTCTCCCATGGTAAAAAGGACAAGGAATTTCTGAAGCTTTTTTATAAAGACACTAACTCCATTCATGAAGCCTCCCTCCTCATGATCTAATCGCTTCCCAAAGTCTTATTCTCCAAGTATCATCATTTTTAGGATTAGATTTTAATGTATTAATTTTGGCGGGGGCATATTCAGACCATAGAAATGTGTTTTAAGATATTCTATGAAGGTGTTAAAAATTAATAAAGCAGATAATTATATATTGTGTCACCTTAACAAGGACTTTATAAGGTGGGAAAATACAGTCACCCAATTGATAAATTTCATTAAATAGTCATAAACTGATATGGTTTGGCTATGTCCCCATCCAAATCTCATCTTGAATTCCTGTGTGTTATGGGAGGGACCCAGAGGGAGGTAACTGAATCATGGGATCAGGTCTCCTGATGCTGTTGTCATGAAGTGAATAAGCCTCAGGAGATCTGATGGTTCTTTAAGGGGGAATATCCCTGCACAGACTCTCTCGTTGCTGGCTGCCATCCATGTAAGACACGACTTGCCTCCTTCCTCCTTGCATTTGCCATGATTGTGACGCCTCCCCAGCATGTGAAAGCATGAATCCATTAAACCTCTTTCTTCTGTAAATTGCCCAGTCTTGGGTATTTCTTTATCAGCACTGTGAAAATGAATTAACACCAATGCACATTAAGATTTTTGCTGTTCCTCAAAGTCTGTCTGCTCCATCAGCTTCAAATGACCTTTCTCCACCTGTTATGATTTCTGTCTAGATGCACTGGATAAAGTGTTTCATCAGGTGCTGAGAGAATAACTTAAGCAATATGTAGACGAAAGCCAATTATTTTTGAAAAACACTGGAAACATTGTGTTGGTCTTTCCCTGTAAGTCCCTCAGTGTCTGACACAGCATATTTATCCAGGTCCCACGAATACACTTTCCCGATATGATGTGATTAAGGTATAGGTCTATACCTCAATGGCATTAACATTCCTTAATAACTTGCCTTAAGCTCAAGTCAGGCCCAAACTTTACTGCTAACCCCTGCCCTTTACCTGCCTCCAGGGATCTCAGAGCCCTCCTGACAGAAGCATTTTGACTTCCTAGGAGGAAATGTTTATATAATTTACAGATGAAGTAACTCCTTAAAAGTCTGCATAAATGTCTGAAGTAAGTTTTTAGAATCAACTCTAACAAGAAGCTGGTAGACCACGTGTTGGTCTCTTCTTGGGGTTCCAACATAGAAGCACCAGCCAAATTCACTTCTAGATTGTAGTTGCTCATTAAACCTCAGGATGTTTTCTCATTTCTCTCCAAGTAAATCTGACAATTCCCTCTCTGAGGCTTATGACAAGCTCATCAGCAAACCTACTAGCCATGTATTTTGTGACAACATATTTTAGCTTCTACTATTTTAAGCCCCACCCAGAAAGTTCAGTTTAATAATTTATCTGCAAGAACTATGTACTCTTTTTGTCTGCCTTCTGTCACCGTCTTATAGGGAACAAAAAAAAACCCCAACCCTAAATTCCTGTTCTTTCCAATTTCAGATCCTGTAGTTTTCTGGTTCTCAACGTAGCTTCAAAAAAAAAAAAAAAAAAGACAATATATAAAATTAGAAAAGTCCTGTCACCAAGCAAGGTGGAGACCTGCTTCCATAGCTAACACTGACATCATTGGCAGGAACATGCAAAGGCAGTTGATTGTACTAAAATGACGTGGAAAGAATCAGAATCTAATAAAAGAAGAGGGAAGAATTACTTACACTGAGAAATCATTTTCTGCTTTCTTTAAAAAAAAAAAAAAAGAAAGAAAGAAAGAAAGAAAAAAAAAAAAAACAGGAAAACTTTCTGTGGGGTTGCGTAGCTCACTGCCATTTTAGAAAAGTCCGGATAAGAATTTAAGGTGCGAAGAGGAGGAGAGCGTTTCTAGAAAACTCTTCCATACAAGGCGTGGGGAGCCTTCACGTCAGACACCCTGCAGCTCTTCCCAGCGCTGCATTTGGTGACTTCGCTGGGGCAGCCTAAAAGGAACACTCCCCAAAGCTCTCTTTACTACTAGAGCTGAAGTTTTCTCTGCTTCCGTTGTAATTACTTATGACATGTAGATCAGGAACCAAATAATTTAGCCCTTTTATTTATTCATGTTTCTGGTCTAAGGGAAACAGATAGCCACCACTGACTTTCTATTAGTTCGAAATTTTGGAGGCCAAATGACATAAAGTACTTTTTTTTTTTTTTTTTTTTTTTTTTAAGACAGAGTCTTGCTCTGTCACCCAGGCTGGAGTACAGTGGTGCAACCTTGGCTCAGTGCAACCTCCACCTCCTGGGTTCAAGTAATCCTGCATCATCGTCCCAAGTAGCTGGGACTACAGGCACCAGACACCACAGCCAGCTTTTTTTTTTATTTTTTTATTATTATTTTTTTTTTAGTATTTTTAGTAGAGATAGGGTTTCATGGAGGCCAGGCTGGTCCTAAACTACTGACCTCAAGTATTCACCTGCTTTGGTCTTCTAAAGTTCTGGGATTTCAGGTGTAAGCCACCATGCCCAGCCAGTACCAGCTGCTTTAAAATAATCATGGGGGAACACAGAGCCAAGCAGAGTCCACTGCTCAGAACAGGCACAGGACAGTGGCGGCTTGTGAAGAAGGTTGAAAAATGAGAACATGTGGACACAGGGAGGGGAACATCACTCACCTGTGCCCATTGGGGGGTTGGGGGACTGGGGAGGGATAGCAGGGGGTGGGAGGATAGGGGAGGAATAGCAGGGGGTGGGAGGATAGGGGAGGGATAGCATTAGGAGAAATACACAATGTAGATGACGGGGTGACGGATGCAGCAAACCACCATGGCACATGTATACCTATGTAACAAACCTGCACGTTCTGCACATGTACCCCAGAACTTAAAGTATAATAATAATAATTTTAAATAGCTTAGCTTGGTGCAAACCTAACAGCATTGCTTTGAGGTATATCTCCAACTCCCTCTGACAATACACGTTGTTTCTCTTTCTTTCATGCCACAGATGTGTGGATTCCATTGCTGTCCCTGTCACATGGTGTTATAATTACTTTCAATAATTGTTTACCGCCTCACCTCTGTTCCTTGAAATGCTTCTGGGGTTGGGACCTCTGCTTTTTCTTGATTGTTTTCCTAATTCCTAGTAAAGTGCTTGGACAGACACTCAATGAATGTTTCTTCACTGAATGCTATTAATGACCCACTGTTCATCAGCATGAAATAGAGAACAAAAACTACCCCTAAATGTCTTATTTTAAACAGAAGCCCTGCCCTCAAAGAGCTCTACAGGGCAATGCTACCAACATACACATTCACAGCTCATTTAATAATGCTCCTGTCCATATGTTTTATAGTATTTGGTGCTGGGCCAAGACTGAGTTCTGTGTCAACCAGATGCACTTTGCAGATAAATTCCATCTCCATATTTTCCTGATTGCAATTAATCTTAGGAAGAATCATTGACAAATCTGGAAGTGAGGGAGTTGTCCATGTGTTATGAGAATTGGGAAGTCACTGTCAAACTACATGCCAACCTTCCCACCAGACTCTTTGGGACCTCATAACCAGAAGAGCTGCTCCAGCCAGCAGCTGTAAGGGATGTTATTGTTTGGATGGAACCCAGTTACTGTGCATCCTTCTTAATTAATACGATTACCAAAGGAATCTACACAAAATAGAGCTCTAATTAATTGTAGCCAATTAAGATTTTAAAGTATAAATTCAGTGATTATTATTTCATATATAAGGTGTGATGCTGCAGTTTCTTAAAGACATTCCAGAAGAAACAAATTTTAGTATAATACCTAAATCAGTCAGAGAGGAAGATTTTAAATTTGTGGATGATTGATTTGAGTTGAACTCCCTACATGGGACATTGAGAGTGAAGGAAACAAAAGCACACAGTCATGAGACTCTATAGAATGACAGGTGTGATCATTTGTGTTACAAAGCTATGGAATTATGCAGATGAGTGTGCAGAGAGAAGAGGAACATTTCACTTAAAGAATCACAAGATAGAAATATAACGGTCGCCTTGAACTTCTACAATTTTTGTAGCAGATCCTCCGTTTAGACACCAATCCATAAAATTGAAGTCAGCAAAGGAAATAAGTAACAAAAATAAGATGTTTTCATACTCAAGAGAGTAATATAGTTACTCAGTGTGTGTCACTGCCTGCATGCGCTCACGCGGAACCACAATGTACGGCAAGGCTGTGGCGGGGGCTGTGGACATGAGCGAGTTTGACCCACTGCTATTTCACAGCCACCTCCTGACGTCACAAGAACGACATACAGCATTCCCAAGTCACAGAAAGCAGGAAAAGAACATCTATCCAAAGAAAATCATGATGATGATGATGATGACGATGATGATGATGATGATGATAATGATGCACTTTCTCTTTCATGTCTAATGACTGGGCAATGGCTATGGTATTGAATTCAATTCATATTGGATATGAGAAGCTGCATGTGTGGAGGGAGTTGCAAACTGAGTTAAATACATTCAGTTTCTCAGATGTAATACGGTCAGTCCGAGTCACTTCTTACCAACTGTGGCTGCAGAATAAACAAAATGGAATCCACATGCTCATCATTACATAGAAGGGAAATGTACACATATCACATACATACACCTATGTATATGTAATACCTATATAAAACACATATATAAAGAAAAATATAACACAAATACTCCAATTCACAAGAATAGTCCTCCCAAAACCAGATTTTCCCATGTAGATTTATTGCAACGGTAAAAAGCTGTTGCTAAAATAATTAGTAATTAAAAATTACTAATTAAAAAGTAATTAGATTACATATAGTCTAATCATCATAGAGCTGATCCATATTTTAGATAATAAATTGTTTACACTGTGTCCTCAAATACAGACCGGAAGCCTCATATCTGCTTACAATCTTCCCTTCCTCAGAACCAACATGTTTATTTTTCTTGTGTTTCCTGCAAAAAGCAGGCCTGGCGTGTGTCTCCAGCAGAGGGCAGGAGCAGAAACAGCTGGAGGCGGTGGTATCCGATCAAACTCTGGGTTATCAGTTCCCAACCTTCCCACCTAGACCGGAGACCACGGAATGTTAACGCCTGCGGCAGTGGATTCGGGAGAGCATGATGCCCTAAACATGATGTCCAGGTTTAGAGACAGACATCCATGTGGATATTCCTGGCGGGCACTCAAACTTTTAGCAGAGACACTTGATGCATAGAATACTTGGCATCTTGGCCACACAGAGACCCATCTGTCACAATGGCCTCCTGCCTATTTCAAAGTTGCTTAGATCTCTTCAGCAAGGCATAGGTGCCAGGCAGGAGTGGCTCTTCATGGGGAGTCGGTATAAAACTGCAAGTGTCATCTCTTCTACAGGAACATCTTCCCTTCCCCCAGTCCCATCCCTGGTCCAGCGCCTTACAAGAGCTACACCTGTTGCCACTCGTTCATAGAATACACTAGATTTGCCCTGGAAAGGGGAAGCCAGCACTTCAGATTAGGTTCAGATGCCAAAAAAAGACAGGTGGTGCTTCAGCAGGCGTCTGATGAAGTCAGGAAGATAACTCAGGGCATAAAAATGTTTTTATAAAAGAAAGTAGAGTCCTCTCCATGGGAGCATTCTGAGGCGGCTCCATAGATGACCACAGTTATAAAACTAAATAGAATTTTAGCACATTAGGATTACAAGAACATGGGGTAATATCACATTAAGAACTGCTCTTAACATCAGCAGATATTGTGGACAGTGTTCATGGGAAACTTTTGAATATGGCACAACCCTTTGAAAGAAGTATTATGGTTATAGATTCAGAGTGTGTTGGAACACATATACACATATAAATATGGCCTTTATTTACATTAAATCAATGAAGATGGTTTTGTTCAACTTGAAAAGTATGTTTCCTTTCTTCCTCATCGAAATACGAAAACTAAATGCAGTAGTTCAGATTGAGAAAATGCATGTGGCACTGCCCTGCTCAATAAATGTAAGAAGTTGAAAATATCAGATCATCCTACTTGGGAAACTCAGTAGTAATAACCTCCAATAAAAATACTTTACGTAAAAAGTGTAGGAATTTTCTTTACAGACGATTTTATTTAACCAAGTGTAAGGCCTTAACTTATGATATTGCAAAGAATACATAGGTATCAAGGTTCATATTTTAACAAAGTGACAGCTAGATGCTAAACTAGGCCTTATCATATTAATATTAAAACAAGATAATGCATTCAACAGAAACCCTGAGAATATTTTACTCTGGCAAGAAATGACAGAAAGGTATCCTTTGTCGACATCACCGTTTTCTGCTGGTGACAGATACCAGCATCATGTCAACAGGGTGTGAGACATTTCATTAGGCCTCCCCAGGTGTACAGGGTTCAGTCAGTTCCTTAGTTCATTCTTACATTGCTATAGAGAACTACATGAGACTGAGTACTTTTTGAAGAAGAGAGGTTTAATTGGCTCAGGGTTCTGCAGGAAACTTACAATCATGGTGGAAGGTGAAGGGGAAGCTGGCATGTCCTACTCAGCTGGAGCAGGAGGAAGAGAGCGTGAAAGAGGAAGCGCTACACACTTTCACCAGATCTCCTGAGAACTCTATCACGAGACAGCGGCAGGGGCATGGTGCTACACCATTAGAAACCACCCCCATGATCCAATCCCCTCCCACCAGGCCCCACCTCCGACACTGGGATTACAATTCAACATGAGATTTGGGTGGAGACATAGAGAAAAACTATCAGCAGGGCCCCTAGAATGTGACTATCTACAGAACAAGGATACCAGGTTCAAAATCAGCAACAAAGAAAGCCAGAATAGGAAAAGGGCTGAGAGACAGGACCAGAGTATGGCGGTTGTCCCCATGGAGGAAGGGAATTCAAAGACTGCACCTGAAGGCCAGGTACACTTCAGAACAGGTTACGGCTCGTAAGGCATTCACAGTCAGAAACCGACACAGAAAATATGCTAAGATCTATTTAGGAGAGTGTTGCTACTGTGTGTGATAACAAAGCTGAAATGACAGAAATATCACTTGTAAAATAACACTAGGCTTTGTGATATTCAAAGTCTTTCCTATTTCTCTGACTTTATGTAAGTTACTACTAAAAACATAAAAGTATTTATTCTGTTAAAGAACTGCTCCGCCAGGTGCGGTGGCTCGCATCTGTAATCCCAGCACTTTGGGAGGCTGAAGCGGGAGGATCACCTGAGGTCAGGAGTTCAAGATCAGCTTGACCAACAAGGAGAAACCCCATCTCTACCTGGGAGGCGGAGGTTGCGGTGAGCCGAGATCATGCCATTGCACTCCAGCCTGGGCAACAAGAGAGAAACTCCACCTCAAAAAAAACAAAAAGAAAAAAGAAAATTGCCCCCTGAAAAATTCTTCCTTTGAATGAAATCCCGTGTTGGTGTGACTCCTGAGGGCTCAAGGACATCACTCAAGGCCACTTCCATGCACGAAACATATGGGCTTTCTGGGACAGACTTATTTTTGTATTTATGAGCTTCAAAACTCACAGAGTATATTCTCTTTGCTCTCCTTTTCTGGAAATCTCAGGGCAACAAGTAGGCGTTCCTCCCAGACTCAGACCTCTGTGTTGATTCTTACAGGACATCTTCCTTTTCTCCTTTCGCTAATCCTCCTTGACCTCATTCTCCATTTCCTAACTTACTGCGCAATGTGTATGTCTGCTCAAATATTGATTAGAAAAAGGACAGAGATATAAACGTAAAAAAGCCAACTTCCAATGTCCATCCAAGCACTGTGAAGTTGTGCTTGAAAAAGACACACAGGTGAAAAGGGATGGCTGAATCAGGTTACTTCAGATTGATAAAAATTTTCTTCCTTTACTCAATCTCAATATTTCAGTGACATAAATTTATTTGAATGATGCATTTTCATAATTTCACCAAGAACTTTCCACTACTAATTTCCACATGTGAAATGTTAAATAATTTATATATAAACACACTTGTGAATATGTATGTGTTTGTACATATATGCAGATATATATCATTTTTACTATCATGACACACAGATACACCTACATGTGTAATTTTAAATAAGTGAGTATTTAAAAGGGTATTGAAGTTCTGGGGGGTATGTATATGTTTGGTTTATTTTCTTTTTTCTTTTGTTATTACGACTTCAATTGTTTGGGCACCTAAAATACATGTACCAAAAGATAAGCCGCTTAGATGCAGGGATAAATATAACAGAGCCATTGCTTTCAGTGAGGCCATAGTTTAAGAGAGAAAATCATGATTATGTAAAATGTCGTGCCTTACTTTTATGAAGTTAGCACAGAAACATAGTTAAAATCTCTAACGTAAAATTAAAATCCTGTAAAATTAAAGCATACTTGAAATTAAAACACTTTGTAATTTACTCATAGCTATAATTTAGAAATAGTCTCTGCTCAAGGGAAAAAAATAGTTCTGCCAATTAGAATATACTTAGAACCACAGGTTAGATGTAAATGTTCAGTTCTTTCTTACCATGAAACTTTGCTTGTACTTAAAATTTAACATAAATAATCTAAGTTGATTCATTAGAACTTTGACCAAAATTTTCAATATAGTAACAAAAATTAATGGGGATTTAATGTACATCATCTATGAGGCATTCTATGGCTATTTGATGCATGTTATCAATTATTTTGCTAGAAATTGAAAGTTTGCATTAGCTCCAGATCATTCATAAAATACTGACATAAAAAGAAATGATTCAATATCCAATACTCTAAATGTGGTAACACTTTGTACCATAATATGAAAAGGTTCGATATCCATGCTCTAACACATTGTACTACTAATAAACATAATAGGTGTGAATCTGTCCCCTCTAAGCTCTGGGTGTTGCCCACATGACGGTATTGAGAGCAGGGCATAGAAAAGGTAATGAGGCTGTGCTGGCTTCTCTCTTGTGAGTGCAGCACGTTCCGCATTATAAAAGGGCTTGACCTGGAGTTCATCCCCTCTTGCTCTTTCACTTCTTCGCTGTGAAGGCAGAACATTCCTTCCCTACAGAGGATGCAGCATCAAGGTATTCTCCTGGAAGCAGAGAACAGCCCTCAACAGACCCCAGAACTGCCAGTGCCTTGATCTTGGACTTCCCAGCTTCCAGAACCATGAGAAACACATTTCTGTTCTCCATAAATTAGCCTGAGATATTGTGCTGCAGTAGCCCAAAAGAGCTAAGAGGGTAGAGGAAAATAAAACAAAAAGACAAATAGAAGACAATGTTGAGATCAATCAAGGTAGGTTATCAGGAAAATTCCTACCTTGTATCTGTAATATTTATAATGTTGAGTTAACGTATTTTCTAAGAATCTTACGCCAATGAACCAGACGGGTCAGGGTCTTCGCCCTCAAGTCTACTCAAACTTATTCTAGACAGTATTATATTTATGAATGGCCGGAATGAATGACTTAAGTCATTTCAAGGTAAGTCAATTTCTTGAGTCAACACATAGGAAGGGTAGAATCTTAATAATGAAATGTTAGAGAGAAAATGCATATTGGAAATGCTGGCAGTATAAATCTAGGGAATTCAGTCATATCTTGAAAGAAAATTAGTTTAATAAAATTAGTTTCCAAAAGGAAAATATACATCTGCAAAAAGATAATTTTTCTCAGGAATCAAGGATTTAGTTACTGAGGACCTCTTCTCAGAAATTACGCTGGTGGCTCAAGTCTGTAATCCCAGCACTTTGGGAGGCTTAGGCAGGTGGATCACCTGAGGTCAGGAGTTCAAGACCAGCCTGACCTACATGGTGAAACTCCGTATCTACTAAATCCCCGAAATTAGTCATGCGTGGGTGATGCATGCCTGTAATCTCAGCCACTTGGGAGGCTGAGGCAGGAGAATTGCTTGAACCCAGGAGGCAGAGGTTGCAGTGAGCCGAGACTGTGCCATTGCACTCCAGCCTGGGCAACAAGAACAAAACTCTGTCAGAAAAAGAAAGAAAAAGGAGAGGAGAAGAGAGGGGAGGGGAGGGGTGGGAAGGGGAAGAGGGAAGAAATTATAATGGTGATCTATGGTGATCTAGGGTCAGAAACAGCCAATTTCAAGTGACTTGTTCCTTCCCTCTCACACTCTATTCAGAAATCTCATCCACCAGCCAGAGGCAACATTTATAGTCAGTCAATCTGAGTGGGGGTGCTAAACACATTTTAGATTATAAGTGTATACTCAAGATAATTCCAATTCCATTGTAAATTCTGTTTTAATCTTCCTAAGCTATCTCAAAAATTACCATTGTTTCATATAAAACATGTATAACATGAATTAATGGGAGTTTATGTTTTTAAAGATCATTTTAAAGATAGTGTCCTTATACTGTCCCCTGAAAACACAGTATTCTTTGTATGTAAGTTTGTGATACCATAATCACTATACACTTGTTAAAATGACACTTTAAACTGTGAACACAGAAATTGAGATGCTTATTAACGTCTAATGAATATTTTCCAAAATACATTTTATTTTACTCAGGTAATAGAAAGATAACAAATAAATGTTATTTGTTATCTTCTGTGGGTATAACAAATGTTATTTGTTATACCCACAGAAATGATGGATGCGTGTGTGTGTGTGTGTGTGTGTGTGTGTGTGTGTGTGTGTGTACAGGAATGTATATGTAACGTTAACTCACCCGAAGAGAAAGTATGTTTCTTGTTGTTCTGAATAATTATTCTTTTCCCCAGCCATATTTTTCTTATATGTTGTTTTCACAGATCATGGCGAGAGGACTTTATAAAAGTTCAAGAGAACGTTACTCAATCTGGGAGAATACCCACGAGCGACTGTATTCACTCAGAACTGAACCTTACATGCAAGAAGCCACCTCCAGCCTTTTGAAGGTACTCTCACATCTGTCTGGAATACTTGCCGTCTTCCCTCAGCCACATTTGCTTCAGTTACAATCCTGCATTTTCCTTCCAATGAAAAGCCTTTCCAGAATCTCCCAGCATGGACAAACTGCCCTCTTTGCTTGTGCCCAGAGCACCTGAGCTTTCATAATCATGATCCAGGAAGTCGCTCTGCTGAGATTACCCATGGCCTTGCAGGTTACCTCCCACCAGAGAGTACATTCTAGAAGGGATCAGGTAGTGTGCGCCTGTGCTTTTTTGTTCTGTTTCTGTTTTTGTTCTTACTGTACCTTGAGTGCTAATGGCAGTGGATACTCAAACACTGAATGTGCTTTGATTAAATGTATAAATAAACATCAGTGATTCTTCTTGTATAACCTATCCTTGTCCTGCCCCATCTCTACGTAGCATTTCTGATTATGCATGCTTATATATACCATAATATTTTACCAAATTCTGTTTTATTCCAGAAAAATTAGAAATTAAAGGTCAAATGACATTTAGCAATAAGAACTTCTAGTAACTTGATATTATCACTTTTATGTCTTCTTCCTATCTTAAACTTTGAATCATTTTAAATTTCCTAGCAAATAATTTATACCCCCTCAGTTTTAAGTGCACATGTTAAATTCGTTTTCTATAAAAGAAATTGATAGAGCTCGTGAGAAAAGCTATGCAAATATCAGAAGCAGCACATCTTGTCCACAGTTCACATGGTGCGGTCTCAGGAATTGCTCTGAGGGCACCTGCAGACCTTGAGATGACAGGCCATCGTGTTTTCTCACACTCCCAGATTGTCGGAGGGTGTACGGGAAGCCACTAAAAGGCACCAAAGTCACCGCAATAAGTGTTTTCTCCTACACAAGTAAATGACTCGAAGAATTCCTTTATTAAGTTTTTCCTCGTGCTAAAGTCTTAACTGGCATCTTCTTTCAGCCTCAAAAGAGTATGTCAGTCCCTTGAATCGTCTTCTTATTCCTAGTCTTGGTATATATGCATATGACCCACTTGCCATCACAGAAATCTCACATTAGTATGTACAGTAATAGTCCCCTGCATCCACCTTGGCTAGATATGAGGCTGCTACTCAGGTGGAACTCCAAGAATTTTAAAACTTAGGTGAACAGTCTTAAAAATGACTTGAAATAAAGGGATGCCAATTATACTAGCATGAAATTAGGGTAAATATTTTAAAACATATAATACCATTTTTTTTTTTTTAGTTTTAGATGACCACTAACATTTTCTTTCAATAGTTACATAGTAGGTGCAAGTGTCCATTCATTAAACAGCTGTCCTTTCTTCTGCCCCTCCACCCTTGTCTCACTCACGCCTCATCCTCAAAGGCAATGTGAGTTGATGCTTTTGCATTCGTTAGGAGAATGAACTGTTACTTCTTAAAGGGTTAGCGTATATTTTAAAATAACTTAAAGAGTGTAACTGGATTGTTTGTAACTCAAAGGATAAGTGTTGGAGGGGATGGATATCCACTCTCCATGATGTTTATTTCACATTGTATGCCTCTGTCAATATATCTCATGTACCCTATAAATACAATAGGCCATATAATATATATATGTGTGTGTGTGTGTGTTTTATGTATATATATATACACACACACATAAACATACACACACACACAATGTGCCCACGTAACTTAAAAATAAATGTAAAATGTAACATGAAGCCCCTTGTGATGACCTCACAGAGTTTAAACATGTATACTCTACACTTGTATTCTGTATTGCTTCCTGCACTTTCACATTCTCTCCTGATATACCTATCCATGTAAAACACTTAGTGAGACTATCAGTGCCTATGAGTCAGGATGATTAAGAAATTTACCAAGTCACCTTAGGAAGGTCATTCTATTATACATCTCCAAGATTCAGTGTTCCAATGGTGGAAAAGAATACAATAACTCCAATAGTGGGTTTTCAATAACAATCAAATAAGACGATGAAGAAGTAACAGTCCGATAAACTACAGGAAGTATACAAACCTTATCTTTATAGGTTTCATTGGTATGGGTTCTGTAGGGGAAAGAAAGAAACATAGCACACTGCTTCCAGCCTTGGATCTGAATCATCCTTTGATAGTTTAAGCAAGTTTTATCACAGCATTCATTTTCGTGCTCTGTCACTTCTCAGCTTGCTTGAAGTCTCAATCACCGTAGGAGGAAAAGTGATGAACTAGACAAGCTTCTGCCCTCACGATTCTGACAACACAAATCAAGCATCCAGGCTCACAAACACAACTCCAGACATGCTATATTGAATAGGGATTTGACAGTCTCTAAGAAAAAATGCATGATCCACTGTGAGCTCTGATCATGTAAGTTTTATTCGCATCTATGCAACCATAAGAAAGTTGCAGTTTCGTATCATCTTAGTAAGATAATCTCATCTCAATATCCTAATTATGTTCATGTAAAACGAATTTTCCTCTCAAGAATTTGAATGTTTTCTGTTCTATTTTTATTGAACTAAAAACTATCTATATGGTATTTTCAGTAAAAGATTTAATAGTAAATGTAATGTAAAACCTACAAAGAACTTCTATAAATATATTAGAAATCACTCAAACTTTTTTTTCCCCTGAGATAGAGTCTCACTCTGTTTTTCCCAGGCTGGAGTGCGTGATTTCGGCCCACTGCAGCCTCCGCCTCCTGGGTTCAAGGGATTCTCCTGCCTCAGCCTCCCGAGTAGCTGAGACTTCAAGCATCTGTCACCACGTCCAGCTAATTTTTGTATTTTTAGTAGAGATGAGGTTTCACCATATTGCCTAGGCTGGTCCCTGAACTTGTGATCCACCCGTCTCAGCCTCCTAAAGTGCTGGGATTACAGGTATGAGCCACTGCGCCTGGCCCAAACTTTTTGACATGTTTATCATATTGTTTCCATTTGTCAAATTAAGATTATTATGGTCAAGGAAGAAAATATTTTTCCCAAGTTTCCCCAACCAGCAGAAGATGACACTGGGATTTGAACCCAATTCTTCTCCTTTCAAATCCCATCTCTTTTTTTGTAATATGAAATCAAATCATCTTTGCATCCACCATGGTGTCTATATTGCACAAATGCCTCCAGTGAAAATTTCCGGAATGAACGAGCGACTAACTTGAATTACTACATAACTCACATCGTTTGGGTTGTTATCAAGCATATTTGAATATATGACATATCAAAGCCAAGATAGTAATATGTTAAAGTGAATCCTAACAAGACAGAATGGACTCTCATTATAAGTCTTTCTGATAGTTTATTCCCTGAGCAGCAGACACAAGGAAGGGCAATATTAACATGATTTTATCGGAGAACAAAACACGGTCAAGGTCAGTTTTATGACTTTTTTGTAGCATAGCCCACTTTTGGTTCTGGATAGGGGCTCAAGAGTTTCACTTGAGGGTTAATTTCCAGACACGGTCAGTGGTCTTTGACTGGGTCATGCGTTCTTTGTCACATGATTCCCGTTTTCACCTGATATTTCTTTAGAAGTTAAATTAACACATGGCATTTTGTACAAATAATCTAAAATATACCTTTCTTATGAATTTACTGTTAATCATTTCAAAATCAACTACGAAAAGTTTAAAATACAGTAATTTCTAGTATTGTGTTTTTTTATTCTGAAACATAGGTATCGTGTCTGGGATTTTCTAATTATAAAATGACATTCTGTTATGCTCAGTATGCAAAATATATCCTTTATTTCCCTGAACATTTAATGCATTTCCAGCCAGCGATTTATAATTTTATTTTCCTATTAGAGTTTTAGCAGTTTATTCTTTCCAGGTTACATTTAATGAGTACACAAGTGAGAGCTCATAAACCAACCTAAATAAATAAACAAATACACATTTGAAAAGTGGACTTACTATTTTGAATCGTTTTTATTAAAAAATGTGTTTTATCATATCAGTGCTGATATTCATGAGGCTGCCATATCATAAATCCCAAGGATAGCCCAGCCTATCAAGTCTGAAATATTTAAATTGCAGGGTAAAGAAAGAGGCTGCTATTACATTTTTTTTTTTTTTGGTGGATAAAATGAATAAATGGATGTATCACAGAGGTAAGCATGAATTTTTTTGGGGGGGTTCTAACTAAAGGAAGTAATAAAACACCTATAATTTTTGTGTAATAGCCTTTGCTCTGAGTCTGCCATGAACTCTTTATCTTTATAATATTTTCTGTATCTGTGAGATCTATGCATTTGGCCATGTAATTCAAACTTAATGCTGGCACTTGTGTCTACTAGAAACTTTGGAATCTCAAAACAGTATAATTTTTCTATGTTAACGTATGAACACTAGTTATTGTTTTGGTTTTAATTAACCCCATTATTTAGGTACAGATATGATATAGGCTTGTGGAAAAACAAACTCAAATAATAAAGAAAATAGAGAATAAAAAGCATGTATATACCTCCTTAATACTTAAATTCCCTGTTAAAAAATACGACCAGTATTTATATATATATGTGTGTGTGTGTGTGTGTGTGTGTGTGTGTGTGTGTGTGTATTTGGTCAGTTAATAGAAACAACCTTTACAGCACTTTACAATCTATACTGTCACTTCCATTTTAAATTCACTGGCACCTTCATATCATCTCTCTGTATTAGGACACCTACTACTATTTTGCCTTTGAAGACGTGCCTAGCATTCCTCCTTAAATAGTCTGCTATCAAGGAACTTTAAGCTCTTTCCAGATTTTTATATAATGAGCAAAGATAACTTTTACTTAGTTTTTAAACCACTTACTTGGATTCAAGTTTAAAAATAAGAGCATTCAGCTAGCAAACATACTATGTTCACTCATTAAGATTCAAAGCAGTAGACATCCTGTGTCTAAAAGATATGCTTCAGCATTCCTTTTTGTGAAAAAAAAAATGGGGCTGTGTTATTTGCTTTCAATGCATTATTATTAGCATTGTTGTTGTTGAGACAGGGTCTCGCTCTGCTGCACCAGGCTAGAGAGCAATGGCGCAATCTCAGCTCACCACAACCTACGCCTCCCAGATTCAAGCAATTTCCTGCTAACTTTCGTACTTTTAGTAGAGATGAGGTTTCGCCAGCTTGGCCAGGCTGGTCTCGAACTCGTGACTTCCAGTGATCCACCTGCCTCCCAAAGTGCTGGGATTACAGACATGAGCCACCAAGTCCAGCCAAATCCATTATTTAATCTAATCTTAGCATAAATTCCTGCCAACCTGCTCCAGCAACTGCCAGTGAGGCACAGTGTAAAAGCTTCATGCAGGACTCAAGAATTGAGTCTCGGGGCTCAAGACTTTGCATTGTATCTTAGCTTGGTGATGCCAGTCCTTTTTTACAGGGAGTGAGTGAGTTGGAATGGAGCAACAACTGGCATATAAGAGTTATGCCTTAGTAACTAATTCTTAGAGATTCTTTATGACATCCTAAAATGATGAAAGACAACAGGCAGGGCATCTACATTGGTGTAATTACTCAGGTAAGTGGTGATGAGTCTCTGAACTAGGGCTAAGAGACTAGACATGTCAGATGACACTTATCTGCAACATAACGTAAATAGAACTAGGCAGATGCATTTGTCCATTTGCTCATACTAAAACCTTGGATTCCAACCTGGCTCCTCTTCTGTTCACACTCACCAGCAAATCCTGCAAATGCTACCTTCAGGATGTACCCAAACTCCCACCAAGATTCCTCAGAGATCTCCACTTTGTCCTGTCCACCAGCTGTCTCTAATAGACGAAAATCATTGTCCAAGTGTTTTTCACATTATATCTCCAGAGACTCTTTCAAACCTAAGCCAGTGTAAAACTCTGCAATCATACCTGATATCATCAGAGGCAAAAGTAGAAATCCTTCCCTTATACAGGATGCTTCCCAGGTCTGGCTCCTATTACCTCTCTGAGCTCTGTTCTCAGCCTTTGTCCTTCAGCCTGCTTTGCTATGCCACCCTATCCTCTGCCCACATGGGACCCACCCCTAGACTTTCCCATTGCCATCGACACTGCCTGGAGCACCCATCACCAAGAAGCCAACCAGCATATCTTAATTCCACTGGATCTCAGCTCAACTCTGCCCCCGCTTATCAGAACAAACTATCCGGATCCCCTGTATATGCACAATCTCATATTTTTCTTCAGAGTTTTTATCACCATTTGATATCACTACATGTGGTTATTTAGTTATTTACTATTTTCTCTGACTCTGCAAGAGCAGGGGCTTTCCCTACTTGTCACTGATACACCTATAACTACTAAAATTGTTCCAAGTGCACTGTAGGGGCTCAGAGATACTTACTAAATAAATATGTGAGCCTGAGCAAGTTACTGGCCCTTCTGAACTTCAGCTTCTTCTCTGTGAAATAACAATTCTAATTCTACTCATCAGAGAAGCTCCTGTAAGAGGAACATGAGCACGTGGGGACACAGTGAGAAGGCAGCTGTCTACAAGCTGGTGAGGAAGGCTTCAGGCAAACCAAACCTGCAGACACCTTCACTGTGGACGTCCAGCCTCCAGAACCATAGGTAATACACTTCTGCTCTTTAAGCTGCCTACCCTATCACAGTTTGTTATGGCAGCCCTAGCAAAAGGACTAAAATTACTAAAGGACTCCTCCAAAATAACAGATATTCAAGAAATAGGCATTTCTATTAGAAGTTGAATTCACAAAGATATATATATATATATATATATATATATATATATATATATATATGTAAATATGCATAGGATCATGAAATGTGAGATTTTGGATATTTCATGAAATCCTGTCTTGATGTTTCAGAAGTAATAGGTAACAATCACCTCAGTGTAGACAGGGGAAAAGTTAATCTCCAAGTGTGTTTCGTTCATTTGTCTACTAACGATGAAAATAATTTGTCACAATTTTCTTCTGATTCATTTAACTAACACATCATTCTACACATCTCCCAGAAACCTTCAGCTTCTATTTTTTTTTCTAGGGCCCACACTTCACAAACGGGGTGACATTAACCCTAAGCCATGGTTATTATAAGCCACAGGAGATGATGGGGAGAGAGAGAATTCAGCCACCTCCACAACCACATTCCTTCACTGCCGAAAAAGCACCATGGGCAGATGTAAGTTTTCGCAAAGGCATTTGGCACCAGAATATCCGGAAATTCCGCAGCTACTGTAGTAAAAGTATATTGCAAGGGCTAATTTAGCTTCTAAGTGAATCTATAGTTGGCTGTTGTGAGGTCAGCAATTTTAACATTTTATTAACATTAAGCACTGAGGAGGTGAATAAAGAAGGATGTGGGTGGGGCGCACACAGGGCAAAAGGAAACCCAAGGAGCCAAAGAACAAGAGCTTGTTTCTCACCCTTGCTCTGTTCCTGTCTTTTGCATGGCCCTACCTCCATTGCTTTAATTGGTTTAGGTTCTAGATTTGTAAAACGTAAAATGCAGGCATGGACAGATGTTCTCCAATTTCAATATGCAATCAATGTCCTTTCATATGTGAGGCTTCTTGTGCTAATTAATCACACAAATATTAAAACAAAATTTATTTCATGTAAAAAGTGTAACATGCAATTGGCGCGATATCAGCACCAATTCTGACCACTGTAATAATGTACTTCTAATTTCATTCAAATGCACGCATGCACACACACACACACACACACACACACACAAATATACACATATATGTGCACATGTCATTTTGAGGAGTAGGCTCGTAAAGAGAAATCTGACATACTGTTAGCTTATTCGTTTACTCAGCACAGCTGTGCTGAAAATTGTTAGAAACTACAGCCCAGCATACAGCTGAGTAAGCCAATTCCTTGCAGAAGCATATATTCTATCTAGTTTAAGCTCCCCTGCTAGGATTGGCAAATATAGGACACAATTACATTTATCACCTGTCTCTCCAAAGACTAGTTCCTGCCAAACCCAGAAACATTAATATTTCCTACCCCAGGTATCAATTTTTAAGTCATTTAGATTGTGGATAATACTATATAATTGTTAGTTTCAGATACAAAAGGTTACCAGGTGCTAGAAAGTGTTAAACTATATAAAGTAATGAAAGCAATTTCAGCTGTGAAATTTCCATTTATTTGACCTGCGACCATTGTACATATGAGACAGATCTTCACTTCTCAATAAAGGTTTCCCAGAATCACTCTATGCCTAGTTTTCTGTATCTTACCATCTAACACAGAGCTTACCATTGTAGAGAATCTGAAATTTACAGAAGCATATGGAACTTTGATTTAAAAATAAAAATAGTTAAGGCAATATATGTAGTATCAATAAGAGGCATGTAAAAAAGGAAATCTGCCATTACAAATCCTTGATTTATCTGTAGTAATTGGCTTTGAAATTCAAGCAGTTATGCAGAGAATTTTATTTTCTATTAGCCTGATATGATTGGTTTTATCAGGTTTTACCTTAATTTGTGTCTTTCATGAGATAAACTTATTTGAGGCAGTCCTAAAAGATTAAACTATAACTCACTCCCCTTTTCTTAGAATACTGTTTTCTCCTTCAATTTTAAGATTTCAGTGTTTGACATTACTTCTGTTATCTCCTTCTGATCAGGACTTAGTCCTGCTTCTGGTCGTTAGGAGAAGTAAACAACCCATCCCTTTGATATTGCACATGACCATGTTACTTGCTTTAGCCAATACTTTGTTAGTGGTACTGACTCGAGTATTTGCTGGCTGGTTACCTTTGGTTGCCAATGTCAAATGCCCAGCCTGCCCACCCTCTGTCTCAGCAGTCATGCAAACACACGTAATCATGTAAACACAGGAATCGCAGAAACACACGTAATCATGTAAACACAGCAATCGGGAAAACACACGTAATTATATAAATACAACAATCCTGAAAACACACTTAATCATGTAAACACAGCAATCGCGGAAACACATGTATCATGTAAACACAGCAATCGCAGAAACACACGTAATCATGTAAACACAGCAATCGCGGAAACACACGTAATCATGTAAACACAGCAATCGCGGAAACACATGTATCATGTAAACACAGCAATCGCGGAAACACACGTAATCATGTAAACACAGCAATCGCGGAAACACACGTAATCATGTAAACACAGCAATCGCGGAAACACACGTAATCATGTAAACACAGCAATCGCGGAAACACACGTAATCATGTAAACACAGCAATCGCGGAAACACATGTATCATGTAAACACAGCAATCGCGGAAACACATGTATCATGTAAACACAGCAATCGCGGAAACACATGTATCATGTAAACACAGCAATCGCGGAAACACATGTATCATGTAAACACAGCAATCGCGGAAACACACGTAATCATGTAAACACAGCAATCGCGGAAACACACGTAATCATGTAAACACAGCAATCACAGAAACACAGGTAATCATATAAACACAGCAATCGCAGAAACACATGTAATCATGTAAACACAGCAATCCTGCAAACACGTAATCATGTAAACACAGCAATCCTGCAAACACACATGCTCATGTAAACACAGCAATCCCAGAAACACAGGTAATCATGTAAACACAGCAATCGCGGAAACACATGTATCATGTAAACACAGCAATCGCGGAAACACATGTATCATGTAAACACAGCAATCGCGGAAACACACGTAATCATGTAAACACAGCAATTGCGGAAACACACGTAATCATGTAAACACAGCAATCGCGGAAACACACGTAATCATGTAAACACAGCAATCACAGAAACACAGGTAATCATATAAACACAGCAATCGCAGAAACACATGTAATCATGTAAACACAGCAATCCTGCAAACACGTAATCATGTAAACACAGCAATCCTGCAAACACACATGCTCATGTAAACACAGCAATCCCAGAAACACAGGTAATCATGTAAACACAGCAATCGTGGAAACACACGTAATCATGTAAACACAGCAATCGCGGAAACACACATACTCATGTAAACACAGCAATCACAGAAACACAGGTAATCATGTAAACACAGCAATCGCGGAAACACATGTTGCATATCCATGAGCCAACCAATGCAAGGTGAACACCTTGGAGGATCACCAAGACTATAGTTGATTTTACCAAAACAGTCGGGAAGTCATTTGTTGCCACACTACAAACCAGCTGTATCCTGCAACCATAAAAAAATCTGCCTCCTTTGGGAAAAGGGATTAGATACCTGTATCTAAGTTTATGCAAAGCAAAACTAAGCAAGATGGAATCATTGAGCAGTTCCCACTACCATCTCCTCATATAAGCAATTTGGAGAAAATGGCTATCCCAGAAAGGTTGGTGAAGCCCAGAAAGACATTTATAAGTCTTTTAGCTTGTTCACAGTGTTTAAATGCAGTATACTTTTAGGACATTTTCAAAAGTTCAAAGTTCATTTATTGTTATATGGGGACATGTAATTCAGAAATGTTTCTTGGACACTAGTATGCTTATATAAGAAATTCCTGTGTAACATGTATTAGTTATTAAAATTCAGAAAAAAATAAAACCACAATAATTTGAGAGAATCATGTTGCTATTAACAAATAAAATGAATACTGCTAACATTTCTATGATACATGTTAAACAATAGTATGAATGCATTAAATAATGCAATATTCATTTAGAATCTTTCAATGTTTAATCACATTTCTGTTGCTTCTAGATAAATTGATTAGATCAATAGAGATAACTTTGCTATAATTAAAATTTTAAACTTGGAATTTTCTCCCTTCATTTTATTTTGGGAAGACTTTTAAATATAACTTCCCTTGTTAAAAAAAAATGTGAATTTTACATAAAATTGTTTTAAAAAGTAACATTTGGTACCAAGCAACTACACACTTTGACATATTTCTAGGAAAAAAAATACCACTCAAAGTCTGATTTCAGAAACTAGAATATCTGCAGACAGAGTTTGTTCCTTCTGGGAGCTGAAGACACAAAGACTTCCAAAGTCTTTCTGGCAGTGTGTCTTAAAGAGAAATAATCTACTACCTCATGAAGGCCTAGTTCAATTAAAATGAGACACAAATGAAAGTATTCAGCTAGGAGCTAATTGAAAATAAAGCTTGTGACACGTGCTCTAGTCTTAGAAATATGATAGTGCAGAATTTTGTTAAATAGACTCAACAGGGTAGCAAGTTGACGTGTTTCTGTGCAGCTTCAGGACACACTGGTAAAGGCTACAATAATGAGTGACATAGTAAACACCAGCAACACACCCTGTGATGGGACAGAAGCGATCAGCCTTAAGTACCATCCTTGAAATAACCCAAGCTTAAATTGATGTAAAGGTACATTTTTAAATATTTAATAGAGTTTTACCCCTTCCATTATGCCCTCTGGTTCAAATATCCAACTACAGACCCTGTCAATCCCTCAAACACAGGAAGATGCAATGTTAAGTTTTTCCTGTGGCTTAAAATTGCTGCCTAATAGTGAATTAAGTGGTTATAGATACATACTACGTATTTCACCAAAATGCAGCAATTGAAGATGGGATTATAAAATAAACTCAAAATAAACATGTCTCTTTGCTAACGAGTTAAAAGATGTGCTTTTTAACTTCAAGGAATCAGGTAATCAGTAGCACTTTGTTTTGCAGCTGGAAGTATTTAATCACCTTACATACTTGTAAGGATCTATTCTCTATCTGGTGTATGTTTTTCTTTTTTTACTTTTTTTTCCTTTCTTTCCCTTTCCTTCCATGCTCACTCCCTCCCTCTCTTCTTTCTTCTTAACCATGTTTTCCCACTAAGTATGTTATGATGGCACTAGTAAATTTTAGAAAAGCAACAGCAACATTCTCTCAGAGGAACACAGTCTGTCCAGCTGTATAATCATGCATTAATATGCCGTTTAAATATAGTATCCCCCGTTTTGGTAAATTGTAAGTGCTGCTGCCTCCTCACCATCTGTTCTCATGGGGAAAAAAGTCATATTTTGGGTCTTTGTGTCACGATAAAGAAAATTAATTTCGAAACCAACAAGGAGAGAACTGTTAATGCAGAAGGTAAGTAAATGCCAGCAGTTGCTCTGTGACTTCAAGACAGAGAAAAACAGTTTTGGAAAGTTGCACGTCAATCCTTTTAATATCGGAGGTTTTGCAGCAAGCTTCTCCAGCACCAAGTGCAGACTGCACATCCACAGTGTACTTTCTGAGTGCCCGTGAAGTGAATGGATAGATGAAAGGATGGCTGTGGGTAGACGGATGGTGCTGAGAAGACACCGTAACTTATGAATACAACTATCCTCAGTCCTTCCTTCCTCTCTTTCTTCTTAGGGATCTGGATGTGAGGCCCATACATTTATGTTGATTAAAAATTTTTGCTATAGATGTTTACAAAGATAAATATAGGCAGAGAAGCATCGTTTCAAGTAGGGGTTTTCATTTGTTACATTTTAAAATTTCTTTAGCCAGATTCACAGTGTATTCCTCTTTGCCCACGCAGTCACTCTCAACTCAACCCTTACTTCTGTGTGTTCATTTGTTTTGGAAATAAATGAAGGTTTTGAGGAAGAGATAAAGGTGTTCTGGTACGAGTGCAAAGAAGGTCTCCATAAACTAAGAGCTCTGAGGCAGCAGCAGTGAGCACCAGGGAGACACCTTTGACAAGAAACCCCTGGCCAGCGACTCTGAGTAGAGGCCAAGCTAATCAGAAACAGAAGAGGCTGCCCGAGCTCAGAAGCAAAGCTCCTCCAACACTTTTACCCAGACATCCCCCAAAGCAAAAACGAAATATTTCCCTATGGGATGCCTTTGGACAGTCCGACACACAGCTGTCCTATCAACAGCCCCCTTGTTTTTCAACCCTATGTTTTAAGTTTAAAATTATGGGTATAGATATGAAAATACTATTTTATGAAGCCATCAAGTAAGACTAATAATTCAGGAAGGCATTCCATCATTTTCATGGAGTTTTGCAAAGCTCTAGCTTGTGCTCACAGAAACACTCCACTGAGTTAGATAAACTACAAAGAGCTTATCAGAGAGGGCTGCCTGGGACCTTGAGCTGACCTGAGTTGCTACTAGCAACGAGATGGAGCCTACAACATGGACACAGAACGCGACTCAGGCCTAAAATCATGTCTACCTTTTCAGTTTTCATTTATCTACTTATTTATATATCATGTATTTATTGATCAATCATTGACTGACCTATCATCTAGATCTATCTACTTATAATCTATCAATCAGTTATCATCCATCATTTATCTATATCTACCTACCTATTCTATAGGTATCATCTGTCAATCATTTGTCTATCAGTCATCTATAAACCTATCGTGTATCAGTCACCTATCATCCATCTATCAATCTATCATCTATCTACCTTACTATATTAATAATGCCTATCTGCATATATCATCTAGCTATCTACTTATCAGGTATCAATCAGCTATCATCCATCTATCAGTCAATCCTCTATCTATATCCATCTACCTGCCTTTACTCTATCTATCATCTATTAATCATCTGTCTATATTTATCATCCATCTATCTGTCTCTCTATCTAGAACTTAAGGATTTCTATATACACACTTATGCAGATAAACTGTTAAAACCCCATCATCACAGCAGGCCCCATGATCAGGATTCTGCCTTCGGACCTTATAGCTCACCACTTTCACCATGTGTATCAGTCACGTGAGGATTTAAAATTCCCCAGATGGACCATGCTGTTTCACAGCTCTGCCTGCTCCTATGTGGTCCCTGGATCCAGAGTTTTTCCTGCCCCACATCTTTGTTCATCATTTAGCTATCTTCAACCTAGAATTGTTCCCCATGACTGAGGTGAGGCAGAGGTCTCATTAGAAAATGTCCCTGCCCTCTCCGGGTGGAGACCGCCCAGTGTGTTGCCCTAACTCCTGCACACGCACCTCGAAAGCCCTAACACTCTGTGCTGAAGTTACTGTTCATTTCCAAAGCTTGAAGAAGACTAAAAGTTATCAGGAATCAGAAACTGAGTCTTTCCGTGTGAATCCATTAAGCCATGTGTTTCATGAATGAAGGAAAGAATACAACTCTATAAGATTATGCATTTTTTTCTTAATTTCAATATTTTCAGCAAAAAGTCTATAAGCCTATTTTCATTTACTCTCATTCTCCAAAATGTAGACACACTGTCTCTGCATTATGTCACCATCGTAATTAAAGAGACAAGTTTTACATATTTTTAGGCCTTGTTAGGACTCAGAAACGGCATGTAGGCATTTCGATAGAAGAAAATAAAATCTCAGAAGTTCCTCTGTGATTAGAATGAAAAGGAATACAAGAATAGGAAAGGCAACTTGAGTGAGTGCTTGGCTTGTTTACGGAAAGCAGATTCAGACGTCTTCCAGGGGAAGCGGCGCTCATGGGATTCTGAGCCGCCTTCCTCTTCAGCAGGAGGCCTGGGTGCCATGCCACTGCTCAGAACAGTTCCTACTTACACTGCCTTTTCAGCAGCTTCACGGAAGAATCAGCAAAAACAGCCAGGAATAATAGCCAGGCAAAGTGTAATGCATTAGGGAGTGAAGACTTAATCAAAGGAACAGCAAAGGGAAATTGAAATCATCACAGGCAGGCAGTGGAGGTAATTACAGTTATAAAAATGGTTTCTGTCCTGTTCCACATGATCTTTCTTGCTACATCCAGATCCTGAAAATCATGTTAAGTTGAGAGGCAGAAATTATTATGCTTCCATATAATAAAGATTAGTTAAAATGTGCCCACAGAGACTATATCATCAGATAACAGATGTTTTATCTTTGGAATTTTAATTTTAAAATACATGAATGAGATAGTGAAGAAATAAACAAGGAGAGGAAAAAGCTGAAAAAGTACATCAGCCTGGTCAAGGTTTTCAAAATGGGCAGCGGTGCAATCGTTAAAAATGGAAGATGTGCTCAAATTGACGTAAATAGAAAAAAAAAAAGAAGAAGGAATTTTGTCCAGAACATCTTATTATTTCAGGTCTTTAAAACTTTGCCCACCTTTTGCAATTATGCTTCTATTTAATGGACTGTACCTTCGGGAATCAATGTCTGGAGGTAGAAATTCATACGGATTTTAGGTAGACCTATCTGTGAAACCCTTTAATATATATGTAAACAATAGATTACATGGGGATGGGTTTTAATTAAAATTGAAATCCATCTAGTTATTGACCTTATTAAACATTGCCTATAACTAGAAAATATTTCAATGTAATTCTTTATACATCAGTGTTAATAGACAGGACCAGATGAAACCCATATTGCAATTGTCTATATGTGTTGCCCCTAAAACATCCTAAAATGTATTAAATGGATTTTACAGTAAGTTTGCTACTAAATAAAAATAACAAAGTCACATAAAACACTATTATTTGGACTAAATTTTTGCTCAAAGCATTATTTTCTTTTGTGTTTTATTTTTTTTTTAATGATATTTTTGTCATCCGCTGTGGTGGCTCCTGTCTATAATCCTAGCACCTTGGAAGACCAAGGCTAGAGGATGCCTTGAGGCCAGGAGTTGGCGACCAGCCTGGGCAACATAGGAGGACTCTGTATGCAAAATGAAAAATAATCAGCTGGACATGATGGCACACATCCTGTAGTCCCAGCTATCCAGGAGGCTCAAGGTGGAGGATTGCTTGAGCCCAAGAGTTCAAGTGAGCTCTGATCCTGCCATTGCAATACAGCCTGAGCAACAGAGCCAGACCCTGTCCGTAAATAAATAAATAAATAAATATTTCTTGTACATGTAAGGAACAATCTGGTGGTAAAATCATGTCTTCACTATGGAAGAATATATTCATGGACTCTAGAAGTTATTCTTCACTGTTTTTGTAAAACGGTAAAAGGACACCAGCTGGGGCTTGATGCAGTGTATTCTTTACCAGGAAATATTACAGGTTGAAGAGTGCATACAAAAGTTGTGTTTTTCTCTATGATGAGTAATAATACTAAGGCAAGATATTTTCTCAGGTGTTGGATGAAAAGAGTTTTACAAACCACAGAATGGTGACAAAAAGCAATGGCTAGTAACTTACTGTACCAAATTCCTCTTTCTGTCAGCCTGACAAAGAACAAATAAAGGAAAAGTCCCCTAAATACCTTGGCAGAGTCCTAGTATCTGAAGGAAGCACAAAATAAAAGCACGTGAATTATTTCATCTCATTTAAAATAGAGCAGTGATTTCTTTAGAGGTATGAATGATGTCTTGACTTTTAGCCTGAGCAGAGTAAGATAAATGTGATCTGATCTAGGGAGAAGTTGCTCACACAGTGGCATACACACAAATACACACACACGCACACACACACACACACACTACAAAGTGTCAGAATTTTTATGACATAAAACATCTACATTCAAAGCTAAAAACTACATATTAACATTACAATTTTCACCATGTTTTTCTTCTTTCCCAAATATCAGCTATCTACTTGTCTAAATTTTGTTTTTATTAATTGTATTTTGTTTTCAAAAGCAGTTTTATTGGCCTTTGTGACTCATCCTCCCTCATACAGTCTTTGTATTCAAAAATAGTTAGAGTAATATTAGATCATAAAGTATTAATTTCCAAATGATTAAACTTTTATCCCTTTCAGTAGCAACAAAGAATTTTAAGTTAACAATTAAAATAGGCTGGGTGTGGTGGTTCATGCCTATAATCCCAGGACTTTGGGAGGCCGAGGAGGGCTGATCACGAGGTCAAGAGATCAAGACCATCCTGGCTAACATGGTGAAACCCCATCTCGACTAAAAGCACAAAAAATTAGCTGAGCATGGTGGCAGGCACCTGTAGTCCCAGCTACTCAGAAGGCTGAGGCAGAAGAATCGCTTGAACCTGGGAGGCTGAGGTTGCAGTGAGCCGAGATCGCACCACTGCACTCCAGCCTGGCGATATAGTGAGACTCTGTCTCAAAAGCGAATAAATAAATAAATAATACCCATTTGTGCACTAACCTCAGAACATAATACAGTCAGAGAAATACAGAAATAAGCAATACTGTCTATTTTGGGCTACTACTGAAGCTCTGGAGTAGCCCAAAGTCAACAGTTTCGCCTATTTCTGTATTTCTAGAAAACAGATTTCAATAATTTTCAAGACTGTATTTGTTGGACTTTGAAGAGTTGGAAACTTGAGAGGAAAAGTTTAACTGAAACGAGTTCATAAATTCAAAATTTCAAAAATTCCAGAAAGGCTTCCCAATACAGCTGTCCTAGTTTTTACAAATATGACACCACGCCTACTTCTCATGAACAAGTGACATACGCATACTCCATTATTCTCCAGTAAAAGAGACAAACATTTTCTCATTTTTTTGACAAATGACTGATTCATTGTATAGACACTTGGTGAGTACCCAGACACTGTGTTGAACAGGACAGGAATATTTCCTGCCCTCACACAGTTTTCAGTCTTATAGGGAAAACACGTAAATGCATAAATATTTATACAAGCACATTTACATAAACACACAGCTGTAATCAGTGCTTGAACTCTAGGATCAAGCCTCGCAATAATGGGGTGGAAGGAAACAGATAATTTGCTCATGATAAATTTGATCTGAAATCTGAGAATGTGCAGGGTAAAAAGTGGGTGGCCGGCATGTCAGGAAGTGCGGGGAAACACCTGTTACCTTTCATCCTTTTGGTAGTAGTTGACAGGTGTAAGGTGAGGCTGTACAGTGGTTTTATTTGCACTTTCCTGATGAGTACTGATGTCGAACCTCTTTTCATATTCTGGTTAACCTCTTGTACATGTTCTTTGGAGAAACGTTTATTCTAGTCCTCTGCCCTTGTTGACATCAGGTTATTTGTGTTCTATTGAGTCATATGAGTTTTTTTGTTATGTTTTGTCCATTAACCTCTTATCAGACACATGGTTTGCAAATAAGTTTTTCCTCCTCTCTGGGTTGCGTCTTCATTATATTATTGCTTTCGTTGTGCAGAAGCTTTTGAGTTGATGCCACTCATTTGTCTATTTTTGCTTCTTGGGGAAAAGAAAATCCTTGTACACTGTTGGTGGGAATGTACATCAGTACAGCAATTATGGAAAACTATCTGGAGTTTCCTCAAAAAACTAAAAATAGAACTACCATATGATGCAGCAATCCTACTGGGTATGCATCCAAAGGAGAAGATGTCCATATGTCTTTGCAATATTTGCAAGCTCATGTCTTTAGCAGCATTATTCAGAATAGCCAAGCTATGGAAATGACCTATGGATTCACCTGTGACCATCAACAGGTGAATCGATAAAGAAACATAATCTGTATACCTAATGGAATACTATTCAACCTTTGAAAAGAAGGAAGTCCTGTCATTTGTGACAATATGAATGAAACAGACATCACAGTGAATGAAATAAGCCAGTCACAGAAAGACAAATATCACATGGTCTCACTTACATGAAGTATCTAATAACGTTGAACTCAATGAAGCAGAGAGTGGAATGGCCATTACCAGAGGCTGGGGGTGGGAAGAATAATGACCAAAGGTTACAAAATTACAGTTAGAGGAAAGGCAAAAATTCAAGAGTTCTATTGAACAGCATGGAGACAACACATGCAGTATGCAATGGACTGCCTACTTGAAAACTGTCAACAGAGTAGATTTTAAGTGTTCACATCATAAACAACAATCAGCATGTGTCGCATGTAAGTGAATGAGCTCAACTGAG